>NC_143575.1:203996303-204306411 GCF_048544385.1 Mastigoproctus giganteus
GTGACACAGGTGTGAGATCTTGGTGACAGTTATGTTGGGGTTTCGTACAACAACTGCAGCCCATGGGGTTGCTCCATCCATTTGGACAGTTTTATAGCTGGGTGGGTATCCTCGGACAGCACCTGCACAGGTATAAGGTTCTTGCAGCAGGAGAATGTCTAGATTTTCTTCTTCGGCCCTTTTCCTTATCTGTCCCGCTACAGCAATGGCTCGTTGTGCATTAAGTTGGAGGAATTTAATGCAGCTGTTGTTGTAACTTTTAGGAAGAGTCCCCATAATATATTCTTGATTGTTGGGCGCTTCTTGCTTTAATATATACCGGGCATTTGTTATCTCTGACTGAATGTGTGTGGGGGAGTTTTTGCCACTTGCAGTTTGTGCAGGCTGGGTCGCTTTGTTTATTTGGACAGTTTGCATAATTGTGCCCCTTCTCAGCACAGTGTCCGCAAGTTGGCTCCTGCTGGACGCACGTGTGGGTGGTGTGGCCGAATCGGCAACACCGGAAGCACTTTGGGACTGCGATGTGTTCCCTGAAGCGGTGGGAGCTCCAGTTTATATATATCCTCTCTTGTTTTTTTATCACCCTCCATGCCTCAGGGGCCAGTCCGACCACCCAGTTTATTGAGCTACCATTCCCGCTCTTGGTTTGGTGTTTAGGTACCAGTAGACTTGCGTAGTCTCTGTCTGGTAGATGTTGTTGGAGGTTTCTTGTGTATATCTCCTCGCAGATGGAAGTGGGGGTCAGATCCGGGTCTGTGCCGAATATAACAATTGAGGGACCTTTTTCTCTAGGCAGCTCAGCAGAGAGTCCGAGCGTCGGTATCTTGGCGTTATTTATAATCAAGTTGGCATCGTCTTTTGTTTCCGTCTCGATTATTACCCCAGTGTTACGAGTTTTCCTGATGGTTCTAATCTTGGCTGTTTTGAATTCTTGGGTCAGAGAGTCAATGACTTTCTTCTTGACCTCTTCGCTAGTTTTAAGAGTATCAGTAGTGGTTGGTTTAAGAACTACAAGATGTGGTGTAGGGAGCAGCGTCTTCCTGGGTGCAGACTTGGTGTTGGTGGTGTTTGTGAGAGCCATTGTTGTCGCAGTTTGATTCCTCAGCGCATCAGAATATGCCGGGGCGCGCTGTGGCATTTGGCTTGCCCCGCATTCCATATAGGCCTGTAGCCGTGTGGTAGCTCTCTCTCTGTCAAGGTGTTCATCATGTAAGATTGTCTCCATCTTGTGGAAGATTGTGACAATCTCAGATCTGAGTGCTGCTGACACTCTATTTGAGTTTTCCTTGAAAATGTTCTCAAGTGCGGTTTTCAGAAAGAGCGTCTTTTCGTATATGGTACCCTCCGGTATGGCAGGGTCGAGGGGTGAGTCCTGCTGTATGTCTTCTTTTTGGTCTTTTTGCGATGTGGCTATTTCTGGCTGTTCTTTAGTTTCTGTATGGGAACGTGTTTCCCGCCCCAATCTAGGGATCACTTGATTTCGATTTTTCCGCTTGGTTAGTTGCGATCCAGAACGGGAGTCCTCCTCTTCGTCCTGGGGTTCCACAATAACAGGGTCGTCACTCTGGCCCGGGGATTTATTGTGTTTTCCTGTTCTTCCTTCCATTTCACGAAATTCGGATAACCGGTACAGTTCGGATTATCGAATGTATGGTAGGATAGTAAGATAGGCCACTGAAAATGATGGCAAATGATACCCACCACAGGTTCGTGGCATATAGCCAAAAGATTAGCAATCAATGGTATATTTGGGCTGTTATACCATAATCTACCAATTTTCCAATAAGTCCTACTGAATCCGCCAGGGGGCGTAGCAGCTTTGCATATTCAAATTAATGTTCAGGACCATAACTAATCTAGATTTGCATAATTTAACACACAGCACAGCTAGTTCACTATGTAAATAGTTCAGCAAGCAATCAAATTAATAAATGTTAATCACTGCTAGAGTATAGGAAATTGTTCCCGAAAAATGCATTGGAAACAAGGCCGCTGCGTTTGACAAAATAAACTGTTGTGTTCCGTTAATTAATCGCCTTCAGATCGGAAGGTCACCACATCCCCAAATAAGGCTATTAGCAGGGAGGTACGATGGCACTCCTAACGCCTGCAAAAATAGGAATGTTTGACCTTGTGTTTTCCCGTCGTTGACTGTAAAGCTTTGTAGCTGAGAACTTTGACCTTGTGTCACACTGCAGCGGACAGAGTGTCTTAACACATATACATATCATATAGGAAAATTTCAAAATAAAAGGTTACCTGATGACAATCTGCATAATATAAGTTGAAGGACGAGAAGAACATCCAATACAGCATCTATTAGTATAAGTTTAGATTTCATAAACGGGAAGAAACTATTTAATTTTTTAAAAAGTTGAAGAGCATACAAATCACTTGTCAACACACTACACGCGCACGCGCTGTTCCCCTGTATGGTCCTAGTGTGACACTTTATTTTTTTAATGTTTCTATTGCATATATAACTTCCTCTCTGGTTCTGATATATACCATGTCTCATCCACAGTCGCCATGCCACCCAAGAGATCATGTCCTTCCTCTTCATATCATGTTCGGTGTTGCTGACGCAATCTCATTCGCAAACGTTTCTGTTTACTGTTGGGACACCTGGGAACTAGTTTCGTGCAAACCTTCATGTACTACATTCTTTCATGTATGATGGTGTCGGCAGACCCATGACTGATATCCAGCTCCCTGATCACATTATTAACTGTCGTAGAGTATACCGATCCGTCCTGATCGGTTATACTTCATATCTGCCAAGATATTTTCTTCTCTGGCAACTGTGTGAGGTTATCCTGGGTAAAGATCATCCTCAGACAGTTTTACTTTCTTCATAACAACGATCTTCCCATTCGTACACTCATGGGCGAACATGCGGGTACATTTGTCGCCGTATACCTTTTCATACGCTGATGAGTTTCTGTTGTAGAGAAGCCTCTGCTGTAAGAAATTGAATAACACACTGCGTTGTGCCAGCTTGGACGTACCCGCCACTGTGAACGCTATGGTGCCTCTGCTGCTACGCCTTACTTCCCTCGTATAGAGCCAATGTGCCATATTGTTCAGCTAAAGCACTAGCAGCATTCCCTAAATTTATACCTATGGCGACGAGTAAATTAAATTTAGACAACTGAAATCTCTTTATTTGGCTTACGCTCATATTTTCTGAACTCAGCAAATGGTTGGCAAATAACATCCACTCAAAAAAAAAAATAATAATAAAATAATAATAATCCTTTTCTAGAGGAAGCACTTTCAATTCCAGTTGAAATATGCCAAAATTCCCCTTAAATAATAGGCAGTTATTATGCTGCACATTTCTACTTTAGCGGTATCCTAATGATAAGACACCGCACCTAGAAATGCTATTTTATTTTGAAGACTAGCTTTCCACCACCAATCTGAATAGTTCTATTGCTTCTACAATGAATGGAGCATTTCCTCTTATTCTCTATAATGAGGGGATTTACAAAGAAATTTATTTTTAATTTCATATCCAGTGTTTCAATTTTCCTTCTTTTTCTGCAACTTACCTTAGAAGTAGTTGTCTGTAAATTCATTACTTTCTGGAGTCTGATGACCTGTATTTAAAGATAAAGAAGAGTATCCGGAGAAAATAAAACTGAATTTCTTCAGTTTTATTTTACTTCCAGGACTTATACTAGGCTAACTGAGAACTGACGATGACAATCAAAAGAAAACAACTTGCCAAGACTGGATTAAACCACTAAATAAGTAGATACATTACACGCCAACTGATTTAATCATGCATCGTTTATTGTTGAGTAAAATTACAGAACCTGTCCTTTGACTAAGGCGCTAATGATGCTAAGCACTTTATATACATAGAACCTGTCCTTTACAACTTTTATGGTGCATCAAATAAAGATCATTTAGTTGTTTAATTTTAACAGTACACTTTAACTCCATCCACTCATCTAAGGGGTATAAGTGAACGGATATGTCAAACTCTATTTAGTTTTTATTTTTATTTTATTTTATTAATTTATTTTTACTGTGGAATGTAACAGCACTTCAAGTATAGGTCTGATGTCCGATACTAAATAATAAACGAGTGACAAAAGGGGTTTGTTCAATAGCAAGTTATGATTAGTCTCTGTTGTAACTGTTGTGGATATGAAACTGTGTTCTTAATGATGGTGCTGCCCTCTAGGAAATCCGTCACTACGATTTAAAAATGTCAAAATGAGACGTAGTTTATTTTCAACTGATTGCTTCCTTATGAAATCATATCATATACAGAAAATGCAAAAGAAAAATAATGAAAAAAGAGACTGACACAAAGAAAAAGAAAGCAAGTACTTAATTTGTCTGCTAATCTCCGCATTCTTTTTTTAATGTTAAGAAATTAAAGAGAATCTCTCTCTCTCTCTCTCTCTCTCTGTGTGTGTGTGTGTGTGTGTGTGTGTGTGTGTGTGTGTGTGTGTGTGTGTGTGTGTGTGTGTGTGTGTGTGTGTGTGTGTGTGTGTGTGTGTGTGTGTGTGTGTGTGTGTGTGTGTGTGTGTGTGTGTGTGAGGAGGTCGCTGTTTTTAAGACAAAGTTACATGTTCATCTTTCTCTTCCCGTTCCATTTCATCCTAGGTTACACCTGCCCACAACCTCGTTCCATCCGTCTTCTGCCACTGATGCACTGCGGCTGTTACCATGACAACAAAGATAGCTGTTGCAGGCTGCGCCTGGAGCCGTCCAACGGACAGGGAAAGCCAAGGAAGAAAACAACTCCCGAATGGACTGGATGAGATGACTTTGTTCTTCCTTCGATCTCTCATACAACGCAATATCTGTTTGTCCGCCAGTTTTTTCCCACAAGGAAATGTGCCATTGTTTCAAATGTCATACCATTTCTGTAGTATTTTAACTGTACATCCGGAAGTGTTACAACCACGTGCTTTGGTGTTCGTAATGAGCTATACCTGTCGACGATAGTACATGTAATGGTACAGTCAACAAGAATAATTTGCAGCCTACAGTTCCACTTGTTAGCAGAAAAGAGGAAAAAAAAAAACAAGAAAGGAAAAAGTAGAAGAGTGTTATTTGGTTTGTTGTATTTCTTAATTAATGACTTAATTTTGTGTGGAATGCACTTGAATAGCATCTTCCTGTATATTATCCTTTCAAGCTCTATTTGCTGAAATACGAAACAATAAATGTAGGCTACCGCTATGGGGAAGAAAAAAAAACTAAAAATAGGTAGTAATAGAGTTATAAGTATGCAATTAGAGAACTTTGCGACAAAATAATGCCACTGATGTTCATCAGTTTGTTTTGTCTCAACTGCTGCTAATATGATTTTTTTTCTTTTCAAAATGTTTTTATGATTTCTTAATTCATAAATTAATATTCACTACCGATTGGATCTGTGTGTGTATGTTAAAGTGCTGAAGAAACTATGTATATAAGTATATTATGTCTGTAATTGTTTGTATTCTTCAATCGGTTTGCTCGACAAAAAAAGTGTGTTTATGGAAGGGAAAAAAAACCTTACAACGCTGACCTGAAAACAGGAACTGACTTTCATTGTTGGTATAAGATTACAAATTATTAGTCCGCTGTGTAAGAGGTTTTACGACTAAGAATAATCACCAATCTCGACTGATTCACAAGAAAGCCCAGTGCCCGGAAAAATTTTAGTGGATGCTAAGGTTCGAAGGCCTTTTATAAAGGACTGGAACACTAATAAAAAGCTACGGTTAATAACTTAGGTGGATAAGGAAAGAACTTTGGTAACTAACTTTAGGTTAACAATGATTTAATTTTTAATGCTGAGAAATTTGTGAATTAAAATGATTTATAAGTAAACAAAAATAAAAAACAAAATTTACAAGAAAATTAAAACTGTACAATGTACAGGAACAAACACAAGAACTGTAAGCCAAAAGCAACTTTTAATTTACAAGGATATAGCAGCGCTGCAATATTATTAAGTTTTTTCCTTAGAAATCAGTGTACTAAAAGTAGTAGAAAGCCAAGAAGACCAATGTGTTGTTCGCAAATAGATTTTATGCAAATGACTGTAAGGTAGCCTTAATTATAAAAGCAGGTAATAGATTCATAATTGTAATTATATATGATGCACCATCCTAGCCCCTAAGGCTGTTGCCCGGTGATATGTAATAAATAGATAAAATAAAATAAATTAGCTGTATATAAAGCGTTTAAGGCTAAAGCCTCAAGCTATGAAAAAGTCTAGACTATGTATAAGTTAAGTGCGATAGCATCATTAATACATAGCCAAATCTGAATTAACAGAATATTAGCAAAGCGGTATCGTTTTAAGTTATATCTCATATTGTGAATACCTTCACAACGAGTTGCCATGATATTGCACTACTTCAAATAAGTAACGCTTCACCTGAGGAGAAGACTAATGTTACTTATTCTCAGATGGATACCACCACCCAGACGGCACCGTTTTGAAATATGGTATGGGATAAAGTTCTCGGTTATCCTCATACTATCCATATTAGACTTAGAAAAGAGATAAAGATGTAGGAAGGTGATAGTAGGAGAGGTAGAGGAAGGAAATGCCGTAGAAGGAAGAAAGGGACAGTTGCTCCTTCAACTCACACACAAAGCTCATATATTCCTCGAATAGGCAACGCTTCCCCAGTAGAGAATATTGTTGTTACCTATTCGAGGAAACTCAGTGGCCATCAGGCCCCCCCCCCCCCAGACGGCACCGTTTCAGGGCTATTTGACCCTTCTTCGGTGGGTGGGTAGGTACCCAAGTGATGCAAGGATGGCAAAACAGTTATGAAGTATAACTCCACAATATGAGAGATGCCTGATGGTGTATGATGTATTTTGTTATATTCTATTAATTCAGATTTGGCTATGTATTGATGATGTTATCGCACTTAATTTATACATAATCTAGACTTTTTCATAGCTTGAGGCTTTAGCCCTAAACGCTTTATAGTCTAAATACATCATACACCATCAGGCATCTCTCATATTGTGGAGTTATACTTCATAACTGTTTTGCCATCATTGCATCACTTGGGTACCTACCCACCCAACGGCACCAGGGGGAGCCTGATGATGTCCGGAGTTTCCAAGAATGGGTAACAACAGCCTTCTCCACTGGGGAAGCGTTGCCTATTCGATGAGTTTTTGAGTGGTGTGAGTTGAAGGAGTTACTGTCCCTTTCATCCTTCTACACCGCTTCTTTTCCTCTTCCACTCCTGTACTTTCCCTCTATCTTTTGGCTTTTCTAAGTCTAATAGGGACAAGTGGAAAGTCGAGTTATTATCCCACACATATACAAAATAGCCCTGAAACGGCACCAGGGGAGCCTGATGTTGTCCGGAGTTTCCAAGAATACGTAACAACAGCCTTCTCCACTGGGGGAAGCGTTGCCTATTCGAGGAAGTTTTTGAGTGGCGTGAGTTGAAGGAGTTACTGTCCCTTTCATTTTTCTACACCGTTTCTTTTCCTCTTCCACTCCTACTATTACTTTCCCTCTACTTTTTTGCTTTTCTAAGTCTAACAGGGACAAGTGGATAGTCGAGCTATTATCCCACACATATACAAAATAGCCCTGAAACGGTGCCGTCTGGGTGGTGGTATCCATCTGAGAATAAGTAACATTAGTCTTCTCCTCAGGTGAAGCGTTACTTATTCGAAGTAGTGCAATATTCATGGTAACTCGTTGTGAAGGTATTCACAATATGAGATATAAATTAAAACGATTCCGTTTTGCTAATATTCTGTTAATTCAGATTTGGCTATGTATTAATGATGCTATCGCACTTAACTTATACATAAATTAGCTGTTTAAGAAAAGTATATTGTAGTAGTATATTGTACCGTCAGTGTAGGCGCCTCCGTAGCCAGGTGGGAAGGAGCAGCAGTGCGAAGCACACGCTTCTTGATTAGACCGGTGTTCGAGCCCGTCACCACCAAATATGGAGGATGCGGAAAGGTCAGGGAATGACCACCGCATATCCCGGAGCAATATGGCCTTAGTTGATAATGCTCCTAAAAACCAAATAAACAAACAAACAAACCGTCGGCGTATTATCTGACAGTACAATTTACTACTATAGTAATATGGCTAGAGTAAGAGTACAGGATATGCTGATTTGCTGGGAATTCAAAATCATACCACACAGAATTAAAGATACGGTATAACAATTACTCCATCACACACAGTGAATTTGGTATCATATCGCACTGAACAAAAAAAAAAAAAAAAAAGAAAAGAAAAAAAAAAAACTAAGCTGCTAAGAGCAGATACATGCAGATGAAATATAATTATAAAACAACAGAGCACAAAGATTTTAAGGTAGCATAAGAGACAGGCCGCCGTAGCCGAGTGGGCATGCGCGCGGGTGCATAAGTACACGTGCCTTGAGTGACGGGGGTTCAGGCCTGTGACTGCTGAATACGGTGCTGTTTCCGGTATTTTCCCATAGAAATCAGTGTACTGAAAGTTGCAGAAAGAGCAAAGTAGACCAATGTGTTGTTAGCATATAGATTTATGCAAATCACTGGAGGTAGCCTTAATCTGTCTATCTTGTGAACTCTCACCGTTTGGTCGTCCCGGAGTATAAACAGAAAATTTATTATTTTATTTTATTTATATCCAACAAGGAATATACGCCCAGACAAGCATCCCTGTCCAGCTTTGTATTATTGTGCAGTGCAAACGATTGTAAGAGTCAGGTTTCGTGATAGAACTACAGCTACAAAATTACATTAAGGAAAACTAAACTGCTCAACAAAATTAACAGAATATGTTTTTCATGAATATTTTATCTTGAATAGTGTCACCGAAGGGAAATATTTGATATAATAGGCATTCTGGCATGCAAATTCTGAGTATCCAACAGTAATCGATCTACCACCTTACAGATCAACACATTATGCAAATTATCCACGCCTATAAAAACATGGGTTGCAACCACATCACTTCATTCCCGTTTTTTGGCGTGCTCAGTGGGATAGCCACATACTCCAATACTCGGGATGGCAAATCATCGTCGTTAGGATGATTTTTTGAGATGGCGGGCCGTTGGACGACTTGAAGCCGGGCAGTCGCAGGCGGAAGTGGCGCGTTGGCTTAATATGTCACGCAGTGTCGTCTCGGCACTATGGAAGCAGTTTCGCGGAGATGGGGGAAACCCCTGGTGCCGTTTGACCCCAAACACACTTATGGAAACAGTTTCAGAAGACAGGAACAATTACAAGAAGAGCTGGCCAAGGTCGCCCGAAGATTAGGTCAACCAGAACATGCCATTATCTGGCTCTAACAGCAAGTCGGAACTGTACTATGTCCTCTCATCGACTGTCTCTTGAGGTTGCTACGGCCACAGGTGAAAACATTTCGAACCGGAGAGTGTTAAGAAGGCTCATTTCAAGTTGATTCTACAAAAGGAAGCTACTGGTTTGTATCCCATTTACTCGAAACCACCGCAGATCTCATTGAAACTGATGCCATGAACATGTGACTTGGAGCCCTAACAAATGGGGTACAGTTCTGATTTCTGATGAGTCCCCTTTTAGCATACAAACAGAATCTAGACGTTATTTCATCTGGAGACGAGGAATGCAGTACCATCACTCCAACATCAGAGAAAAAGACACTTACCGTGGAGGCAATGTTCTTCTGTGGGGCGGAATAATGATCAACCGCGGCACCCCTCTTTATGTTTTTAATATGGGTATTGTAATCGCACAGAGGTACCGAGATCGGAACCTTAAAACCCTATGTGAGAATTTTAAGAGTTGTAGTTGGACCAGATTTTTTTTTTTTTTTTTCAGGCACGACAACTCCACTGCACATAGAGCTCAGGTGGTGGAGGAATATCTTTAAACTTAAAATATCCATAGACTGGCTGTTGTTGTAAAAGGGTTATTTTTAGAAGCATCAACGAAAAAAGCTATATTGCTCCGTGTATATTGTCTGCAAATTGCGAGTGTTCTGAGGTCGATCTTCTGTTTAGTTAATGAAAAATCCAAGTTTCCAGAAGAAAAAAAACCATGCTGCCCTCGCCTGTGACTGACTAACTCAGCCATGTTGTGAAAATGGCCCATAAAAATTCCTCCCGTTATCGACTGGACTCGAACTCAGGTCTTGGGCCTGACGTAGCCGAGTGGTTAGGAGCGTGAGTGCAGTAGCAGGTGCTCTTTGAATGGACCGGGGTACAAGCAGGTGACTGCTAAATACAAAAAAATTGTATAATTAACATTTGTATTGATGATTTACTGTGAACTCCACTGACCTGGTGGCTGTGCCGGAGTATAAACAATAACATTTTTCCACCAGGAGTGGGGGAGAATGGCGATCCTACCAACTGTGCTACCACGACGGCCGACGACTGGCGTACTGACAACACTTAGTGTGCACATTATGAAACGTTAACGTATATCGAGAAGGTGGTCTGAACAGTATGATACCTAAGTTCCTTTTGATATGCTAGTGACACTACATGTACATATGCGGAGATGGGAGGAATCCCAGGAGCCGTTAGACACAAATATACCTATACATAAAACTAAGACTCATAATATTCGAAAAAATAAAAGTTCATATTTGCTCCAACCTTACATCTGCTGCGGTGAAACGGAGGTGAAATCGTCCTGGTCAGCAATCTTATTCGATCGACTCCCCTTTGATTTCTACTTTTCATTACGGACAGCGGTAATGCCGCTGAGATAATCATTTGTTTCTGTTCATTCCTTTTCCCTTCCTGTTTTTCTCTCGGGATCCCTAGTTCTTATTACATCCCATGACATATCTGAGGTTCTTAGGTATATTTTGAACTTGCCTCTATACTCCACCGACTGGACGTAAGGCAGGCGGAAAGGTCATGCTATTGATTAGGCAGACCGTAGCTAGTTCTGTTCAGAGAGAGGGGTGGGAGGTAATGAGAAAAACTGCTGTTAACAATGAACAAAAAAAAAAAAAAAAAAAAGAAAAGAAATGAAAAGAAAGAAAGAAGGAGAATACAGAGCTGAGATACCATTCGTTTAGTGTTCCACTCAGTTTCTGTAAATAGAATATAATCTGCATTGAAACTCTTCACACACACACACACACACACACACACACACACACACACACACACACACACACACACACACACACACACACACACACACACACACACACACACACACACACCTAAACAATACCACTGAACCCTCAGATGAAACGGGAACAAAAATAATCTTCAGTGATCTGTTAGAAAAGGTTTAGAACACCATAAACACCGATTTATTCAAAATATTTTGTTTACCTGAAAACAATATATACAAGAGGTCACATAATAAACAGAATTCAAGGTATAGATTAAACGTGGTACGAGAGGGTATCAAAAAGTTCGTACCCTGACCTAGATAAAACATCAGTAGGAAGATGCCGTTTTATAAGTTGTCTACATATTCAATAACTAACATGTGAAATATCATTCCCGTAGGTGATCGTACACCAGAGGTGGAGCCCGGAATCTGAGGAAGGATACTATGACTGGCAAAGTGGGGTATCGAGCAGTGATCGTTCCTGCATCAGGAAATTGACGAGGAAATGAAAGCTGTGTGTGGGCAGAATTGTCCATCCTATGACACTATAAAAAAAAAGTGGAAACGGGAGTTCCAGTGCGGGCGTACAAGTGTCTTTGACGGGCCAAGAGAAAGCCAGCAACATCTACGGACACTGAGACGGTTGCAAAGGTTGAGCAGCTGGTGCTGAGTGAGAGACGTGTGATAACTGATTTCATCGCAAATGCAGTGGGAATTAGTTATGGATCTGCCCACAGCATTTTACATGACCAAAAAAAAAAAAAAAAAACTATTATATTTAGGCCACCCGAATAATTAAATTCATCTGCCGTAGCTGTATCTTATGTCTGTTAATTGCGTGTGTTCTATGGTCGATCTGTTTGCTGGACGAAAAACCCCAGTTTCTAGGAGAAAAAACCTTGCTATCTACGCCTGAGACCGACTAACTCAGCAACGGAGTGAAAAAAGGCCATTAAAGTTTCCTGGGTCATCGACGGGATTCGAACCCGGGCCTTTTCCACCCGGTTTGGGGAGGACGGTGACGATACCACTGTACTACCCGCGCAGACGATTTTACATGACCATCTGCACATGTCTAAGGTCTCCACACGATGGTTTCCATGTTGCTGCGGCCTTTGAAGAAGCAATGTCGAATGCAATGTTCTCGCCATCTGTTGGATTTGTGTAATGCGGATGTTGAGAACTTTTTTTTTAGGGTGAACCCGCCCTATTCGCTTGACCTAGCACCATCAGACTTCTTGTTTCGAGAAACGAAGAAACTATTGCGTGGACGCCGCTTTAGTTCATCTCAGGAAGTCATCAATGAAATAGAATCCTGGCTTTAGGCAAAAAGTGCGGACTTCTAGGATCAAGTCATTAAACAACTGATCCAATAGATAGGAGAAATGTGTTACTATACAAGGAGAGTACATAGAAAAGGATTAAAGTTCCTGCGACGTTTCAACTTTCTAGGGCTATTATTTATAGGTAAGGGTACGAATTTTTTGATACCCCATCGTGTAATCAATCAATAAATATTTAAATTCAAATACTTTCATGTCACGTATAAAAATTGCTGCTGACTTCATATTGCATAGATCATATTTGAGAGGCGATAACTCCTACTTACAACCAAGCAATTTAAAGAAAACTATGAAACTGCAAATAAATTAAAAATGAAAACCATCATGCGATAGCCAGTATTCCCCCACAGAAGCAGATCAGCATGGAGTCCTACAAAGTTGAGGCGCAACTGCTGCCCGAAATAAAGCTGGGAGCTCTATCCTACACTACCCATAAGCGAACACAGACACTTAATAAGAGAAAAAAAAAAAAAAATAACACGAAAGAAAGTTTTGAGAAACCGCGGTGAAACCTTTATCACGGTACATCAGTTACTGCGAATTATTAAATGCCAGCGTTCGAGAATTTTTACAGTGACAGATGCCCTGGGATCAATTTGCCAATTTGGTCCCCAAAATTTTCTTTGTATCATTTTATCTCATAGTAGGGCGGTATTCATTAATGGGTAGTGCAAGGCAGATTTCCTGGCTTTATTTTTAGAGCAGTTGTGCCTTATATTTGCAGGATTCCATGCCCCATACTGCGCTTCTCTTGGTGAGTACTTGCTAAGAATGGTTTTCATTTTTAATTTGTAGTTTCATATTTTTCTTTAAAATTTTGTTATATTAATTGCTTGGTCACAGGTAGTAGTTAGCACCTCTCAAGTATCGCTTGTTCCAGTCAACAGCAGCCTTCGTATGTGGTATAAATGCGTTTTAATTCAAACATAATTAAACGGAAGTCAATAATGAAAAGGAAATGAGGAATAATGTCTAAAAGGTTAAAAAGTGACAAAAATGCATTTGCCACTTCAGACTTTTTTGTAATAAAAAAAAAAGTCAAACATTTCTTTACATCTACAGTTGGAAGAGTCAATCCATTAACAGCAATACAAATGTTGTTCAGGATACATTCTCGATAATCAGTACCGACAGTCAATCTCAGAACGGCACTGATTAAAAAAAAAGAAATAAAAAAAAAAGAGATTTTCCAATAAAGATGTCACTCGAAAGAGCAAAATTTTTCAAATATTCTTTTAAATAATCTCATATTAGTGGTTTCGAAAACAGGTTTGCTATAGACAAAAAAATAAGCATCTTGGAATTTTGTATAGTAGTTTGGTGTAGAGATTTATGCAGGTAAAAAGTGTTGGAATTGAGTAGCCATCAAACAGAAATGGTTTTATAGTTAAGTGCAGTAAAATTATATCTCACGCTGTAGCTGTATTGATAGAACTTTTGCTCTGTCAGTACCAAAAAAGTTGTACGTATGAAGTATTCGAAATTATAACTTCTCTGCTTTAGCCTTACAAAAACAATGGTGCGACTTATAGTCCACGGAGTGTTATAGTCCAACGAATATAATACTTGTTTAAGGATTATCTTGTTTCGGATAAAGTAAGAAAAGGGTCTTGAGTGATGCTGTTGCTGTGCTGCCATATTATTTTGCCAATTTCTAGACTCGCTTCTGCTTTAAGCGAGCCAATGTTCTAGAGTGGTGTTATCTTCCTCAATGTGTTTCCCCAACGCGCAAACACGAAGCAAACAATGAAGTTATATTGACAACCGGATGTCGATTGAAAACCTACATTACGCAGAGCAGTAAGGAGGAAGAACTAGAGCACTTTTTAGTTCCGTGATTTTGAAATGTCACTTTTACAATGGACTTGAAGGCTTCCGATTGAATAAAAAGATAAATCCTTGCTTGACCTCAATAGATGAGGGGAGAAAAGCACTGTCTGATGTTATTATGACGGGAAAGTAATCGAAGTTGTGTTGGGTAACCAAAATTGTTAAAAAACTAACCATTGCAGTTGATTGGCCAAGTTCGTGGTGACGTATTATAAAAATAAATAAAAAGCAAAATAAATAAATAAATAAAGAGAGAAGGAAAGAGCAGTAAGAAGAGAGACGGACAGAAAAGGGTTCGAACTGCAGAAAACACTGATTATTTATAAAATATACACAGCGCCAGAAAAATTACCCACACTTAAATTTCGCACTAATTTATCAAATCGGATCTTTGGTATACAAATAGGTACGGTAAAGAAAATAAACAAAACATCATTATTTAACGAGGAAAACTCGCATACATCAAGTACGAAGTATAAAACCTCTAGCAGTGATATCAGCAGTTATGGACCTTGGAAATGAGTCAAAAAAGGTGTCCCTCCTTGCCAAGCTCGTTGAAGAATGGCTCTAAGTTGCTGTCTCTCAGACACACTCAATTGGGACCAGATCAAAGGGCAGATAAGCATGTCGAAGTTGCTGAGAAACTCTCTCTCTCTCTTTCGTAATTTATTTATGTTTCTCTAACTTTCTCATTTTCCTCTTTTTCATTTGGACATCCTTTTGAGATACCATTCGTTTGGATATCTGCGTTCGATTCCCGGCTATGATTGGAAAAATTTCTATAAGCCTCTTCAATTGATGCTGTAGTTAGCCAATATCAGTCAGAGGCAGAAGGATTGCCCCTAATGAGTTCTTCAGGATTTATCAGCCCGCAAGATGTAAATCTGCAGTGAACACACACAGCTTAATACTGTATAAAATATGTACATACTAACTAATTGATATTTATTTTCATTGACATTTGGGAGGGGTTCAAATTTAAAACAGTAAAAAAAAAATGAGCAATCAAGCACACGACACGCACAAATTGCAAACATGATACGTTATTTGCAAGTGAGATACGGAGTAACAAGTTTACGAAGCTTAAAAATGTAGGAATGTAGAGGAGATTCTTAAAATTTATTTGTTTTTTATATGACTGATGAGGAATGGGAAACACATTTCATCATAATAATGTGAAAAACCCACAGAATTCAAGTTATTAGTATTACAGTATAATGTCAGTTATCCGAAATACTTGATGTCAGACCCCTTCCGGATAGCCAAATTTTCCGGATAAATTTTTCTGGTAAGATTAAATAAATTTAATTAAATAAATAAATTAATTAAATCTTACCTTACAATTAAATTAAATAAGGTTAATTAAATAAAAAATATATAAACCAATCTCGGAAAACAGAAACATACGTCCAGGCATTTTTACACAAAACAGAAAAATTAGAAAGATGTTTAAATGCTCTCGGTTTTTTCGACTTACTGATAACGAGCACGGACAATCTGTGCGTCCCAGTGGCATTTGCACACATAGCAATTGTAACTTGCTCTTTTCTCTTCTTAAAACTTGGTGCAGGCATTTCTCTTTTAGTGGCTAGGGTTTTTCTCTGTAATGCTTTCCATAATAAGCCCGTCTTATCAACATATAAACGTTTTCTTTCTCATAATTTGCTTAACTGAAGCAAACTTCCTTTTCAAAGGACACCGCTGCAGATTCGTCAGCAGAAAGTTTCTCGCTTTGAATATCTATCTAGTTCTCGTATACCGTGTCTCAGTTTAAAGTTTTTCAGCCAACCTGTGCTTGCTTTAAAATCTTCATTACCTATTAATTTTCGATTAAAATCCAATGCTTTTGCACACAACATTAGAGCAGACCCAACATTGGTTCACCTCAACTTCGCTCTGAAGAAAACAAGAAAATAAAGTGAGTGCACTCTCTCTGAAGTGGCATTTTCAGGCTTCGACAGTCTTTTTCCTGCTATATCCTCCTTCACCGTCCATAATCGACACAAATTCTGACATTGCTCCTTAAAGCTCTTCAAACAGAGAAGTTTTTCCTGATTTATTTTCTGCTTTATTAGTTTAAATTGTCATATTAACTTATTTTCTAGAGTAGCTTTATATTCCTAGTTACGATACTTAGTTTAAAGTTTAACTTAGACAGAGATTTCGTAGATATTACTTAGTATCGGTAACGGTATCAAATCCACGTGTCACAAATTGAATTGAACGAGAGGTCTTTTAACCAAATTTAGTCGATTTATTAACCAATTGTTATATCAAATTATCTTCTATAAGTAGATTATAGACCTAGTCAGGATCCTTAGTTTATTCTAAATTGAGATAGCGAGATTTCGAAGCTAATCAATACTTACGAGTCCGTAGAAATACCGTTCGTGAATTCCCGCCATTTTTACACGATAGCATAAGCTTAGTGTGTAGTATACTGCATAATATAGTATTGTCAATTAATCAGTAAATCTATTAATCTTGATAAACTTTATTGTCAATTAAATTGTATTTTTAACTCTATAAATATATATAACGACTTAATCGTAACAAATAATTAATACATAACTATAGTGGTACACGTGATACGGAAGTTGTATAAAGGGAACACTAGATACTGAAAAAAAAAAAAAAAAAAAAAATATATATATATATATATATATATATATATATATATATATATATATATAACATAACTGTTTTGGGATATAACTTAAGGATTTAATTTTTGTTTTAAATTTTATTGAATTAAATTGGAATCATGACTCTGACCAGAGCAGCAAAGCAAAAGGCTCAAGCTAATGGGAGTGCTGTGGTTCAGGGGAGAACTGAGGGGGGCAGTTGCCCTCTGAATCACAGTCTATTAAAATGCACTGTTTGCTTGATGTTTGCGGAGCAGTCGGGTACGGGACATGATACTGCCAAGGGGGATGTCTTTGTGTGTGCACGATGTAAGGAGTGCAAGGAAATAAGGCGACAACTCAGCGTTGTTATGGGCCTTTATGAGACCTTGAAGGACAGGGCGGATGCCCTCGAAGGAAATAAATTGAGGGGCTCATCAAGCTCTCAGCTGCCCACATCAACGCCAGAGCTTGCACTTGGTCATCAGGCAACACAGGGGCAGCCCCCTAGGCAGAATGCGCTGGTCCCACAGGAACTAGTAGTTGTTGGTGACTCTATTGTCAGGGAAACGGGGAACATGCTTTATAAAAAGGATAGGTGGAATAGGACCAGGGTATGTCTGCCAGGGGCAAAGGTTGATGACGTTGTAGAGCGGATATCATCTTTTAAGGGCACAAAAGGTGATATAGTTGTACACGTTGGCACTAATGATATTAAGCGTAGGAGACCGGCGGAATTACTTAGCAAGTACAGGTCACTGTTGAAAAAAAGCCGTGAATTAGGGTTGAACTTGAAAGTGTCTGCAATTCTGCCCAGACACGATAGGAGGGAGTATATGATGAGAGCCTTGTCGATCAATTCGGCCCTGGAGGGATTGTGCAAGGCTCAAGGGGTAGAATTTTTTTCAGCCTGGACTGTACTTGTTAACAGGAGAGATTGCTTCTACAGGGATGGGATACACTTAAATAGAAAGGGTGCAAGAATTTTTGCTGATGCTGTCGAGGCAGTGTTAGGTGGGTCGGAAAACTGCTAGTTGGGGGGGATACAAGGACTAATAGATTAACAGTAGCCACTGGCAGAGGTGGATGTGATTCTTGCACTGCTTCTATTCAAATGAGCAGAAGTCTGAAAAACAAGATGCAGGATATTTCAGAGACTGCTGGTAGTCATTGCGTTACAAGTAAACACATGGGTTGTGTTAGGGTAGCTAAGAATAGAAACAGGTGCATGTATACCTGCGTGTACACCAATGCTAGGAGTTTGGTAAATAAATTTGATGAATTTGAGGTATTGCTCAAAACATCAAAGGCAGATATTGTTGGGATATCAGAGACGTGGTGTCACACAGATATAAGTAATGCGGAACTGGAATTTGGGGAATACAATGTATATAGAAAGGATAGACAGGACAGGAGGGGAGGAGGGGTTATGCTATTAATTAAGAAACACATAAAGTCAAAGGAAGTGAAGCCAGTTGACATCGATGGACAGGGCAGTGTCGAGTCAGTTTGGTGTGACATAAGCATAGGGAAATCAAAATTGAGAGGAGTGTGCTATAGGCCTAATGACTCTGATGAGTATAATAATATATTGTACAGGGAAATAGAATGGGCCAGTAAATCAGAGAGTCTTATAATGGGGGATTTTAATTTCCCAGATATTGACTGGAATTTGTGGGTTGGTCACTCGCACACTAGCAAGGCTTTTGTGGATTTATTGGATGATTGTTTTCTACATCAGCATGTTCGTGAGGCAACAAGAGGGAGCAATACTCTTGATCTGATTATCAGTAGTGATTCTTCATGCATTAAGAACCTGCAGATAAATGAACCACTAGGTGGCAGTGATCACAGTGTGTTGAAGTGGGATTTACTCAAGGAGGTAACTACCATCAGAGGTAAAGGGAAGGGTTTTTGTTTTCGTAAAGGCGACTATGATGGTCTGAGACAGTATTTAAATTCTATACAGTGGGACCAACTGATGATGTTACCAACAGCAAACTCAAAATGGGAAGCATTCAAGGAACTAATCTTGGTGGCTACCAGGCTTTACATACCAACTAAGAAATATTGTTCAAGGTTTAGGCCTAAATGGTTGTCAGATGGACTAATGAGACATGTGGCAGAGAAGAAAAATGCATGGGATACATACAAATTAATGGGTGACATGGAAGCCTATGATAGATATAAGTTGGTCTGTAACCAAGTCACAAAGGAGATTAGGCAGGCAAAGGCAGACTACGAAAAATCCTTGGCAAAGGATGCAAAGAAAAACAGAAAGGAGTTCTTTACATACTTGAACTCGAGAAGGAAAGGGATGAATCAGATTGGTCCACTGGATATTGATGGTTCAACAGTTGAGGATCCTGCTCAGGTGGCTAACAATCTAAACGAGTATTTTGCATCTACATTCATGCATGAGGAGTTATTCAGGAAGGAGAATGATGTAGGTAAAGTAAACATTGGCAGTGAGCTGGATGATTTTGTAATAACTGAGAGGAAAGTGGAGGAGAGATTGTTGAGGATAAACATAAAAAAGGCACCTGGGGTGGATGGGATCTATCCAGTTATATTAAAGGAGGCAGCAAAGGAAGTATGCAAACCCCTAGCCATAATTATGAGAGCTTCTTTGGACTCAGGGGAGGTACCCATAGACTGGAGATGTGCAAATGTAACCCCAATTCACAAAGGAGGATCAAAGGCTGACACAAGTAATTATAGACCTGTTAGTTTAACTTCTGTTCCAGGTAAATTAATGGAGGCACTGGTTAAAGAAGCACTGCAGGATCATCTAGACAAGAATTCAGTTATAGCTCAGACGCAGCATGGTTTTGTTAAGGGCAGGTCTTGCCTGACCAATTTGATTGGATACTATGATGTAGTCACAAAATAACTGGATGCAGGGAATAACTTTGATATTATATATTTGGATCTTAGAAAGGCTTTTGATTCTGTTGCACATGGAAGACTGCTGCACAAATTGGAGCAGTGTGGCATTGGAGGCAAATTGCTGCTATGGATAAGGGGACGGTTGAGTGGCAGAAGACAGAGAGTGGTAATCAATGGACAGTGCTCAACGTGGACTAATGTTATTAGTGGAGTTCCTCAAGGTTCAGTGTTGGGTCCATTGTTGTTTTCGGTGTTTATGAATGATATTGACGATGGGATATCAAGTTTAATGTCTAAGTTTGCAGATGATACAAAGGTTGGCAGGGTCGTTAAGGACACTACTGACGCTATGCTGCTGCAACAGGATCTGGAAAGGTTGAACAGATGGGCTGAGAGGTGGCAAATGAAGTTTAACATTGACAAATGTAAAGTACTACACATGGGTAACAGTAACCCCAGAGCAATGTATCAACTCTGCGGTACTACACTGACAGTGGTGGAGAATGAAAAGGACCTGGGGGTAATTGTGCAGGCAGATATGAAGTTCTCTGAGCAGTGCAGACGAGCTGCAAGAGTAGCTCATGGTGTCTTGTCAATGATATACAGGAATTTTTCTAGCAGGGATAAGGAGGTGATTATTCCCTTGTATAAGGCAATGGTTAGGCCACATCTTGAGTACTGTATACAGGTCTGGAGGCCTCATTTCAAGAAGGATGTAGAGCTGCTGGAACGGGTACAGAGAAGGGCAACAAGATTAGTAAATGGAACAAAAGGTTGCTCTTACGAAGAAAGGCTTAAGTTTTGCAAATTACAGAGTCTGGAGACTAGGCACCGGCGAGGTGATCTGATAGCGGTGTATAAGGCTTTGAATGGTTTGAGCATGCTCAATGCCAATGGGATTCTTCATCTTTCTCAGAATAATCACCTGAGAGGGCATAAATTCAAATTGAGGAAGGACGGATGTCGGATAGATGTGCGGAAATTTGGCCAGCGGGTGGTTGGTTGGTGGAACCGACTTCCATCACTTGTTGTTGAAGTTGATAGCCTAAACAAATTTAAAGCTCAACTGGACAGGTATTTCGAACGAACGGAGGGGTGAAATGGGAGAGGGATTTTTTTTTTTTTTTTTTGGCTGATGCTGAATAAGCTTGCTTTCTTGCATCATATGCCTCTACTAATGCTAATGCTAATGCTAATTCTGTTATAGCATTAGAATTTTTCTTGATAGTAAATTGTTGAAGTCCCCACATTAAACTCTTTGGGGAGATTTCCTAAATTTTCACCATTTCTAATTCTATTAATAATTTTCCGTTTTTTGTTGCAATTTTTAAACTACGCGTTTTCTTTTCGTTCACATTTTACCGTAAAATTTATAAAAATAATAAATCGCACAGTTTCGGCCGATATTATTCTTACCGAATCTGGAGCTAAACTAATCTGAAATTCACTCATGGTTTCCGAGAAAACCCAGTAGTCTGATATTTTTCTACAGCACATTTCTGAAAGTCACAACCGTAAAACAATAAAAACAATTTGCAGTTTTCAGTTTATTTTCTGAGCAGTGCGACGGTCTGCAAGAGTAGCTCATGGTGTCTTGTCAATAATATACAGGAATTTTTCTAGCAGGGATAAATAAGGAGGTTTTAGATTTTATTGGCGCATTAGCATCTAAGGCTATAATGCGCAAATAAGGAGGTGATTATACCCTTTATATAAGGCAATAGGCAGACCACACCTTGAATACTGTATACAGGTCTGGAGGCCTAATTTTAAGAAGGATGTAGAGCTGTTGGAACGAGTACAGAAAAGGGCAACAAGATTAGTGAATGGAACAAGGAGTTGCTCTTATGAAGAAAGGCTTAAGTTTTGCAAATTACAGTGTTCTGGACACTAGGCACCTGCGAGGTGATCTCACTAAGGTGTATAAAGCCTTGAATGGTTTGAGCATGCTCAATGCTGATGGGACTGTTCCTCTTGCTCAGAATAATCGCCTGAGAGGGCATAAATTAAAATTGAGGAAAGACGGTTATAGGATAGATGTGCGGAAGTTTGCCTTTAGTCAGAAGGTGGTTTTATTGCTGGAACAAACTTCCATCTGTCTTTGTAGAAGTTGCTAGCTTAAATAGATTCAAGGCAGAACTTGACAAACATTTGGAGCGAGTGGATGGGTGAAATAAGGGTGGTTTTTTTTTTTTTTTTTTTTTGGCTGATGCTATATAAGCTTGCTTTCTTGCATCTTGTGCCTTTGCTAATGCAGCTTTTTGTTTGTACAATATGTTATAAACAGGTAGTAAACTCGATTTTTCGCTTATTATAATCAAAATTCAATTTGCAAACATGATCACTATAACTGGAGCTTACTATACTATCTTTAATAAAAAAAAAAAAAAAAAAAAAGTTTTTCAAATTATTCCAGATAACCGACGTTCTACTGTATCACAAATGCAGTAAGATCGAGTTTACTACCCGTTTATAACAGAAAAGTCCAATAAACCGGACCGCAAATTGGTTTTACTGCTTCAGATGTAAATGTGTTCTTTCTAAATGTGCTTTAGAAAATATCACAAAGGCGTTCGAAACTGATTCTTATAACCGAACATAGATAACGAGGAAAGTGTAGTGCATTTTAATGATTTGAATTGTTTTTTTTTTTAAATTAAAGTGTTTGATTCCCCTAACCAGTGATCATATTTACCGGCACCTACTTATTTCACTTTACAAGGGATGGACTTACGATTGTCTCCAACCGGACCACGTAGTCCTACCTCTCATCCAATAGCAGTGTTTGTAAACTTTTGGTCACGCATTTTGTTTTTGCATTCTTTAGTTGAAGTGATTTTTTGCATTGTGCTTTAATCAATATATTAGTTTTAATCAATATGTACAATTTCCATTATAAAATTCACCTTTTAGAGAGAGATAAAATAGCTTAATTATATAACAAAAAATTCAACTTCCGAGGTCTTGGAACAAATTACCAAAAAACAATGTGTTATTGGGTTCACATCAACACATTGTTTTTTAATCCCAAAATTTTCACGATATGATTGTATCTCTGGAATGGATTAATATCGTAAAGAGGAGGTCCACTGTATATTACAAGAACCTCAGCTTACATATGGCAGAGGAAGACACTGACTCGTATCTTATTCCTAACTATAACACTATGAGCAGCAGCCTGGAAAACAAGATGCATGATATTTCCGAGACTGTTGGGAGTCATTGCGGTACAAGTAAACACATGGGTTGTGTTAGGGTAGCTAAGAATAGGAACAGGTGCATGTATACTTGCATGTACACCAATGCTAGGAGTTTGGTAAATAAATTTGATGAATTTGAGGTATTGCTCAAAACATCAAAGGCAGATATTGTTGGGATATCAGAGACATGGTGTCACACAGATATAAGGAATGCAGAACTGGAATTTGGTGAGTACAATGTGTACAGAAAGGATAGACAAGAGAGGGAGGAGGGGTTATGCTATTAGTTAAGAAACACATAAAATCCAAGGAAGTGCAGCCAGTTGATATAGATGAACAGTGCACTGTTGAGTCAGTTTTGTGTGACATAAGCACTGCGAAAGCAAAAATAAGAATAGGAGTGTGCTATAGGCCTAATGACTCTGATGAGTACAATGAACAATTGTACAGAGAAAGAGAGTGGGTTAGTAAATCAGAATGTCTTATAATGGGGGATTTTAACTTCCCAGACTGGAATTTAGGACAACTCCGACTTGGAGAATTAAAATCACGATTAATAACAGTTAAAAATGAGATCAAACTTCTGTACAAAAACCTCTTAATTCTCTTTACTTAAGTTCCATCACCCTGGGGGCTCACATCTGGTGAGTATGGGTTTGGCACACCCAGGGTCCTGAGCTGGATATCATTATTCTTCTCTTTCTTGGTGATTCCCTTCTACTTTTGACTCTCTCTCTCTCTCTCTCTCAGGGTAACTCGGGAACTTTTTTTTTTTCCTGGTGCAGCATAAGCCTCAGGCTTCCTTGCACCATATGGCTATTAATAATAATAATAATAATAATAATAAAATATATAATAATTCAAACATCACCTGTTCATCCCCTCCAATAATTTGTCTACATCTTGCTTGAATTTATTCAAATTACCTACTTCCATAACAAATAGAAGTTTGTTGCAACAACTGACTATCTGTTTGACCCCAGAGCAACGTATGAACTCTGTGGTACTACACTGACAGTGGTAGAGAATGAAAGGGACCTGGGGGTGGTTGTGCAGGCAGATATGAAGTTCTCTGAGCAGTGCAGACGAGCTGCAAGAGTAGCTCATGGTGTATTGTCAATGATATATAGGAATTTTTCTAGCAGGAATAAGGTTTGTTTGTTTGTTTAGATTTTATTGGCGCATTAGCATCTAAGGCTATAATGCGCCAAGACCAGGTAATATATAAAAATTTATCCTTTCAGTGACCTAAGTAATTAGGTCACCATATCCAGATATATAATAAAAGCTTATCAATAAAAGAAATAACAATAACGTATAAATTTTAAATACGTGTAAAAACCTTTATTGATTTAAAAAAGCTAAAAACAGCAGACACATTGTCATTGTCAGATAAAATCTGACTGAGTGTATACGGCTCAGTCAGATGGTTAAAAGCGGTAAAACGGATATTGCTAAAATCTGGACAGTCAATTAAAAGGTGTCTGATAGTTAAAACTGTGCCACAGGACTCACACATAGGAGGGTCATCAGCCCTCAGCAAAAACGAATGAGTCAAATGACTGTGTCCTATGCGGGTCCGGGCAAGAACAACTTCCTCCTTACGATTCCTGCTCAGACTAAACTGCCACGGTTCAATTACAGGCTTTATATGATATAATTTATTCGCAGTCTGTCTATTCCACGAATCCTGCCATTGGGAGTGTATTTTCTCGTGTATTATTTGCCTGTAGTCTGTATAGGGGACTGACAGGCAGCGGATATTACTGGGAATTGCTGATTTGGCTGCGGTGTCAGCCAAATCATTTCCCTTAATCCCAATGTGGCTAGGAATCCAGCAGAAGCGGATATCATATTCACGTTCACGGAGGAAGTGAATCTTCTGCTGAATGCTAGACAGAACTGGATGAGAATTAAATCTCACGGTTATTAAAGCCTGTAACACACTAAGAGAATCAGAATATAAAATGAACCGTTGGTATTGGCATTTACTAATGTGATCCAAGGCTAACTCTATAGCGTGCAGCTCTGCAGTAAATATACTGCATTCGGAGGGAATCTGCTCCGATGTAGTGGTGTCTTTAAAGACAGCAGCAGATCCCACATATGATTCCGACTTCGAACCGTCTGTGTAAACTGGCACGAAGTCAGAATGTTCAGCTCGGTGTGCTGAATGAAGCTGCAGGTAGACCGATGATGGAGTGTCCGACTTTCCCCAGTTTTTAAGGGACAAGTCACATACTGGAATACGAGCATGCCAGGGTGGAAGGGGTTGCTTCGGTGTTTGGGCAACCTTGTCTACCTTGATATCAAGTTCTATAAGTAGCTCTTGGAGGCGAATACCAAAAGGACGATTAGCAGTCTTACGGGTATTGTACAAATTTTCCCATCGTGGCTCGAAAACGGATAGCCACGTAGGATGGTCTGGCAGGGATTTCAGTTTAAAAGCGTAGTTTAGAGACAACTGCTTACGTCGAAGCGATAACGGTGGTTCGTTTGCTTCAACGTATAAACTCTGGACAGGAGAGCAGGAATAAGGAGGTGATTATTCCCTTGTATAAGGCAATGGTCAGGCCACACCTAGAGTACTGTATACAGGTCTGGAGGCCTCATTTCAAGAAGGATGTAGAGCTGCTGGAACGAGTACAGAGAAGGGCAACAAGATTAGTGAATGGAACAAATAGGTGCTCTTATGAAGAAAGGCTTAAGTTTTGCAAATTACAGTGTCTGGAGACTAGGCACCAGCGAGGTGATCTGACAGAGGTGTATAAAGCATTGAATGGTTTGAGCATGCTCAATGCTGATGGGATTCTTCCTCTAGCTCAGAATAATCACCTGAGAGGGCATAAATTCAAATTGAGGAAAGACAGATGTAGGATAGATGTGCGGAAATTTGCCTTTAGCCAGCGGGTAGTTGGTTGGTGGAACAGACTTCCATCCCTTGTCGTGGAAGTTGATAGCCTAAATAAATTTAAGGCTCAGCTGGACAGGTATTTTGAACGAACAGAGGGGTGAAGTGGAAGTGGTTTTTTTTTTTTTTTTTTTGGCTGATGCTGCGTAAGCTTGCTTTCTTGCATCAAATGCCTCTACTAATGCTAATGCTAATGTTGGCTGAAAGCAAACTTCCATGCATCTATCCTGCAGCCATCCTTCCTCAATTTGAATTTAGCATTAGCATTAGCAAAGGTATACGATGCAAGAAAGCAAGCATATGCAGCATCAGCCAAAAAAATAAATAAATAACCCTCCCATTTCACTCATCTACTCACTCCAAATGCTTGTCCAGCTGTCAACTTCCACAACAAGAGATGGAAATGTGTTCCAGCAATCAACCACCCGCTGACTAAAGGCAAATTTCTGCACATCTATTCTACAACTATCTTTCCTCAGTTTGAATTTATGCCCCCTCAGGTTCTTAATCTGAGCAAGAGGAAGAATCCCATCAGCAGTGAGCTTGCTCAACCCGTTCAAGGCCTCATACAGCTCAAATTATGTCCCCTTATGTGTGTAGTCTGAGCAAGACGATAAATTTCATCAGCATTAAGCATGCACAATTCATTAAAAGCAGTAAACACCTCAATCAAATCACTCACAGGTGCCTGGTCTCCAGACACTGCAAATTACAGAACTGAAGCCTTTTTGGTAAGAGCACCCTTTTCTTTCCCCCACCAATCTTGTTGCTCTTCTCTGTACCTATTCCAACCAATCCATGCCCTTCTTGAAATGAGGACTTCAGACTCATATGCAGCACTCAAGATATGGCCTAATCATTGCCTTATACAATATGATAATCACCTTCTTATCCCTGCTAGCAAAATTCCTGACAAAACCCCATGGACTCACCTGGAATCCTGTCTGCACTGCACAGAGAAATTCATATAACTACACAATTAACCCCGGGTCTTTATTATTTTATAAGGAAAAGTTTTATATCTTAGAATTTGCTGGATATTAATATTTGTAAAATCTTTGAAATTATTTTGGAATAATGAGAATATTACATTTACTATTATTTTTTTTTCTATAAAGTACTCTTCACAGTATGCTATTGTTTGGTTCTTAAACAAGTTGTAGAATACAATACTAATTAATTAATAATATTAAATTTAGAAAAATTATCAAATGGTTGAGAAATGGCAACTGAAGATTAACAATGACAAATCCATCTAATCACTCAGTACTAAATTATTGTTCTGTATTGAATGGTAAGGTATTTGAACACACTATTGATGCTAGAAGGAAATTTGATTTGATTCTGTATTGGAACATATCTTCAATAAGTTCTTACACTGTGATCAAGGATTTATCTGATTATAATACTGTAATTGCTATTTATAGAATAGCCTCTTGTTATACAGACAGATGCAATCTGAGTGTTGATTAACGCAAAATTGAAGAACTATGGATGCCTATCCTCACATATACCATCAATTAATATCAAAAGCAATACCTATCCTCTCATACTTTGTCAATTAATATTGGTTCCTGCAGCATATTAATGGGAAAGACAGTGAGAATATTAATGGACATGTAAATGGAATGTATCATATAATAAGAAATTTTAGATGTGAGAATTATAATGGAAGAAACAGAGGCTGCTATGATTTAGCAAAACATGATTTTAGAAATGATAACCTCAAATGACCCTGAAAATTGAAAGAATTTATAATTCAGAACAATGGACACTATAGACAGCTGGTGAACACTTCTACAAAGACCATATTGTTATAGTTTAAAAATTCCTAAGAAATAAAGTTATCATTTTAACAAAAACAAAAGATATATCATTTCTTCAATCATAAAATAAATTCCCAAAAGGATCAATGATCATTAATAAAATTATTCATAAAAAGGATATCACCAGAGAGTATTCATTCCCGGTTAATATGTTGATTACTAATGTTCAAAGTGAAAGTCCTTTATTTTAGCTGACAAGTTTGCATTAATCTTTAATAGTGCATCCAGATTTGGGGTATGTCTTTGTTCAACTAGCCTGCTGGAATCTGTTAATGTATGAGAAATTCGTGTGTGGTGCATGCCAACAAAGTGAAACTGAATTTAGCTTATAGTGCTACACATTTGAAGAATAAAAAATCCATTAAGCACAAATGGGATTTCTGTTGAGGAAGTGAAGACGAATAAGAATTTGTTTACAAAGTTATTAGTAAAGATTATACGAATAATGAAAATGGCAAATACTTGTATATCACTTTTTGCTTTAAGGGCCATTCCAGTATAAAAAAAAAACAAATTCCATTTATGCAAAAACAAGCATAGTCACTTTTGAAGCAGAAGACAACAGTAATAGTTCTAATTCTAAGATGGGTATCATATCCTCTAATCTATTTATAATAAGAGCAAAAGATTTATTTAAAAATCAGCAAACATCGAGTATAAAAATATTAATAGCTTTGTAAGTAACATTTTATATTTAATTCATTATTGCAGATTTAAATCAAATTTACTGGCCTCGAGGAACCCAGTCCCTTTAACTAATAGGCATAACCCTTGGAGGGGTATGCTGTTAGTTAAGAAACACACAAAATCTAAGGAAGTGCATCCAATTGACATTGGTGGGCTTTGCAATGTTTCGAGTCAGTGTGGTGTGACATAAGCACTGGGAAAAGGAAAATGAGAGTAGGTGTATGTTATAGGCCTAATGAATCTGATGGATATAAGGAGCAATTGTTCAAAGAAACAGAGTAGACCAGTAAATCAGACTGTGTTGTAATGGGGATTTTAGCTTCCCAGATACTGACTGGGACTTGTGAGTTGATCACTCGCACAATAGCAAGGCTTTTGTGGATTTATTGGATGACTGTTTTCTTCAGCAACATGTCCAAGAGGCAACCAGAGAAGTAATACGCTTCATCTGATTATCAGCAGTGATTCTTCATGCATTAAGAATCTGCAGATAAAGGAACAACTAGGTAGCAGTGATCAGAGTGTACTGATGTGGGATTTACTTAAAGATGTAACTACCATCAGGGGTAAGGGGAATGGTTTTTGCTTTCATAAAGGTGACTACAGTAGTCTCAGAGAGTTTTTAAATTCTATACAGTGGGATCAACTGATGATGTTACCAACAGTGAATTCTAAATGGAATGCCTTAAGGGAATTAATCTTGGAGGGTACTAGGCTTTTCATACCAAATAAGGAATACTGTTCAAGGTTTAAGCCTAAAATGGATATCAGATGAATTAATGTGGCGCGTGGCAGAGAAGAAAAATGCATGGCATGCACATAAATTATCAGGTGACACAGATGCCTATGGCAGATATAAGCTAGTCTGTAATCAAGTCACAAAGGAGATTAAGCAAGCAAAGGCAGATTACAAGAAATCTTTGGCAAAGGATGCAAAGAAAAAACAGCAAAAAGTTCTTTGCTTATGTAAACTCTAGAAGGAAAGGAATGAATCAGATTGGTCCACTTAACATAGATGGTTTGACTATTGATGATCATGCTCAGGTAGCTGATAAACTGAATAAGTATTTTGCATCTACATTCACACATGAGGAGTTATTCAAGGAGGAGAATGCCAGAAGTTTATCAAACTCTAACAGGGAGCTACATGATTTTGTAATAACTGAGAGTAAAGTGAAAGAGAAATCGTTGAAGCTAAACATAAGGAAGGCACCTGGGGTGGATGTGATCTATCCAGTTATATTAAAGGAGGCAGCAAAGGAAGTAAGCAAACCCTTAGCCATAATTATGAAAGCTTCCTTGGACTCCGGGGAGGTCCCCATGCACTGGAGATGTGAAAATGTGTCCCCAATTCACAAAGGGGATCAAAGGGTGACACGAGTAATTACAGACCTGTTAGTTTGACTTCTGTTCCGGGGAAAATAACAGATCGCTGGTTAAGGAAGCAATACAGGATCATCTAGACAAGACTGCAGTTATAGTTTAGACAGAGCATGGGTTTGTTAAGGAGAAGTCTTCTCTGACAAATTTTATTGGATACTATGATGTGGAGACAAAGGAATTGGATGCAAAGTATAATTTTGATATTATATATAGGGTTGTTAAGGCGCCTCCAGAGCCAGATGGGCAGGAGCAGCAGTGCATAGCACACGTTTCTCGATTAGACCAGGGTTCGAGCCCGTGACCGCCAAATACGGAGGATACAGAAAGGTCAGGGAATGATACCGCATATCTCCGGAGCAATATGGCCCTAGTTACTAATGCTCCTAAAAACCAAACAACAACAACAGGTTTGTTAAAATTAAAGTATCTCTATGTAGAAGGCTCTGGAGCGAGTTCTAAGGCTCGTACTGAAGAGAAATTTGGACAACAGGTACAATAAAGAATGCACTCGCCATTTATTGGGAAGAAAAAATTAGTTACAAAATTTGTCACTGTATGACGAGTAACTATCTTAGTTACGATTATGCAAAGAACATTGCATAATCGTAAGTTATTGTGACAGCACCATTACTCAGCAATACTGTACTGTATAAAAGCAAAGCAGTCTCTTCAAAATCATACAGTAGATGTTTGCCTGCACTACAGCAGCAATACTAACAACATTGCAGGAAAAGGCGCTATTAGTGAAGCTGTACTATCAAACCAGCAACAATGCAGCTGCATCTATCAGAGAATTCCAGCATCAGAAGAGCATAAAGCGTGGACCTATGACTGTTTGTGCTGTCCGCAAAATTATTGCAAAATTTTAAGCGACAGGACATCTTGGTGTTCAACCAGGTAGAGAAATGACAAATTGTCACACGACTACATCAGATATGGCAAACTGAATAGGAGCAAGAGACCAAAGGTGCTACTACCAAAAGGTTTTTTCCACAGGTGGTTATGGTTAGCCCAAAACCACCTAAGTGGTATGCTCCAGGACTTTATACCACATTTCTATTGACAGGTCATGGATCCCTTAAAACTAGATTGGACTCTTTGGGACTGGCTGGATGACCCCCACTGTACCATTGGGGAAAGTGAGGATTGGGCACACGTTCTATATGACTGTGTATTCTATGAAAATCAATGTAGACAGTTAATCACAGAAATTGGACCTATTCCTAGGGGCCATGAACACCAATTCATCATGCAGGAGGTCTTTTTCAAGGCCTTCACCAAGTATGCTCAAGCCATTTTTAAAATCTGCCGAATCTTGCAGAGACAGGCTCTTCAACCAGTCCCTGTAGTAAATCAACAGACCAAATATATAACCAGCACATTTCCCTCCCCATGCCCAGTGAATGACAAAATCTCTACATGACTGACCATACCCGAATTGACTCAGAAATTACTGGGACTTTACCAGAGTTGATGCCCTGCCCCCGGGGACTCCTTTGGCTCAGTGCCAGTAGACCATAGAGGTAGGAAAATAACGAAATGTGACTGATGGGAATAAAGGCAAGCTGGTACTGCCCTCATCATAGCATACATCCAACCAAAACAGACTGAGTTCCCAAACATGAAAACACTTTAAAGAGACTGGTATAGGACTCACATCTGGTGAGTATGGGCTTGGAAAACCCAGGGTCCTGGGCTGGATATCATCATTCTTCTCTTTCTTGGTGATGCCTTTCTACTTCTCTCTCTCTCTCTCTCTCTCTCTCTCTCTCTCTCTCTCTCTCTCACACACAGGGGGGTAACTCAGGAATTTTTTTTTTTTTTTTTTGGCTGGTGCAGCATAATCCTCAGTCTTCCTTGTACCATGTGGATAATAATAATAATAATAATAATAATAACATGCAGCCAGGGTTACCTGTCAGCTGGAAAAAAACTAGTAAGCTGCAGGTTTCTGAAGTATGCTAGTATGAATGAGAACTGGAGTGAATGTATAGGTGAGAGTATGCAAGGAAATGCTAGGAAGGGTGAGTGAATGATAATTTATGCCTCTGGGTATGTGAAGGATGAATGTGTGAGAAGGGGTGAGTGCTGAAAGAGTAAATGTGGAAATTGAGTAAAATTAGCGAATGACTGTAAAGTCCGAGTGAAATGGTCTGTGTGAATGTAAGGGTGTTAAAAGTGTGTGCCTGGATGAGTGAATAAATGCGAGAAATAGTGTTCAATGTATAAATATCGAAATCAGAATGTAAAAGTATGACAGGAAGTTTGTTTAAAAAAAAAAAAATCTGCATTAGTATAATTGTTATATAAATGCGTGTGCTTTTTTTTTTTATGATTATTTGTATGTCATTTAAATTGTGTGAGCTATCTTTAAATTAGTTGCTTGTTTAAATTGTTGCTTTAAAGACAAAGCAAATTATTGCTTTGTCTTTAAAGCAATGGTTAAACAAGCATTAAATTATTTTAAAAGCAATAATTGGGCAGGTGGGATTGACAGCTTGGTGTCAGTTTTGCTTTTTTAATAAGTACCCCATCCTGGTGAGAATGAGATTGATGGATGAATGGGGGGTAAAAAAGTATAAATAAAGTGTAAAATGTAAAAATTATAAAATGTTGCCTTGAAATGTAGGAGGGAAAAAAAAAAAAAACCTATAAAATGTAAAAAATTTGCATGTGAGCGAATGATATAAATTGCATGTTCTATTCTAGCCTCTCCACCAGATGGACAGATGGCCATGGGAACCTTATGGTTGTTGTTATTTGGTTTTTAGGAGCATTAGCAACTAAGACCATATTGCTCCTGGGATATGCAGTGGTCATTCCCTGACCTTGCAGCATCCTCTGTATTTGGTGGTCAAGGGCTCGAACCCCGGTCTAATCAAGAAGCATGTGCTATGCACTGCTGCTCCTGCTCATCTGGTTACGGAGGTGCCTGAACCTTATGGACCACAAAGTCATCCATGCTGTTTCTAGCCAGAATGCTGCGGAAAGCTGTCCCAGGTGGGACACAACCAACAGCTCAGCTGCTGCCATTAGGCATTCCTAGCCATGCTCCCTTGCATGGTTAGGAATGCCTAATGGCAGCAGCTGATATCCAGGTGGGAAGGAGCAACAGTGCATAGCACACTCTTCTTGATTAGACCAGGGTTCGAGCCCATCACCACCAAATACGGGGGATGCGGAAAGGTCATGGAATGACCACCACATATTCCCGGAGCAATATGGCCTTAGTTGCTAATGCTCCTAAAAACCAAATAACAAAAACAACTCCCAGAGCGGGTGGGGGGTCACCTCTGGTCTCCTCCCCCCCTCCCCGCTCCTCTTTCCGCTCTGGTGGGGCAGGCCTGCTCCATTAAAAAGGGTGCCATCTTCTCTATGGACCTCATATCTCTGTCTTTTTCCCCACAGCCTTCAGTCTCCTCTCCCCCCTCTAACTTACAACTACTAGCATTTGAATCATTGTTAAATTGCTTGAGTCCTACACCCATCAACTTAAAGACATCAAATCACATAACTAGTACTCCTTTTGGCTGACCCCTATCTATAGCAGTTTTTTTTTTTTTTTTTTTTTTTTAAGGTCCTAACCACTGAAATCTCAGGAAATTAGATGGCAGGCCCTGCCAGAGTAAATAACTATAATACTAGTGTACCTGGTCTGCCTCCACAGGCAAAGTGTGGGCAACATTGGGTCCCATTAGGGGCCCAGTGGCCAAATGACCAGAGGAACAAAGGTACAAGACACTACACATATACAAGATCCACACATTTTTAAACCTCTGGCATTGACAGTGTTCTGTTTCACACCTACAATGTATACCATGGAGATGGGGGAAACTCCTGGTGCCATTTGACACTAAACACACTCTACACTCTACTGTTCAACCAGGCAGAGGTTGAAAACGAGTGGACTCCTCTCATGTTGAAGATGTGGCTATGGCTGTCGTGGATTTATCAAGTCAATCTCCATGTGGCAGTGCAAGTGTGGCAGTGGTTTCTTGTGAAGTGGACATGCCGTATTCCACTGTAAGGCTAGTAATTGTGGGAGCAGGAACCCAGAGGTCTGGTTACCAAATTGTTTCTGCCACGGGTGTCAATGGTTAGCCCAGAGCCACCTAGGTGGTATGCCCCTGGACTTTTTACAACATTTATATTGACAGGTCACAGCTCCCTAAAGGCAAAACTAACCTCCTTAGGCCTGACCGATGACCCAAACTGCAACTGTGGTGAAAGTGAAGACTGGGCACACATTCTATATGAATGTATAATATATGACATCCCCAGAACAGAGCTAACAGCACAGATTGTCCCCCTTCCCAGGGGAGAAGAACATCTGTTCATCATAGAAGAGCAAAATTATAAAGCTTTTACATCTTTCACACAGAAAGTATTCGAAATGCGCAGAGCAATCCAAAGAATGGCAATTCAGCCCCCCAGCAATTAGACAATAATCAATAGTAAAACTGCCCAAGTTTCCCACCACGCCCAGACGATGACTTAAAAACTGTTAGGACAGCAGTATTCTGCACCCTGACAGAAACCTGATATAACAAAACTCCCCAGGATTACTCTGCCATGTGTAGGAACCTAGGGCCCCACACCAAATAAGTAACCATGCAGGGGAGTGAGATGTACAGGCAGCCAGGGAAGCAGATTAACTGAAAAATACCAGTAAGCTAGTAGCAAAGGGATGCAATGTAGAATGAAAGAAGATAGAATGAATAGGCTGGGCACTGAGTGAACTAGGAATTTTGGTAAAAGGGAATAAATGGCAGTTTTGGTGAAAGAAAGAGTGACCTAGCATGAGGGAAAGAGAGAGTGAATGGGAATGAGTGGAAGAGCAAATGTAATTAGTCGAAAGAATACAAAGTTAAAAATAACTTACATTACTTTACATATACTGTACTAACAAACATTTACTAACCACATAAACACTATCCTGCATTCTCCTCTGGCCTGCAAAAAAAAAAAAAAAAAAATATATATATATAAAAATATGCAAGTAGAGTGAAAATGCAGATTATGAATGAAATAAATGTGTCTCTCTCCCACCCCCTCGCCTGGTGGGTTCCCCACTGCCAGCTAACATATCCCACCCCCGGAGCAGGATGGGCAGCTTGACCTTCATACCAGATTCGACACTGCTTGGACATGACACTGACGAAGACATTCTGCGGCTTTGCTGCCAACATGCCATTGGCGATCTGAACTGGGTACTCTAACCTGGTTCCCTTTAAAACCCCATCCCCAGGTGGGGGGGAGATGGATCTCTCTCTCCTCTCCTCCCTGCCTACCCCCCATACTTCACCTGGTGGGGCTCATCTCCACTGACCTCTTTGGGGATGCCTACTCTATCATCCCTATTCTTCTATCTGTTTTCCCCCCAGTCTTCAGTCTCCCCCCTCACTAAATCGACCAAGGTACACCCTTAACAATGCCGCCAAATTCTAATCAACGTCTAAATTCCACCGGTTTTGTCTAAATCTCTAAGACAACAAACACTATTAGCTTTTATCTAGCGTATAGCCTCACGTCTAAATTTAATAACATCAAAATTTTGCCCGACCTATTAGGCCTTTAACACATCTCTTTAGCGTTCAACCCCAACTAGCGATTTCCAAACAGCAATCCCATTAAGCACTAATGTCAAATGCGTAATTTTTTTTTTTTTTAATGTCCTAGCCACTGAAATCCCAGGAAACTAGGTTGCAGGATCTGCCAGAGCAATTTGTTGTGATATATATACAGTATATATATATATATATATCACAACAAATGTGACGTGATACGTTCAGCTAGTCTCCACGTGGCAGGGTATGGGCAACGTCAGGCCCCACTAGGGGCCTGGCAGCCAATAAGCCGGTCAAACAATGGGCACAACATATCACACTGCACATACGGCTGACACACTTTCAAGTCTCTGGCTTGACAATGTACTGTCCTCGATACACCAAAACACACACGGAGTTGGGAGAAATCCCAGGTGCCGTTTGACACGAACATACCTTATACCTTATGTAAAGCTAGTAATGCATCAGATGTTGTGGTACTATCCTTAGAAGATGCACATGCCACAGCAGCTAAAGCTTGGTGATACAGATATTCGTTTCACATACACACTTCAGTTTCTGGCACGAATGACAGTGGATATCACTTGGCCATGGAACATCATTTGGAGTGATGAAGTCCACTTCTGCTTAAATGGACAAGTGAATATGCACAACTGTCGCATTTGGGCAACAGAAAATCCTTGAGTTATCCAAGAGGTCCCGTTGCATTCTCCAAAAGTGAGTGTGGTGTGGATTTACGGCCACATTCATGATTGGGACATATTTTTTTGAACAGGTAACACTGACTGGACTCCGCACCTGTTCCATCACTGGACAGCGATATTATGAAATGTTGGCAAATTTTGCAATACCAGAGCTGCAACAATGTGGGTGCCTTCAGGATACCATATTCATGCAAGATGGTGTACCACCCCACATCCACCATTGTGTCCAAAGATTGCTAAGGCAACACTTTACAGATGAACGGGTCATCCGCCTTTGTTTCTGGACATCTTGGCCACCCCAATCATCGGATCTCACCCCATGCGAATTCTAGTTGTAGGGTTTTTTGAAGAACCAGGTGTATCGGGAAGGATGTCACACTCTGGCAGATCTGAAGGACAACATTAGATGTCATGTGCTGGAGATTCCAGTTAACATGATACGTTCTGCTATAGAAAATGCTGTTCTTCGAATGGAAACTGTTGTTGGCCAAAATGGAGGACACATTGAACAATAGTAGCACGGTTCAAATGATTTGCATTGCCACAGTGCCATATAGTGACAAATTTTGTAACTATTTTCTTTTTCCAATAAATGGTGAGCGCATTCTTTATTGTACCTATTGTCCAAATTTCTATTCAGTACAAGCCTTCGAACTCGCTCCAGATCCCTCTACATAGGAATACTTTAATTTTAACAACCCTGTATTTTAGGAAAGATTTTGATAGTGTGGTTTTGATTTTAGGAAAGCTTTTGATACTGTGGTTTCGATTTTAGGAAAGCTTTTGTTACTGTGGCACATGGAAGACTACAGTACAAATTGGAGCAGCATGGTATTAAGGGCAAGTTAGTACAATGGATAAAAGGATGGTTGAGTGGGAGAAGACAGAGAGTGGTTATCAATGGACAGTGCTCTTCATGGACTAATGTTATTAGTGGAGTCACCCAGGGTTCAGTGTTGGGCCCATTGTTGTTTTCGGTATTTATCAATGATACTGAAGGTATGTCAGGGTTAATATCTAAGTTTGCAGATAATACACAGGTTGGCAGGGTTGTTAATGACAGTAATGACAGTACGCTACTGCAACAGGATTTGGAAAAGTTGAGCAGATGGGCTGAGAGGTGGCAACTGAAGTTTAACATTGATAAATATAAAGTACTGCACTCAGGGTAGTGAAGAATGAATAGGAACCGGGGGTAATTGTGCAGTCAGATATGAAGTTTTCTGAACAGTGCAAAAAGGCTGCAAGAGTAGCTCAAGGTGTCTTGTCAATGATATACAAGAATTTTACTAGCAGGGATAAGGGAGTGACTGTCCCCTTGTGTAAAGCAATGGTCAGGCTACACCTTGAGTACTATATATAGGTCTGGAGGCCTCATTTTAGGAAGGATTTCGAGCTGCTGGAACCAGTACAGAGAAGGACAACAAGATTGGCGAGAGGAATAAAAAGTTGGTGTTACCAAAAAAGGCATAAGTTCCGCAAATTGCAGCTTCGGGAAAGTAGGCACCTGCTGTGAGGTGATCTAATTGAAGTGTATAAGGCCTTGAATGGATTGAGCAAGCTCAAAGCTAATGGGATTCTTCCTCTTGCTCAGATTACTCACCTGAGGGGACATAAATTCAAGTTGAGCAAAGACAATTGTAGAATAGATGTTTGGAAATTCAACTTTAGCCAGCGGGTGGTTCATAGTTGGAACAAACTTCCCTCTGTCGCAGTGGATGTCAGCAACTTAAGTTCAAGACAGAACTAGAGAAACATTTGGAGCAGTGGCATAGCTAAGTTTTTAGACCCTTAGGCAAAAAATCATTTTGGGCCCCTTACTTTTATTAAAAGAAATTTTAATTAGGTATAATATAAAAAAATGCTGAATCATTTTTATAACATAAATATGTATTTTATTTAAGATTTCTTTATTGTAATTTTACAAACATCAAAAACATGAAAATTAATATTACAATATAATACTACTTATTAAATACAATTTTACAAACATAAAAAATTATACTATAACTAATAAATTTACGGAAAAAGTTAAAATGTTACTTTTAGTGCTTTTACATTTGCGAAATCATTAATAAAATCCATTTTACTGGCATATTTATGCTCAATAGCCAACATTGCAAGATTGTACAGTCTACTTTGACCAATAGCATTTCTTTTATAATCTTTCATTATTCGTAATTTACTAAATGATCTTCTTTCTGCAGAGGCAGCTGTCAGGGTAAAAAATAACATAAATAAAGTAAAAATTTCTGAAAAGTCAAATAAAAAAATTGTCTGATAGACATGCCTGCTGATAAATCTTGTTTAAGGGTTAATAAGTGTAATTAAATTAAAATATTGAATCAGTAGTTGGGGAGAGAGAACAGATGAATACTTTTTTTTTTATGAGATTTTTATACTCACTTAATATATCAGCATTTGACATATTAATTATTTTTTTTTTGGTCTAGTATTGCAAAATAATTTTTTACTAACTTCATACTCTCATAAAATTTTTAATTTGTATTATAATTTTGTCTAAAACAGTAAAAAAACACTGATTTTTAAAAAAAAACTAATCTTTATTATCAAACAAAAAATCTGAAGCTAATTCATCGTACTGTCTTTTAGTTCTGCGTTGTCATTTGTCTTCAAATTTGGGATCTAGCCCGAATTCCTTGGCAATTTGCTCAGATTCGTATTTAATTTGTTCGTATGAATTTCGAATGTTTTGTAAATTTTTACTGACTCAATCCAATACAGAAGTACATTTATCAAGGTCTTCAAGGTGCTTGTAGAGTTTTTGAAGCATAATTAATTTCACACATCACATTATTCAAAAATATACAAATGAAAATAAAATCAAATGCCATTATTCTAGTCTCGGTCTGCTTTTTTAGTTAATTTAAGATTAATTTCTGTAAAAGTTTTTATAATATCCACAAAACGACTTTCACAGCTGTTATAGACTGTAATCTACCAGACCAGCGAGTAGGGTTGAGTTTTTTTTTAATGTAACTTCAGATTCCCCAGTAAATTTAGAAAGAAGATCCCATCTTTTTGTACTATTTCCAAAAAAATTGTACAAATTTTGAAGAATTTCAAAAAATGATGATTTTTACGTTACAATTTACGTTATCAATTAATAACTAAATTTAAATTGTGACTTGCACAATGAATGTACTCTGAATTTGATTGGATCCTTTTAATGCATGACTGCAGACCACTCATGGCATTAGCCCCATCATATCCCTGACGATAACATTTTTCAATGGGAATATTTAGTTTGTGTAATATTTTCATTATATTATCTGTCATCATTTCTGCCGAATGATCATTCATGTCATAGAATCCTAAAAACATTTCACAAATTTCAAAATCTTTGGATTTTTCATTTTCATTGCGAATTATGGAACATGTCATACAATAACACTTAATTGATCTTTTTTTGTGAGATCTTGAGTAGTATCCAAAATTAGTGAATAGAATGGTGCTGAATTAATTTCGAGTGTAACACTTTTCTTTTGCTAATTTGGTACCTAAACATTCTATTAACTCATTTTGGATAGTGGGGCTTAAATAATTTACTGAACCAGATGGCTTATTAATAATTTATTTCTTTGCATCATCATAGTAGGAGAGTAAACAGACTTGAGATAAAAAATTGCTGTTGTAATCTTCCGAAAATCCTTCCTGATGACCGTGCCTTAGGCTACCCCAGGGTTCACCCCGCCTGAGCTTTCTTCTCTCCTAATGTGTCCTGGCCTGACTCCCTGGGGCAGTCACGGAAACTGGGGGTATTTGTGGCTCTCCACAGGCCCCAAGGCTACGTGGCCAGAGGAACAACACAACCCACACTAATACTTCACAAAACACACACCCTGGCCTTATGCAGAGTATTGTATTCTACACAGAGTAAAAATGTGGAGTTGGGGGAGACCCCCAGTGCTGCCAGACAAAAAACGCTATGTCACTGTGATCGATATCTAATCAGGAACTGATCTGTGTAATTAATTACCTGTGCATTTGTATTGAGCGGCATTCTCAAGGTCGAATATATATCACTATGTAGTTATTTACTTGCATTTACATAGATCACTTAGGAAAAGGACTTTTGCTTCGGGTTCCCATAATGCATGAGGAATATTGTTGCATCCAAAAGAGCAGGACCAAAATATTTACAAACTATACAAATATATAAAATATTTACACAGTACTAAACTATTTACAAATATACAATATTCATTAATATACGAAAAACGTTACAATGGAACGTCAAACGTTAAACAGCGAAGCACTCGCACGAGGTTGGTGAACATTATGGAGGCAGTTGTCAATAATTAATTGCATTTATAGTGAGGTAATTGCCTTGCACTCTTCTCCCATTGGTTCAAATAAATATCACTAGGTGGAAAACTTTTTTAATATATAGAGAGATACTTAAAAAAATCACTGAATACTGTATCTAATAATAATAAAGAAATTATTACAATACTTCTGGATATGCTGAGGATATTTTGAATAAATTATTTAATGTGTCCATTGTAATAAAAATAAATTTATTAAATTCATGTGCCATATTTCAACTGTCATGACCTTGGCTCCAACTACTGTCTGTTAAGATTATATTGTATTTATGATTAGAATGCTTTTTAAAAGGATGTAAAACTACACTGACAAATTATAAAAAATTTGACCAATATAAAAAAAATTATAAATTAGGGAAAAAATAAAGTTGTTGAATGTAATTATGCCTGTAAGTGAATTGGGACTAAGAAGTCCCAATTAAATTAGAATTTATTCTTTATCAAAAATAAAAAGTACTCACTCTTTATTAAGAGGAGGTGAAAGATTATCTTAACATAAATCACAATAACTCTGTTTAATTTTATTTATTGATTTAAAAAAGGGATATGATTCTATTTATATTCCACTTTTAATGCCAAAAAATGCATGTATATGATATAAGAAAAACATTTGATCTATTATCTGATTATATGAAGAAAAGAAAAATTGATACTGAATATAGAAAATTTTAAAGACTATACCTATTTCACAGAGACGTTTCTAAGGAAACATATTCTCTCTCCATTTTGTATAACTTATATTTGAATACTTTACACAATAAAGCGAATATTGAAATACATAGTTTTACATAGTACTATGATTACATAGTTTTGTATGCTGCAGATAAGAACACGACACAGCTTACAAATAATTTACAAAATGACTGAGTAATGTATTTATTTATAATACTAAAGAAGGCAACTCTAGATAATGTCCTAAACAACATTCAAGATAAAAAAAAATTACTTGTGAGAGTTCTTCAGCAAACACTTGATTATAATCACAATAAATTATCATAATCACCAAAGCCTTCATCATACTGTATTACACAAGTGTAATTTTTGACAAGGATCTGATGAGCTTAGGGGCAGAGAAGAAAAATGCAAGGGATGATTATATATTTAGTACATTTTTGGGCTCTTTAAGTATAAACTAGTTTCTAATAATGTTACTCAGGGAGTTAGATTAAGGAAGACTATGAGAAGTCATTGGTTAAGAATTTAAAGAAAAGCAGCAAGGGCTTCTTCGTGTATGTTAAAAATTGAAGGAAAGCGATGATCATACTGGTCCACTGGATATGAATGGCATAACTGTTGATAATCCTGTACAGATTGCTGATAAACTGAATAAATATTTTGTGTCTACATTCACAAAGTTTTAAGAGATGGAATTAATCTAATGCTGAGAAATTGTTGCAGCAAAAAGCGAATGAAGCACCTGGGGATGATGGAATTTATTCAATAATGTTAAAAGACACTGCAAAAGAGGTAGTTAAATCTTTAGTCATCATAATGAGAGTATCCTTAGAGACTGGAAATGTGCAGATGTATCTCCTATTCATAAGTGGGATTCAAAGGGAAAAGTGACCACAGACTTAGAAACCTGTAACTCCATAGTTACACACTTTCCTCTGCACCAGGAAAAATAATGGATTAATAGATAGTTAAGTGGTAGGAGGAAAAAAATAATTTTGATAACATAAACTTAGATTTCAGGAAAGCTTTTGATACTGTTGCATATAAAAGACTGCTATACAAATTGGAGCAGTGTGGCATTGAGGGCAAGTTACTGCTTTGGATAAAGAATGGTTGAGTAGGAAAAGAGAGGGAGTGGTTATTACTGGACACTGCTCTTTGTGGACTAATGTCATTAGTGGAATTTTCATTCCACTAATGACATTAGTCCACAAAGACAAATGACATTAGTCCACTAATGACATTAGTCCACAAAAATTTCAATGTCATTTGGGAAACAACAATGGGATCAGAGTTTAGTGCTGATCCCATTGTTGTTTTCTGTATTTATTAATGATATAGATGAAGGTATAACACTGGTCAACACATAAAATGTTACGAAAAAGCAAATACCCAATCTTGACTAATTTTATGCTACTGAACAACAAAATCACATTAAAATTTGTCAACTGTCACTTGAATTACAGTTGGGGTCTCATATTAGCGAGTTACTCTACATTATCAACTACAGCTCTCAGCAAAACACATGACAACACCGCAGTTTCGGTACCGCCATGCTCTTATCATGTGATCGCCAACTGTCGCCTCACTCTGCATCACATAAGTTGTTGTCGCCTCAAATGCGTCTTCCACTCAGTTGCAGTAATCCTCAAATGCTGCTAGGTACTGGGTGATTTCTTCTCAGTTAATGGCTGTTCTCTGTGAGATTCCTACTTTTTGCACTGTGTTTAGTATTTGTGTTGTGTAAGATTAATATGCCCCGTAATTGTATAAATAGTCCAGATGACTTCTGTTAGGTATGTGGAGAAGTCACGTTAGCTTCAAGAAAGTTCCCCTTAACTCGAGCCATAAAAAAGGTCTACTTCTTGTACTTTGGGTGTAAAGTAGGAAACCAGGACAAGAACTGGGCTCCACACATATGCTGCACTACCTGTTCATCAAACTCAATGTGTAGGTGAATTGAAAGGAATGTTTTATGCCTTTTGCAGTGCTAATAACATGGAGGTAGCCAACAAATCACGTCATAGAGTTACTTCTGTATGGTGCAACCTATCACAAAAAGGATAACAGTGAAGAAAAAGTGGACAGTGACGTACCCAAATATTAACCCCAGGGGCTCACATCTGGTGAGTATGGGCTTGGCACACCCAGGGTCCTGAGCTGGATATCATCATTCTTCTCTTTCTTGGTGATTCCCTTCTACTTCTGATTCTTGTTTTCTCTCACTCTCTCTCTTTCTCTTTCTCTCAGGATAATTCAGAAATTTTTTTTTTTGGCTGGTCCAACAATGGAAGCCTGAGACTTTCTTGCACCATATGGCTAATAATAATAATAATACCATCTACAATTCGTCCCATGCCTCACCATGAAATACTACCTATTCCTGAACCACCCGACCATTTTTCTGTACATCTGATGAAAATGAAGACACTGATGAATATCAACTTGATATACACGAAGAAGTACAGCAGCCGTCTACATCAAGGGATCCACCATTCTGTCCAAACCTTTATCCTTCTGAACCACATAAGATCACAGAAAGTGAGCTTAATGACCTCATCAGGAATCTTGAACTGCCGAACAATAAGGTAGAGCTTTTGGCATTGAGGCTACATAAGTAGAATCTTCTAGATCATTCTGTGAAAGTGACAACATTTTGTACTCGAAATAAAGACTATGATAAATTCTGTCAAACAGAAGGTGAACTCACTGTTTGTAAAGATGGTGATGGTCTAATGGTTATGTTATTTGGTTTTTAGGAGCATTAGCAACTAAGGCCATATTGCTCCGGGAATATGCGGTGGTCATTCCCTCACTTTTCTGCATCCTCCGTATTTGGTGGTGACAGGCTCAAACCCCGGTCTAATCAAGAAGCGTGTGCTGCGCACTGCAGCTCCTTCTCACCTGGCTACGGAGGCGCCGATGGTCTAATGGCAGCAATGAACATGAGCCCCGTTCCCGAAGAATGGCAACTATTTATAGACACTTCTAAGATTAGCCTTAAAGCTGTTATTACACAATGGAAATATGCTCCCTTCAATACCTCTTTCATATGCCATCCACAAAAAAGAAACATGCGCAAACATGGAGAACATCCTCTTAGGTGTACAATATCAGAAGTATGAGTGGCAGATAAGTGGTGATTTAAAGGTAATCACTATTTTATTAGGACTACAAAAGAGTTACACCAGTATTGCTGCTTTCTCTGTGAGTGGGATAGTCGTGCCAAGGATATGCACCAAGAGAAGAGGAGTTGGCCTCAATGAAAATCATTAACACCTGGAATGAAGAACATAGCATTTTAACCTCTGGTATATCCAAAAATAAAGTTTTGGGTTCCACCACTCCACATCAAACTAGGGCTCATGAAAAATTTTGTAAAGGCTTTGGAAGTGAACGGTCCTGCATTCACATACGTGCATGAGAAATTCCCGAGACTTAGTACAGAGAATATTAAGGCACGCATTTTAATTTGTCCACAAATAAGGCAACCTTTCGAATATGTTCTTGGTGATAGCGAGAAATCAGTGTGGAAAGCCTCTCAAAATGTTTTTACTGGTTTTCGAGGAAACGTTAAAGCCAGCAACTGCAGGCAGCTTGTAGACGATCTCATTACTTCTTAAAAGCAATGGCTAAATTAGAAGCCTACTTGGAAGAGAGAGAGAGAGAGAGAGAGAAACAAAGGTCACTGCACTCTCTCTTACTCTGCCGCATTGAGGACACCTGCAAATGCACCTGCTGCACAAATTCCAGCACAAGCAAAGAAGAAAACACTCTTCAAACAGCCAAACCTGATCATTCTTAGACCCAAGCAAGGGGAAGCAACAACTATCGAGGAAATCAAGAATAAGGTCATGGACACTATGAGAGATGACTTTAGAACGATAAGGATTAAATCCATACGGAAAATGCGAAATGCAGGAATTGCCATTGAAACTGAAACACAAGAGGAAATACAGGGAATAATGAAAAACCCGAAATTCGCAACCTTAGGCCTAACTGCTGAGCCACCCAGGAGAAGAGGGCCAATGGCTATTATCTTTGATCTGAACAAGGATACAAATCCGCAGGAGTTTACGGAGGAGACCTACCAAAAGAATCTCAGAGAAACCCTACCAAATCAAGAACCACTAAACCTCATTAAGCCTAAATATGTAACAAAGTCTAGGAAAGCAAACGCCTCCAACTGGGTGATGGAATTTGCCCCGGCTGAATGGAAAATGCTGAAGACTCAATCGAGAATCTACTTTGAGTGGACCTGCCATCGATTCAGGGAATACATGGTCGTGACTAAGTGTTTTAGGTGTTGCAGGTTTAGCCACACCACCCATACCTGCGCACAACAGGCAGCAACCTGTGGCCACTGCTCTGAGAGAGAGCATGAGTACAAAGACTGCCCAAATAAAAATAAAGACCCCCATCTGTGCAAACTGTAAGTCAGCAAGAATGGAAAGCAATCACTCAATCAGAGACTCAAAATGCCCCTCATATACCTAAGGGCAAAAGGAATATATCAAGAAAGAACAGATTATGGTGACACGAACTAAAAAGTACAACACCACTGAGATTAAAATCTTTCAACATAATGCACACAGCGGGCCAGATCGGTGGCCAACCAACACTGGGTAAAGGCCTACGAGGAAGGAGTCGATATCCTCCTCCTCCTACAAGAACCATATGCACATGCGAAAGTTGTCAGAGGATACCCGCTGGCCTACAAGGTCATACAAGCAGATAAAGATACCTCTCGGGCAGCAATACTGCTCTCAAATCCTTATCTAACGGCTACTAAAGTGACTCAAGGTACACAACTCTGTACTCCCTGGGCGGCTTGTGCCCACGTAATATCTCCTGTTGGCATCTTCTTTGTGATTTCTGTGTACTGCAGACCAGGCCAGGAAATAACATATGCAATTAACTACCTTCAGCACGTGCTGGATGCACTTCCAAACCAAAAAATCCTAGTTGGAGCAGACATCAACTGTCATTCACCCATGTGGCATAGCACAATGCACGACAGGAGGGGGACTCATAATGGACAACTAGTGGAAGAATTCCTAGCCGGATTGAGATTCACCATGTTAAACAAACTGCACCACCTCCCGATGTTCTGCAACACACTCTGGGAGGCAACTACTGACATTTCCCTTGCCACAACGAACATGGCTGCGCACTGCCCTGGCTGGAAGGTGGAAAATGCGTAGATGACCTGACCACCGAGTAATCACCTACAGGATTACAAGAATGCTAATAACAGTACCGATCATCAGACAATTGCAACATAGATTCGCGATTGCTAAAACAAACTGGGACCTCTTTGCACAACAATTGCAAGCAGCTACATCTGGTGGCCCACAGGAACAGGAGACTGAATTAGACCCAGATCACCACCAAAGAACAGTTACAGAACTCATTACCAGTGTAGCTCAGATGGCAATTAGGAAAAAAAATCCCACTCCCTGTGCAGCGTCCTGGTGGAATCAGGAGATCCAGACACTACGAAAGGAAGTTACAAAACGAAGAAAGGATTTCCAGCAGGCACACAGGACCTGACCAGAGAATGAGGTTGATGTCTTGAGACAAAGGTATAGAGAAGCCAGGAACCAATACACAGATAAAATTCGTAAGAGCGAAAAGAGTGACTGGGAGTGCTTGGTGACAACAATGGGAAATGAGAACCCTTGGGGGGTGGTATAAAAGGTAACTGCCAACAAACTCCCTAGGTGGGAAGTTCTCACAATCACCAGACCCCCACAAGGTCTACTTACAACTACATGGGAGCGGTCAATTAACAATATTTTGGCCAACATCTTCAAGCAGGCGGTTACCCCAAACACAGAACAGCAGCAAACCCGATGCAAGCAAAATGAAAACTATGAGACGGAAGCTGTCAAGCAACCATTCACATCAGAGAAACTACAAGAACCAGCAGCACAAATGCGATCCAAAAAATGCCCAGGGGAAAGATCTACTAGAGCCAGAGATTATTAAGCGAGTTGCCCAATTGGCTCCAAACCACTCTCCATGCCACTGTTCCTCTAACAGAAAATGACCATTAACCAGAATGGGACATTCTTCAAAGAATGACTGCAGCTCTGGACAATGCCTACAACCCAAACCCCAAAACCGTCAAAGAAAACCAAACTTAACCCAATCAACAACCTGGATGGGACACTTTCCGAAAAGAAAGACAGAATCCCTTGACAAGACTACAACTTATTAATTAAGAGTAGGAGACCGGCAGAATTACTTAACAAGTACAAGTCACTGTTGAAAAAAAGCCGTGAATTAGGGTTGAATTTGAATGTGTCTGCAATTCTGCCCAGACACGATAGGAGGGAGTATATGACCAGAGACTTGTCGATCAATTCGGCCCTGGAAAGACTGTGCAAGGTTCAAGGTGTAGAATTTTTTTCAGCCTGGTCAGATTGTTCACTGATGCTATTGAGGCAGTGTTAGGTGGGTCGGAAAACTGCTAGTTTGGGGGATAAAAGGACTAATAGATTAACAGTAGCCACTGGCAGAGGTGAAAGTGATTCTTGCACTTCTTCTGTTGGAATGAGCAGCAGCCTGGAAAACAAGATGCAGGATATTTCAGAGACTACTGGGAGTCATTGCGGTACAAGTAAACACATGGGTTGTGTTAGGGTAGCTAAGAAAAAGAACAGGTGCATGTATACTTGCATGTACACCAATGCTAGGAGTTTGGTAAATAAATTTGATGAATTTGAGCAATTGCTCACAACATTCAAGGCAGATATTGTTGGGATGTCAGAGATGTGGTGTCACACAGATATAAGGAATGCAGAACTGCAATTTGGGGAGTACAATGTGTACAGAAAGGATAGACAGGATAGGAAGGGAGGAGGGATTATGCTATTAGTTAAGAAACACATAAAATCCAAGGAAGTGAAGCCAGTCGACATCACTGGAAAATGCAGTGTCGAGTCAATTTCGTGTGACATAAGCATTGGGAGATTAACATTGAGAGTAGCAGTGTACTATAGGCCTAATGACTCTGATGAGTATAATAAGAAACTGTACAGGGAAATAGAGTGAGCCAGTAAATCAGAGTCTTATAATGAGGGATTTTAATTTCCGAGATATTGACTGCAGTTTGTGAGTTGGTCATCACTCACACACTAGCAAGGCTTTTGTGGATTTATTGGATGATTGTTTTCTACATCGGCATGTTTGGAAGGCAACTAGAGGGAGTAATACTCTTGATCTGATTATCAGCAATAATTCTTCATGCATTAAGAATCTGCAGATAAAGGAACCACTAGGTGGCAGTGATCACAGTGTGCTGAAGTGGGATTTACTCAAAGAGATAACTACCATCAGGGGTAAAGGGAAGGGTTTTTGCTTTCGTAAAGGCGACTACGATGATCTGAGACAGTACTTAAATTTTATACAGTGGGACCAACTGATGATGTTACCAACAGCAAATTCAAAATAGGAAGCATTCAAAGAACTTATCTTGGAAGCTACTAGGCTTTACATACCAACTAAGAAATATTGTTCAAGGTTTAGGCCTAAATGGATGTCAGATGAACTAACAAGACATATGGCAGAGAAGAAAAATGCATGGGATACATGTAAATTAACACGTGACACAGAAGCCTATGATAGATATAAGCTGATCTGTAACCAAGTTACAAAGGAGGTTAGGCAGGCAAAGGATGCAAAGAAAAACAGCAAAGAGTTCTTTACTTATGTAAACGCTAGAAGGAAAGGGATGAATCAGATTGGTCCACTTGATATCGATCTTTCAACTGTTGATGATCCTGCTCGGGTAGCTAACAAACTAAATGAATATTTTGTATTGACATTCACACATGAGGAGTTATTCAGCGAGGGAAATGCCAGAAGTGTATTCAACTCTGGCAGTAAGCTAGATAATCTTGTAATAACTGAAAGTAAAGTGGAGCAGAAATTGTTGAAGATAAACACAAAAAAGGCACCTGGGGTGGATGAGGTCTATCCAGTTATATTAAAGGAGGCAGCAAAGGAAGTAAGCAAACCCTTAGCCATAATTAAGAGAGCTTCCTTGGACTCAGGGGAAGTACCCATAGACTGGAGATGTGCAAATGTGACTCCAATTCACAAAGGAGGATCATAGGCTGACACAAGTAATTATAGACCTGTGAGTTTAACTTCTATTCCAGAAAAATTAATGGAGGCACTGGTTAAAGAAGCACTGCAGGATCATCTAGACCAGACTTCAGTTATAGCTTGGACACAGCGTGGTTTTGTAAAGGGAAAGTCTTGCCTGACCAATTTGATTGGATACTATGATGCAGTCACAAAAGAACTGGATGCAGGGAATAACTTTCATATTATATATTTGGATCTTAGAAAGGCTTTTGATACTGTTGCACATGGAAGACTGCTGCACAAATTGGAACAGTGTGGCATTGGAGGCAAATTACTGCTATGGATAAAGGGATGGTTGAGGGGGAGAAGACAGAGAGTGGTAATCAATGGACACTGCTCATCGTGGACTAATGTTATTAGTGGAGTCCCTCAGGGTTCAGTGTTGGGTCCATTATTGTTTTCTGTATTTATAAATGAAATTGATGATGGTATATCAAGCTTAATGTCCAAGTTTGCAGACGATGCAAAGGTTGGCAGGGTTGTTAAAGACACTACTGACGCTATGCTGCTGCTATAGGATCTGGAAAGGTTGAGCAGATGGGCTGAGAGGTGGCAAATGAAGTTTCACATTGACAAATGTAAAGTACTACATATGGGAAACAGCAACCCCACAGCAATATATCAACTCTGTGGTACTGCACTGACAGTGGTAGAGAATGAAAAGGACCTGGGGTTAATTGTGCAGGCAGATATGAAGTTCTCTGAGCAGTGCAGACGGGCTGCAAGAGTAGCTCATGGTGTCTTGTCAATGATATACAAGAATTTTTCTAGCAGGGATAAGGAGGTGATTATTCCCTTGTATAAGGCAATGGTCAGGCCACACCTTGAGTACTGTATACAGGTCTGGAGGCCTCATTTCAAGAAGGATGTAGAGCTGCTGGAATGAGTACAGAGAAGGGCAACAAGATTAGTGAATGGAACAAAGGGTTGCTCTTACGAAGAAAGGCTTAAGTTTTGCAAATTACAGTGTCTGGAGACTAGGCACCGGCGAGGTGATCTGATAGAGGTGTATAAAGCCTTGAATGGTTTGGAGCATGCTCAGTGCCAATGGGATTCTTCCTCTTTCACAGAATAATCACCTGAGAGGGCATAAATTCAGATTCAGGAAAGACAGAGGTAGGAAAAAATGTGCGGAAATTTCCATTAGCCAGTGGGTAGTTGGTTGGTGGAACAGACTTCCATCCCTTGTTGTGGAAGTTGATAGCCTAAATAAATTTAAGGCTCAGCTTCACAAGCATTTCGAACGAACGGAGGAGTGAAATGGAAGTGTTTTTCTTTTTTTTTTTGGCTGATGCTGTATAAGCTTGCTTTCTTGCATCATATGCCTCTACTAATGCTAATACTAACTCGGAATGGACTCTGAACTCCTAAAAAGGAAAACTTTACCGAACTTGACCCAACTAATGGATTCCTACAACAGACACTGACTCAGATAAGAGCTCTGCTGCACATGCATCACTGGAGATCCGTCATAGCGACCACTATCTGGGACTGACCTGTGGAAAGGGATAAAACTGACCTTCTGGACAGGACATTGTCCTACCTTTGGCCAGACCATGATACTGTTGTCACCTGACTTAAAGGAAACGCATTGGATTTGACTAACTGCAGCCTTGCTGCCTATGTGCTATTTGGCAATCAGTACCCTGCTCCCTTGCTGAGTACCTTTATTCCCCTTTCCTAGCAGAGGGGAGGACCCAGACTCCTGCTCCCTCCCCCTTGACACCCTCTTTTCTTTCTGGTGAAGCATGGGCCTGCCCCACTCTCACTGACTGGGAGGAGCATCTCTATTGCGCCCATTCTTCGGACTTGCCTCCCTTCAGTCTCCCTCCCTCCCCCACTCTGCCCGTACACTAGTGCACGCCCTATACATTAAAAATTTAACCATGCAAATTGAACCTCATCCATTGACTTTCGGCCTCCAACCTAGTGGCCTTTTTTTTTTTTTTTTTTAAGTCCTAGCCACTGAAATCTCAGGAAATTAGGTGGCAAGACCAGCCAGAGTATATATAAGCTACTGGGTTCCTGGTCTGCCTCCACAGGGCATGTAAGTGGGGCAACGTTGGGCCCCAACAGGGTCCAGCAGCTAAACGACCAGAAGAACAACGGTACACGACACTAAACGATCCAAGACCACACACTTTTAAATCTCTGGCATTTACAGCGTTCTGTAACACACCACATCGTGAACAACAAGGCGATGGGGGAAACCCCTGGTGCCGATTGAATCTAAATACACTTATGCTTACACTTACTTCTTATGAAAAATTGGAATTCAACATATTATTGAAGATGAATTTCTTGCACTCACACCTGGATTTCTTCCCAGCAAACTGTGGTGCCATCAGCAACGAACATGGTGAGTGCTTCCATCAAGACATTGCAGCAATGGAACAAAGATACATAAACAAATGGAATGCCACCATGTTAGCCAATTATTGTTAGATGGCTAAAACAGATGCTCCTGAAGCTGAATATAAGCAATAGGTCCCATGTTTGATACACTTATGTTCGTAGCTAATGCTAGAAGTATAGTAAATAAACTTGATGAATTTGAAATGCTGGTCAAGACATCAAAGGCAGATATTGTTGGGATATCAGAGATGTGGTGTCACACAGATATTAGGAATGCAGAATTGGAATTTGTGGAATACAATTTGTATAGAAAGGATAGACAGCATAAGAAGGGAGGAGGGGCTATGCTGATAATTAAGAAAACATAAAATCAAATGAAGTGCATCCAGTTGACATAGATGGACGGTGCGATGTTGAGTCAGTTTGGTGTGACATAAGCAATGGGAAGGCAAATATGATTAAGAGCGTATTAGCATTAGCATTAGTAGAGGCATTTGATGCAAGAAAGCAAGCTTATGCAGCATCAGCCAAAAAAAAAAATAAATAATAATAATAAATAAATAAATAAATAAAAAATAACCACTTCCACTTCACCCCTATGTTCGTTCGAAATACCTGTCCAGCTGAGCCTTAAACTTATTTAGGCTATCAACTTCCACGACAAGGGATGGAAGTTTATTCCACCAACCAACCACCCGCTGGCTAAAGGCAAATTTGCTCACGTCTATCCTATATCTGTCTTTTCTCAATTTGAATTTATGCCCTCTCAGGTGATTATTCTGAGCAAGAGGAAGAATCCCATCAGCATTGAGCATGCTCAAACCATTCAAGGCTTTATACACCTCTATCAGATCACCTCGCCGGTGCCTAGTCTCCAGACACTGTAATTTGCAAAACTTAAGCCGTTCTTCGTAAGAGCACCCCTTTGTTCCATTCACTAATCTTGCTGCCCTTCTCTGTACTCGTTCCAGCATCTCTACATCGTTCTTGAAATGAGGCCTCCAGACCTGTATACAGTACTCTAGGTGTGGTCTGACCATTGCCTTATACAATGGAATAATCACCTCCTTATCCCTGCTAGAAAAATTCCTATATCATCATCATCAGCCATTTTCAATCCACTGCAGGATGAAGGCCTCTCCAGCAACTTTCCAGTTCCTTCTGTTTTGAGCACTGGCCATCCATTTACTACTCAAAAACTCATGAATTTCATCTATCCATCTCCGCCTTTGTCTTCCAGGTTTTCTTCTAGCTCCTCTTGGGTACCATTCTGTTATTTTCTTAGTCCATCTGTCATCATGTCTTCGAGCTATGTGTCCTGCCCAAGACCATTTTAGTTCTTTAGTTTTGATAAGAATGTCCTTTACTTGAGTTTGCTGCCTAATCCATGTGTTTCTCTTCTTATCTAACAGTCTGATTCCCAATATAATTCGTTCCATTCTTCGCTGTGTAGTTCTTAGCTTCTCTTCCATTCTTTTGGTGAGTGCCCAAGTTTCACTTCCATAAGTCATGGTGGGGAGTATGCATTGATTCATTATTTTACGTTTCAGACAAACTGGGATATTGCTCTTCAGTATGTGACTATATTTCCTGAATGCTATCCATCCAAAATTTATTCTTCTCTTGACTTCCAGCCATTTATCATTATTACAGCTAATAACTTGTCCCAGATAAGTATATGACTCCACCTTTTCAATTACTGCTCCTTCAATCATTATTTCCCTTTCCGTGGCATACTTGTTCATCATTACTTTTGTTTTAGCCATATTCATCTTTAGTCCAAAATCCTTACTAACTGTGCATAACTGATTAAGATTTTCCTCTAATTCTTTGGGATCGTGGCTTATGACCACAGTGTCATCTGCAAATCGTAAATGGTTTAGGTACTCTCCGTTCACATTGACTCCTTTCTGCGACCAGTCTAATCTTCTGAAAGCTTCCTCAAGGGCAGCAGTAAACAGCTTCGGAGATATTATGTCCCCTTGTTGAACTCCTTTCTCGATTTTAAATTTGCTACTGTCTTTGTCTAGTCTAATGAAGGATGTAGCACTCTCATATATTTTCTTCAAAGTCATAATATATGGAGTATCTATGCCTTGTCTTTCCAGTGCCCGAAACATTGCCTTATGCTGTATGGAGTCAAATGCCTTTTCATAATCCACAAATGCCAGGCATAATGGTGTTTTATATTCATTTGCTTTCTCCATTAGCTGTGATATTACGTGAAGGTGATCCATAGTTGAGAATCCTGTCCTAAAGCCAGCTTGCTCTTTCGGTTGATTCTCATCAAGTATTCTTTCTAATCTGTTAGTAATGACCCTTGTGAACAACTTGTAGATATGGGATAACAAGCTAATTGGTCTATAATTTCCAATTTCTGATTTATCTCCTTTCTTCATCGACAATACACCATGAGCTACTCTTGCAGCCTGTCTGCACTGCTCAGAAAACTTCATATCTGCCTGCACAACCACCCCCACTGTCAGTATAGTACCACATAGTTGATACGTTGCACTGGGGTTGCTGTTTCCCATATGTAGTACTTTACATTTGTCAATGTTAAACTTCATTTGCCACCTCGAAGCCCATCTGCTACTGCAACAGGATCTGGAAAGGTTTAAGTGTCAGTAGTGTCCTTGACAACCCTGCCAACCTTTGTATCATCGGCAAACTTGGACATTAAACTTGATATACCATCATCGATATCATTTATAAATACAGAAAACAATAATGGACCCAATACTGAACCCTGAGGGACTCCACTAATAACATCAGTGTCCATTGATTACCACTCTCTGTCTTCTCCCCCTCAACCACCCCTTTATCCCCAGCAGCAATTTGCCTCCAATGCCACACTGCTCAAATTTGTGTAGCAGTCTTCCATGAGCAACAGTATCAAAAGCCTTTCTAAGATCCCAGTATATAATATCAAAGTTATTCCCTGCATCCAGTTCTTTTGTGATTGCATCATAGTATCCAATCAAATTCGTCAGGCAAGACTTCCCCTTAACAAAACCATGCTGTTTCTGAGCTATGACTGAAGTCTTGTCTAGATGATCCTGCAGTGCTTCTTTAACCAGTGCCTCCATTAATTTTCCAGGAACAGAAGTTAAACCAACGGGTCTGTAATTATTTGTGTCGCCCTTTGATCCTCCTTTGTGAATTGAGGTTACATTTGCACATCTCCAGTCCATGGGTACTTCCCCTGAGTCCAAGGAAGCTCTAATAATTATGGTTAAGGGTTTGCTTACTTCCTTTGCTGCTTCCTTTAATATAACTAGATAGATCCCATCCACCCCAGGTGCCTTTCTTGTATTTATCTTCAACAATTTCTCTTCCACTTTGCTCTCAGTTATTACAAGATTCTCTGGCTTACTGCCAGAGTTGAATACACCTCTGACATTCCCCTCGCAGAATAACTCCTCATGTGTGAATGTCAATTCAAAATATTCATTCAGTTTGTTAGCTACCTGAGCAGGATCATCAGCAGTTGACCCCTCAATATCAAGTGGACTAATCTGATTCATCCCCTTCCTTCTAGAGTTTACCTAAGTAAAGAACTCTTTGCTGTTTTTCTTTGCATCCCTTGCCAAAGATTTCTCGTAATCTGCCTTCGCCTGCCTAACCTCCTTTGTAACTTGGTTACAGATCAAATTGTATCTATCATAGGCTTCTGTGTCACATGTTAATTTATTTGTATCCTATGCATTTTTCTTCTCTGACATATGTCTCATTAGTTCATCTGACATCCACTTAGGCCTAAACCTTGAACAATATTTCTTAGTTGGTATGTAAAGCCTAGTAGCTTCCAAGATAAGTTCTTTGAATGCTTCCCATTTTGAATTTGCTGTTGGTAACATCATCAGTTGGTCCCACTGTATAGAATTTAAATACTGTCTCAGTCCATCGCAGTCGCCTTTACGAAAGCAATAACCCTTCCCTTTACCCCTAATGGTAGTTACCTCTTTGAGTAAATCCCACTTCAGCACACTGTGATCACTGCCACCTAGTGGTTCATTTACCTGCAGATTCTTAATGCATGAAGAATCACTACTGATAATCAAATCAAGAGTATTACTCTCTCTAGTTGCCTCCCGAACATGCTGATGTAGAAAACAATCATCCAATAAATCCACAAAAGCCTTGCTAGTGTGTGAGTGATGACCAACTCACAAACTGCAGTCAATATCTGGGAAATTAAAATCCCCCATTATAAGACTCTCTGATTTACTGGCCCACTCTATTTCCCCGTACAATTTCTTATTATACTCATCAGAGTCATTAGGCCTATAGCCCACTCCTACTCTCAATTTTGATCTCCCAATGCTTATGTCACACCAAACTGACTCGACACTGCACTGTCCAGCAATGTCGACTGGCTTTACTTCCTTGGATTTTATGCATTTCTTAACTAATAGCATAACCCCACCTCCCTTCCTACCCTGTCTATCCTTTCTGTAGACATTGTACTCCCCAAATTCCAGTTCTGCATTCCGTATATCTGTGTGACACCACGTCTCTGAAATCCCCACAATATCTGCCTTTGATGTTTTGAGCAGTACCTCAAATTCATCAAATTTATTTACTAAACTCCTAGCATTGGTGTACACGCAAGTATACACGCACCTGTTCTTTTTCTTAGCTACCCTAACACAACCTATGTGTTTATTTGTACCCCATTGATTCCCAGCAGTCTCTGAACTATCCTGCATCTTATTTTCCAGGCTGCAGCTCATTCCAATAGAAGCAGTGCAAGAATCACTTTCACCACGGCCAGTGGCTACTGTTAATCTATTAGTCCTTGTATCCCCCCCAATCTAGCAGTTTTCCGACCCACCTAACGCTGCCTCGATAGCATCAGCAAACATTCTTGCACCCTTTCAATTTAAGTGTATCACATCCCTGTAGAAGCAGTCTCTCCTGTTAACAAATACAGATCAGGCTGAAAAAAATTCTACCCCTTCAGCCTTGCACAATCCTTCCAGGGCCGAATTGATTGACAGGGCTCTCATCATATACTCCCTCCTATCGTGTCTGGGCAGAATTGCAGACACTTTCAAATTCAACCCTAATTAACGGCTTTTTTTCAACAGTGACCTGTACTTGTTAAGTAATTCCGCCGGTCTCCTACTCTTAATATCATTAGTGCCAACGTGTACAACTATATCACCTTTTGTGCCCTTAAAAGATGATATCCGCTCTACAACATCATCAACCTTTACCCCTGGCAGACATACCCTGGTCCTGTTCCACCTATTCTTTTTACAAAGCATGTTTCCCATTTCCCTGACAATAGAGTCACCAACAACTACTAGTTCCTTTGGGACCAGCGCATTCTGCCTTAAGGGCTGCCGCTGTGTTGCGCGATGGCCAAGTGCAAGCTCTGGCATTGGTGTGGGCAGCTGAGAGCTTGATGGGCCCCTCACTTTTAATGCTTCGAGGGCATCCACCCTGTCCTTCAAGCTCTCATATAAGCCCATAACAATGCTGAGTTGTCGCCTGATTTCCTTACACTCCTTGCATCGCGCACACACAAAGACATCCCCCATGGCAGTATCATGTCCCATACCTGACTGCTCCACAAACATCAAGCAATTAGTGCATATTAATAGACTGTGATTTAGAGGGCAACTGCCCCCCTCAGTTCTCCCCTGAGCCACAGCACTCCCATTAGCTTGAGCCTTTTGCTTTGCTGCTCTGGTCAGAGTCATGATTTCGATTCAATTTTTCGATTTTTCAATTTCAGTTCAAAATTAAAACCCTAACCTTATATCTCAACACAGTTATAACTCTATATTTATGTTTCAGTATCAAGTGTTATCTACGAAATCCCTTTATATAACTTCTGTTTCATGTTAAGTATTAATTATTTATTTTTTACTTTACGTAACCCAAGTCGTGTTATAGGCCTCATGACTCTAATGAGTACAACAAACAACTGCACAGAGAAATAGAGTGGGCCAGTGAATAGGACTGTGTTATAATGGGGGACTTTAACTTCCCTGATATTAACGGAAACTTGTGGATTGGTCATTCGCACACTAGCAAGACTTTTGTGGATTTATTGGATGATTATTTTCTGCAGCAGCATATTCAAGAAGCAACCAGAGCATGTAATACTCTTGATCTGGTTATCAGCAATGATTATTCATGCATTAAGAATCGGGCGCCTCCGTAGCCAGGTGGGAAGGAGCAGCAGTGCGTAGTACACGCTTCTTAATTAGACCGGGGCTCGAGCCCGTCACCACCAAATACGGAGGATGCGGAAAGGTTATGGAATGACCACCGCATATCCTGGAGCAATATGGCCTTAGTTGCTAATGCTCCTAAAAAAAAACCAAACAGCATTAAGAATTTGCAGATAAAGGAACCATTAAGTGGCAGTGGTCACAATGTACTGATGTAGAATTTTACTTAATGATATAATTAACATCAGGGGCAAAGGGAAGGGTTTTTGCTTCCGTAAAGGTGACTACAGTGGTCTCAGACAGTTTTTAAATTCTATACAGTGAGATCAACTGATGATGTTCCCAACAGCAAATTCTAAGCAGAAAGAATGCAAGGAAGTAATCGTAGAAGCTACTAGGCTTTTCATACCAATTAAGAAATACTGTTCAACACCTAAATGGATGTCAGATGAACTAATGAGACTCGTTTTTTTTTTCTTTTTTTTTTTTTAGGAGCATGAGCAACAAAGGCCATATTGCTCTCGGGATATGCAGTGGTCATTCCCTGACCTTTCCACATCCTCCATATTTGGTGGGCACAGGCTCGAACCCCGGTCTAATCAAGAAGCATGTGCTACGCACTGCTGCTCATGTCCACTTGGCTACGGAAGCACCCAATGAGACTTGTGGCAGAGAAAAAAATGCATGGGATACATATAAATTATCAGGCAACACAGAAGCCTAGGGCAGATATAAGCTAGTCTGTGATCAAGTTACAAAGGAGATTAGGCAAGCAAAGGCAGATTATCAGAAATATTTGGCAAAGGATGCTAAGAAAAACAGCAAGGACCTCTTGACTTATATAAACTCTAGAAGGAAGGAGATGAATAAGATTGGTCCACTTTATATATCGATGGTTCAACTGTTGATGATCCTGCTCAGATAGCTGATAATCTGAATGAGTATTTTGCATCTACATTCACACATGAGGAATTATTACAATTTGAAAATGGAAGAAGGTTATCAAATTGTAGCAGTGTGCTTAATGATTTTGTAATAACTGAGAGCAAAGTAGAAGTGAAATTGTTGAAGTTAAACATAAGAAAGGCGCCTGAGGTGGAGGGGATCTATCCAGTTATATTAAAGGAGGCGAGAGCAAAGTGGAAGTGAAATTATTGAAGTTAAACATAAGAAAGGCACCTGAGGTGGAGGAGATCTATCCAGTTATATTAAAGGAGGTGGCAAAGAAAGTAAGCAAACCATTAGCCATAATTATGAGAGCATCCTTGTCTTTGTGGGAAGTCCCCATGGACTGGAGATGTGCAAATGTAACCCCAGTTCACACAGGGGGATCTAAGAGTGACAAGAGTAATTACAGACCAGTTATTTTAACTTCTGTTCCGGGGAAAATAATGGAGTCACTGGTTAAAGATGCACTGCAGGATCATCTACACATGACTGCAGTAATAATTCAGACACAGCAAAGGTTTGTTAAATGAAAGTCTTGTCTGACAAATTTAATTGGATACTATGATGTGGTTACAAAGGAACTGGATGCAAAAAATAATTTTGATATGATATACTTCGATTTCAGGAAAGCTTCTGTCACTGTTGCATATGTACAACTACTGTACAATTGGAGCAGTATGATATTAAAGATAAATTGCTACAATGGATAAAAGGGTGGTTGAGTGGGAGAAAATGAAGAGTGGTAATCAATAGATGCTGCTCTTCATGGACTAATGTTATTAGTGGAGTTCCCCAGAGTTTGGTATTGGGCCCACTGCTGTTTTGTATATTTATTGATGATACTGATGAAGGTATATCAGGCTTAATGGCTTAATGTTGAAGTTTGCCATCAGTGGGCAGATGGGCTGAGAAGTGGCAACTGAAGTTTAACATTAACAAATGCAAAGTACTACATATGGGTAGAAGTAAACCCAGAGAAATGTACTAATTGTGTGGTACTACACTTAAGGTGATAGAAAATGCAAAAGACCTACAGTAATTATGCAGTCAGGTATGAAGTTTTCTGAGCAATGCAGACAGGCTGCCAGAGCAGTTCATGGGGTATTGTCAATGATATACAGGAATTTTGCTAGTAGGGAAAAGGAAGTGATTAAGGAGGTACCACTGTATAAGGCATTGGTCAGGCCAAGCCTTGAGTACTGCATACTGGTCTGAAGGCCTCATTTTAGGAAGGATATAAAGTTGCTTAAGCATGTACAGGGAAGGACAACAAGATTGGTGAGGGAGACGAAGGGGTCCTCTTACGAAGAAAGGCTTAATTCCACAAATTTCAGCGGCTGGAGACTAGACTTCTGTGGGGTGATCTAATTGAGGTGTGTACGGCCTTGAATGGGTTGAACAGGCTAAATTCTGATCGGATTCTTCCTCTTGCTTAGATTACGAACCTCAGGGGGCATAAATTCAAATTGAGGAAAGACAGTTATAGAATAGACGTGCGGAAATGTGCCTATACCCAGCGGGTGGTTAATTGCTGGAACAAACTTCCATCTGTCATTGTGGAAGTTGATAGCTTGAATAAATGCAAGGAAGAACTGGACAAACTTTTAGAGAAAATGGATGTGTGAAATTGTTTTTTTTTTTGGCTGATGCAACATAAGCTCATACGCTTGCTTTCTTGCATGACATGCCCCCATTACTATTACTATCTTACTGCCATATAAATAAAAAAAAATACTTTTATAAAAACAAGAACCAATCTGCCATTTTAAGCACTATTGGCATGTTTAGCACACCAAAATCTATAAAGTAAACTTGCTTTCAAGATTTGACCCAAAATGTGTTGTTCAGTGTAATCGGGCTTAATGCCTAAATCTGCAGATTATACAAAGGTTGGCAGGATAGTTCATCACAGTAATCAGGGTAAGCTACTGCAACAAGATCTAAAACAACGGGGATTCACATCTGGTGAGTATGGGCTTGTCACACTCAGGGTCCTGAGCTGGATATCATCATTCTTCTCTTTCTTGGTGATTCCTTTCTACTTTTGTGTCTGTCTGTCTGTCTCTCTCTCTCAGGGTAACTTGGGAATTTTTTTTTTTTTTTTGGCTAGTGCAGCATAAGCTTCAGGCTTCCTTGTACCATATGGCTAATAATAAACAAATAAGGAAGCTAGTCTGAGAAATGGCAGTTGAAGTTTAACATTGAAAAATACGAGGTACTGCACAGGGATAGCATAATCCCAGATTAAATGTACTCAGAGTTTGGTACTACATCCATAGTAGTAGAAAAAGAAAGAAAACCTGGGAACAATTGTCTGGTTAGAAATGAACTTCTCTGAGAAGTGCAGACATACGTATTCTTCGTTATTTAACATAGTACATTGTGTTTTTCGGAGATATTAAATAGGTTTAGTAGTGTTCGTTCTTATTCTGAATTTAACCAGTGATTTTTAGAAGTTACGACTCCCGGTGTTGGCGCCAATATTGTTGAACTAGCCGTCATATTGTAGTCGATAAGAAATAGCTTAATGTACATATATATATATATATATATCTCGAACTGATTGCGTAAGGTATAAAGTTAAACTAGATACCGTAATACAAAGCTCTGTTAGCTTATTATAGTATTATCAATTAATCAAAAATATTACTAATCTTATTAAATTTCATTGTTAATTAAATTGTATTTAAATGGAAATCATGACCCAGACTAGAGCTGTGAAGCAAAGATCACAGACTAGTGAGAGTGCTCTGGCTTGAGGGAGATTGATTGATTGATTGTTTGGATTTTTTTGGCGCATTAGCAACTACGGCTATAATGCGCCAAGACTAGGTAATATTTAAAAAATTTTAGCTTGGGGGAGAAATGAAGGGGGCGATTCTCCAATGCATCATAGTCTCAAAAAATGTGCGAAATGTTTGCCAACCTTTCTAAAACAGGACGTGATCTAGCCAAGGAGGATGCCTTTGTGTGTGCTAGGTGTCTGGAGTGTCAAGATTTTAGGCGCCAACTCAGCGCCTAAAATGATGATGGGTGTCTATGAGAGCTTGAGGTGTAGGGTAAATACTCTCGAAGAAATTAATATGAGGGGTCCATCAGGCTCTCAGCTGCCAAGCTCAACAAAAGAGCTCACTCCTGTGCATCAGGCAACACAGAGGCAATCTCCAAGGCAGAATGTGCTGGTCCCAAAGGAACTAGTTATTATTGGTGACTCTATTGTCAGGGAGATGGGGAATATACTATGTAAGAAGGATAGGTGGAACAGGACCAGGATATGTCTGGCAGGGGCAAAAGTTGATGACGTTGTAGAGCAGATATCATCTTTTCAGGGCACAAAAGGCAATACTGTTGTACATGTTGGAACTAATGACATTAAGAGTAAAAGATCTGCAGATTTACTCAACAAGTACAGGTGAATGTTGAAAAAAAGTAGCGAGTTAGGGTTGAATGTGAAAGTGTCTCCAATTCTGTCAAGACATGATAGGAGGGAGTATATTATGTGAGCCTTGTCAATCAATTTGGCACTGGAGAGATTGTGCAAGGCTCAAGGAGTAGAATTTTTTTCAGCCCGGTCTGTGCTTGTTCACAGGAGAGACTGCTTCTACAGGGATGGGATACACTTAAATAGAAAGAGTGCAAGAATATTTGCTGATGCTATCAAGGCAGTGTTAGGTGGGTCAGAAAACTGCTAGCATGGGGGGATACACAGACTAAAAGGTTAACAGTGGCCACAGGCAGAGGCAAAAGTGATGCTTGCACTGCTTCTATTAGAATGGGCAGCAGACTGGAAAGCAAGGTAATGGAGATTTCCAAGACTGCTGGGAGTCATAGTGGAACAAGTAAATACATGGGCTGCATTACGGTAACTTAGATTAGAAACAGGTGCATGTATACTTGCATGTACACCAATGCTAGGAGTATAGTTAATAAATTTGATGAACTTGCAGTGCTAGTCAAGACATCAAAGGCAGATATTGTTGGGATATCAGAGATGTGGTGTCACATAGATATAGGTAGTGCAGAGTTGGAATTTGGGGAGTACAATGTGTATAGTCAGGACAGGAAGGAAGGAGGGGTTATGCTGTTAGTTAAGAAACTCATAAAATCTAAGGAAGTGCATCCAATTGATGTTGTTCGACAATGCAGTGTTGAGTCTGTTTGGTATGAAATAACCACTGGGAAAGGAAAAATGAGAGTAGGTGTGTGTTATAGGCCTAATGAATCTGATGAGTATAATGAGCAATTGTGCAAAGAAATAGAGTGGGCCAGTAAATCAGAATGTCTTATAATGAGAGATTTTACCTTTCCAGATATTGACTGGAACTTATGGGTTGGTCACTCGCACACTAGCAAGACTTTTGGGGATTTATTGGACAACTGTTTTCTACAGTAACATGTTCAAGAGGCAACCAGAGGGAGTAATACTCTTGATCTGATTATCTGTAATTTTTCATACATTAAGAATCTGCAAATAGAGGAACCACTGGGCAACAGTGATTACAATGTATTGATGTGGGAATTATTTAAAGATGTAACTACCATCAAGGCTAAAGAGAAGGGCTTTTGCTTTCGTAAAGGTGACTACAGAGGTCTCACAGTTTTTAAATTCTGTACAGTGGGATCAACTGATTATGTTACCAACAGTGAATTCTAAATGGGAAGCCTTTGGGGACTTAATTATGCAGGCTACTAGGCTTTTCATACCAACTAAAAAATAAAGTAACTACTGTTTAAGGTTTAGGCCTAAATGGATGTCAGATGAATTAATGAGGCTAGTGGCAGAGAAGAAGAATGTATGGGATGCATATAAAGTATCAGGTGATACAGAAGCCTATGGCAGGTGTAAACTAGTCTGTAATCAAGTCACAAAGGAGGTTAGGCAGATGAAGGCAGATTATGATAAATCTTTGGCAAAGGATGCAAAGAAAAACAGCAAACAGTTCTTTACTTATGTAAACTCTAGAAGGAAAGGGATGAATCAGATTGGACCACTTAACAGAGATGGGTTGACTATTGATGATCATGCTCAGGTAGCTGATAAACTGAATGAGTATTTTGCATCGACATTCACACATGAGAAGTTATTCAATGAGGGGAGTGCCAGAATTTTATCAAATGCTAACAGGGAGCTAATTGATTTTATAATAACTGAGTGCAAAGTGGAGGAGAAATTGTGCCCCCTCAGGTTCTTAATCTGAGCAGGAGGAAGAATCCCATCAACATTCAGCTTGCTCAACCCATTCAAGGCCTTATACACATCAATCAGATCACCTCGCTGGTGCCTACTCTCCAGGCGCTGCAATTTGCAGAGCTTAAGCCTTTCTTCGTAAGAGCATTCCTTTGTTCCCCTAACCAATCTTGTTGCCATTCTTTGTACTCATTCTAGCAACGCTACAACCTTCCTAAAATAAAGCTTCCAAATCTGTACACAGTACTCCAGGTGTGGCCTGACCATTGCCTTGTAAAACAAGATAATCACCTCCCTGTCCCTGCTAGCAAAATTAGCATTAGCAGAGGCATACAATGCAAGAAAGCAAGCTTATGCAGCACCAGCCAAAAAAAAACCACCCATTTCACCCCTCCATTCGTTCCAAATGCCTGTCCAGCTCAGCCTTAAATTTATTTAGGCTATCAACTTCCACAACAAAAGATGGAAGTCTGTTCCACTAATCAACTACCTGCTGGCTAAAGGCAAATTTCTGCACATGTGTTCTACAACTGTCTTTCTTCAATTTTAAACTGTGCCCCCTCAGGTTCTTAATCTGAGCAGGAGGAAGAATCCCATCAGCATTCAGCTTGCTGATGGGAACCCATTAAAGGCCTTATACACATCAATCAGATCACCTCGCTGGTGCCTACTCTCCAGGAGCTGCAATTTGCAGAACTTAAGCCTTTCTTGGTAAGAGCCCCTTTGTTCCCCTCACCAATCTTGTTGCCCTTTGTTCTCATTCTAGCAACTCTACATCTTTCCAAAAATGAGGCCTCCAGACCTGTTCACAATACTCTAGGTGTGGCCTGACCACTGCCTTGTATAATGGGATAATAATCACCTCCCTGTCCCTGCTAGCAAAATTCATATATATCATTGACAAGACTCCATGACCTGCCCTGGCAGCCCGTCTGCACAGCTCAGCAAACTTCATATTTGGCTGCACAATTACCCCCAGGTCTTTTTCACTTTCCACTTCCTTGAGTGTAGTACCACACAGTTGGTACGTTTCTTTTCGGTTATTTCTACGCATATGCAGTATTTTGCATTTGTCAATGTTAAACTTCAGTTGCTACTTCTCAGCCCATTTTCCCAACTTATCTAGATCCAGTTGGAGTAGCATACTGTCTTTACTGTCGTTAACAACCCTGCCAACCTTTGTATCATCTGCAAACTTGGACATTAAACCTGATATAGCTTTATCAATATCATTGATAAATATACAAAACAACAATGGGCCCAACACCAAACCCTGGGGAACTCCATTGTTCGGTGTTGGACCCATTGTTGATGAAATATTTCATACTTTTGAAATGAAAGATTAATGAAATATTTCATACTTTTCAAGTTATCACCTTCAAAATAATTTACTTTGGCTCGCACACACTATTCTATACACTTAGTCCAAGTACAGAAGCATTTCTGGAAATCATCTTCTGTAATCCCTTTTAAAACTTCAGTTGTTTTTTCCTGAATGTCTCCAATGGACTGAAAATGGGTTCCTTTAAGAACACTTTTCAGTCTGTGAAAAGAAAAAACTCTTAAGGGACTAGTTCTGGCAAGTAGGGTGCAGGTTCACACATGGGGATCTGTTTTTTGGCCAGAAACTCCAGGCTAAACAGAGAGATCATTGTGTGCCTGGAGCATTGACTTGATGGAGCTTCCAACCATCCTGCCACAATTCAGGTTTGAATTTTTTCCTTTGAATTTTTTTACACAGCCTTGTGAGAACTTCGATGCAGTATGTCTAACTGACAATCTCATTTGGTGGGATGAATTCAACCAAAATAATTTTTGAATTTGACATTCTTGCTTTTTACTTGGTCTGGGGGATTGTTTTTTCTTCCATTGCATTGATTGTCTTTTAGTTTCTGGGTCATACTGGAACAGCCAGCTTTCATTGCAAGTAACTGCCGTACTCAAAAAGTCTGGATTTTTTCAATGTTTTTCAGAACATCTTCATAAACCTGGAACCTTCTCATTCTTTGATATTCATTCAAAATTTCTTGCACCATCTTGGCATACACTTTTCTCATGCCTAAATTTTCAGTTAAAATTTGTCTAACTGTTTCTTTGTCCACATTGAGTTCCGATGCAACCATTCTAATGCTTAAATGACAATCACATCTCTTTCTTTGTGATCTGGTGCTATATAACCTTTTCTATCTTGCATCATGTGGCCAATACTAATAATAAATGTAAAAGAGTTAAGACTATATGAATCATTGCTTTTTTGAAGTGTATTTAGAGTATTGATTAAAATAGATAATGCATATTAATTACCTAATTAGAAAACTCAGGTAATGTATTTATTTTTTATCTCATTAATGGCAACTAATGACTAGAATTTCTATGCACTATGCTGATGTGAATGTGATTAATAAATTTCTGAAATTAGTTTTAGGCAAACACATTCAACCAACTATACTAATACTATTTACCACACTATAAATTACAGTTTAATTTGATTTTTAAAAATACACATTTTTTTAAATATAAATAGAAGATTTCATGATACTATAATCTTAGCTCTTCATAGTTTCAGGCCATCTACTCATGATATCAACTAAAATAAATTCATTTTAATATTTCAATGTCCTAAAATAAGTATGGCACAAAACATGCTGTGGTTATTAAAATAAAATAAACACATGCTTCTGCTTAAAGTAACCAAATCAATATATGTGGTTATTTTAAGCTTAAGCATAAAAATGGTATCTTAAACATATAAATGATATTTTAAGCTTAAGGATCCTTATGCTATTTCAATGATGTAGATACCTGCAAAAAGATGCCTAATTTTAATGAGTACATATATAATGTTAATGTGTGTGTTATGAGGGGTTTAATGGCACACAAGCTGCTGGGGCTATAGTGTGCCTAATGTTAATGTAATCATTAAAGCAGGAGAAATAAAAAAAATCATTGAAATTATTTTGTTTCCTTCCTCTGCTTCTGCTTTTTTTTTTTTTTTTTTTGTGGTGGAAGAAACAACAAACTGGTATTTAGTTTTGATTTAATCAAATTTTAATTAAATTTTGGTAAATTGACATAATCTCAAGAAAATAAAGCACCTTACAAGTTTATACTGTATATGTGAATAGTTTTATCTGAGTAAATATTTGACTATGTTATTATTAACAATAATCATATAGAAATAGTATTATTATTACTATTAGCCACATGGTGCAAGGAAGCCTGAGGCTTATGCTGCAACAGTCAAAAAAATTTTCTAAGTTACCCTGAGAGAGAAAGAGTCAAAAGTAGAAGGGAATCACCAAAAACAAGAAAGAGAAGAATGATGGTATCCACCTCAGGTCCCTGGGTGTGCCAAGCCCAGATGTGAAGAGTTCATAATTTTTAACATTGAGATTCCATTTCATTTCATTTCAAAAGAATTTATTATACTTTCATTTCATTTAATAATAATAATTTATTATTATTAAATTAAATTTAAAATAAATCTCGTGTTCAAAATTTTTGATATTTAAGAAGGCTTATTTGGTTTCTGTAGTTGCCACTTTCATGATAAGATGGCGCCACTATACCGATACAGCATTGTTTTTCTTAAACGAACAAATCTTTTATATCAATCGTTTAATAAAAGTTTTTATTTTTTATTTTATTTATTTATTATTACTTTTTTTCGCTCATAGAGTTTGACATTATGCGTATAAATTAATGAAAGAGATTAGAAATAGCACAATATTTCGTATGTAAAATCGCAATATCTAAGTGATACCACACTCAAACAGTGAAGTACTGTATTTGAGAGTGGAGTATAAGATCTAAGGGTAAATGCACAGTCTAATATGAAATTCTCAGAGCAGTGCAAACAAGTTATCCAGGGACGTACAAAAATGGAGTAACCTGGACGCGAAGGTGGTCCTCCAACACAGAATAGCAGGGGGAGAGCATGTAATTAAATAATTATAACAGTCATAATAAAGAACGCGGAGGATACCCATATGTTTTATTTATTTACAGTATTAATTCAATGCCAGAACGCTATCCAGAAGCCACTCTAAGGGGCAGTAGAATGACCACCTTTTCACAACGTGGCTGAGTTAGTCGGTCTCAGGTGCGCGTAGCAGCGTTTTTTCCCCGAAACTCTGATTTTTCGTCCGTAAAATCCGAATTGTAAAATAAGAACGCGCAATAATTTTTGGAGCAGTGCAAACAAGCTTAAAAGTTACCCGGGACGTATAGGGTAACCTATACGTGAAGGTGGTCCTCCAACGCAATATGGCAGTGGGAGAGAATGTAATAAATAATTATAACAGTTATAATAAAGAATGCAGGGGCTACTGAAATGCTTTTTATTTATTTATTTATTTATGTATTTATTCAATGCCAGAACGCTATCCAGAAGCCACTCTAAGGGGCAGTAGAATTACCAGTATCGTACATTTCAAGTATAGTAGAGGGTCGATAATCCTAACTAATTGGGACCGGGGACAGTTCGGACTTCCGATTTGTTCGGATTTTGGAACTTATCAAAAATACAATACTATAGACTGAAAAAAAAATATATATATATTTAGAAATAAAAACACTAAGTTGTACGGTACTTACGTATTTTTATTCATAGGTAACAAAACAAATGGAACTTTCAATCACAAAAAACACATATGTATAGGCCTAAATAAAAGAAAATAATTAGTTATTTTTTGCTGCAGGATTTTCGAATTTCGTTCCTTTGCTGCCAGATCTCTCACTCTTTTCAGCAAAAGTAGCTGAGTTGGACAGTAATCGGTTTGTGGCTCGCACCGAGCCCTCGTGAGTAGTACAGTTGGTAGAACCACCGTTCCCCCTCCCCCCGCCCTGGGTGTAAAAGACCTGAGTTCGAGTCTCGTCAATGATGGGAGTAATTTTTATGGGCCTTTTTCACAACGTGGCTGAGTTAGTCTGTCTCAGGCGAGGGCAACATGGTTTTCATCCCGAAACTAGGATTTTTTGTCCAGCAAACAGAAAATAGACCACAGAACATGCCATTTACAGACAGTATGCACGGAGCAATATGGCCTTAGTTTCTGACGCTCCCAGCATCCAACTACAACAACAACAGCATCTTTGAGGGATGGGTCATTAGCCGTTCTCATAGGTTTTTTTTTTTTTTTTTTTTTGCACCACCATCATCTGAATCTAGTTTCGATGCGATGTTTAAAATTTTTTTCTTGTTGTTTTTAATTTCTGTGATGGTTGACTTCCCAACCTCGTAATATTTTGCTAACAAAGATCCGCTTTCTTCCTTTGAAAGTCTATTTAAAATATCACTCTTTGGTTCAATTGTTAAAAATTTCTGCCTCCTTTTAAAAGACTAAGAAGACCATAACTTCAGTACGGTAAAATAAAACTCTGTAAATGTTCCGAATGTTCTCATTTCTATATCTAAACTCCGTAAACATTTTACTCCATATCTCATTGCATGTATCATGTTCGTTGCAATTTCTGCGTTCCGTGTTCTTTGTTATTTATTGACGCTTATCTTTCTTTTACTGTTTTAGATTATACAACACAAAAAAAAAAAAAAAAAAAAAAAAAAAGTCAGTGAACAGAAATATCTGATTATAAAGCGTTATGTTTAGTTAGTACTGTATGTATATTAATTAAACTATGTACGTAAACCTAAATTTTTATTTTTATTTTTATTTTGCAAACCTGTGGATAATATTCTTCCGATTTTCATGTATCATTTAATTTTATTAATTGGTAAGGGAAAGTAAAAGTATCAATTTGTGCTTTATATCTTCATTTTTATAGCTTGTGGATAATATATCTACGATTTTCGCTTATTACAATTGCCGTTTAATAGAATCAAAATTCAGTTCTAAAACGTGATCACAATAACCGGCGCTTACTGCAATTATTTTATGGCACCAGCATAAAAGAATAATAAACTGGTGTGCAAAATTTAAGGACCAGTCAGGTTTTCACTTGTAGCTTCTCATACGAGTGGCATGGATATGGGAAAATCAAGCCAAAGGAACCTTGTGAGTAACAGAAATGATGAAGGAAACAACACCGACACAACAACGGTACAGAGGAACTTTATTCAAAAATGGCAACATAGCACTGGCTGCCATGATATAGATGCATCACTGCCAAAAATAGAACAAAAGGAAGAGGTGGTCCTTAGTAGGAGATATAGTCACCCATAATGTCGATGCTGGCTCTGCACCACCTGTCCATACTTAGAACAATGTTGTTGATAAGTTCTTGCATCGTCCATTCCTCTGTCAGCACCATCTTCAGTTGGTGAACATTTTCTGGTGGGTGTGAACATGCTGCTAGGCGTCTCCCAAGAGCATCCCATATGTGTCGATGGGATATAGATCGGTGGAATGGGCAGTCCACCGATCTCGATGGTGGACTGCCCATCGAACTCGAGGCCAATGGTACCTCGGAACAGACGCACATGGGGAAGGATTACCTCAGCACAGTAGCGTGCACGGTTACAACAGTACCGCCTTCCAGCACCTGAAGCTGTGTACGTCCATCAAAGATAATTCTTCCTCAGACGAGAACACCTCGACCGCCATATCGATCCCTTTCAGTGATGTTTGTGAGGTGATACTGTGTGCCAACCTCTCGCCTGATTAGCTGACGTCCGGAATCGCTGTTGAGACTGAATCTACTCTCATCAGTAAAGAGTACCTTAAGTAAAAATTTTGTGGCTGTAACCTTTAGAAATAGTGTTGGTCCTTAAGTTTTGCACACCATTATAATAATAATAAATGCTGGCTCGTTAGGATTAATAACGTTTCGAATTAATGACGTTCGGATTTTCCACACTCTACTGTATTGACATAATAACTTCAGTTTTATTCAGGGTTCAAAATGGAGAATTCTAAGAAATTGAACGCTTGCTGATAGTTAAGTACACTGAAAGGACAGAAATCGTGGAATACCTGGTTCCTGGCAACGCGACGCTGTTACCCCTCTCGCTAGTGGGCGAACCCACCACTTGGCAAGTACCGGATGGTTATAAAACAAGTTTTCCTATTCAGGAGATCCTAGTGTCAAAATCGTTAGAGATAGCGCTGTGAAAATCGGTGGGTATGTCATGAAGGTATGGGAAAGCGATTTGTAGAGAAAAAAAAATTGTTTAAATTTCCGCCACCAGGGGAGAAATTGGCACTGTAAACATGATGGAATACTTAAATTAGGTTTATATTTTAATATCAGCACTTACAAATCTACAGATATTGTTCTGTGTGCTTTCCTTCACTTGAGATGTCATTCTGAAAACAGAGGACTGCGCACGACACAGTTTCACGTAGCATCTCATTGGGGATGTTGGCTTAATGCTGTTTAATGCTTGCTTTCAAATCGACAAGAGTCTGCATGCCGCCACGATAAACTCTGTCTTTCAGATATCCCCATACCCAGAAATCACAGGGATTGAGATCTGTGATAGGGCTGCCCAGAACTGCGGAAAGTCTCTATAAATGATGCCATAATTTCTGAATGTTGAACGGAGCAGTTCCTTCACTTGTCGACCAACGTGGGGAAGGGGCACCATCTTGCATGAACACTACAGTCTCCAAGCATTGCCTTTCTTGCAGAGCAGGAATAATGTGATCTCTTAGAAGAGTGCAGTACCATGCACTAGTTACCGCTCATCTTACGGGGTAATGAGGTGTAGACTCTTCAAGGAAAAATGGTCTGATCTATAAACTCTGCTGTGAATCCACACCACACTGTAACGCAGCGTTTCCCAAACTTTTTTAGTCACGGAACACTTTTCATCTCACAATATATTTGCAGAACACAAGTTTAGCGGGAACCAAAGAACTGTTTGCTAGTACTGTATTTTGTTACATACGACGCACTGTGCATCAAGAGCATCTTTATTTACAACACCTGTAAAGCCGAAGTTCAAATAACTGTCATCATACTTTCGTTTTTGTCTTTTACTAGTTAGTTCCTGTTTTTTCACTTCGGATTTTTGGGGAACAAAAGGCTGCGATTGTTCATCCTCATTTTGAAGTGTGTTCGTTTTCATCGACCACAGTTGCTCTACTAGAAGTACTTGCTTCTTGTTTTAAAGTTCCTTTTTGAAACCACAAATCCATGGTCATTTATTCTAATGATATTTCGAAATACTGATAATTATCAAAAAAATATATATACAAGGAAGCGAGTTTAGTTATGCTTACTAGTTTTTCGCACTACTACAGAACTAATCTGGTAATTGCAAAGACAGTCCGCAGCGCACCACCATCACTGTGTAAACATGCGAGGACGTATCAGCGGAAGGCTACTTTGTTTCATCCATCCGAGCGATGCATGATATCGGTTCACTTCCCCCTCTCCCTCAACCTGTGTAAAAGGTAAAAAAGGTAAACTGCAGCCATTATCAACCCACTGCAGGATGGAAGCCTCCTCAACAATTCATGGTGAGGAAAATGGACCATGATCTGCCATGCAGGTCAGTAGCGTAGGTCACCTTTTTCGGGCACGGAGGCAAAGAACATGTTCGGTCCCCTACTTAATTAATGAAATTTGCAAATAGAGGAGACAGCCAAAGACGCCGGGCCTCCAAAGGGCTCGGAGGCAATTGCCTTGCCTGCCTCCATGGTAGCTACGCCTCTGATGCTGGTCAAGTGCAGGTTGGCAGATGGAACATATTTAGCAGCCAGGAGCGTGTGCCACCGCACTCCCGCTCTTGACTACTCGGCTACGGCTGCCTGCCTCAATTCGTGTACTCCAGGCTAAATCGCATACGAATGGCATGTAAGATCACTAAATTGCTACGTTTAAGCATCTCAAGCGTTTACTACGTTTAAGCATCTCAAGCGTTTACTACGTTTAAGCATCTCAAGCGGTTACGTTTAAGCGTTTACTAAGCATCTCAAGTCCGCCAAAATAAAGTGTTCGTTTGTCTATTTGATTATTAGTCTATGCCAGTATATTAATAACCGGAAAAAAAAAAATGTTGAAAATGATAATGATACAAAAAAGGTGTAAGCTACAAATATGCAAAATTTATACCACAAATTTAAACATATACACCAACCGTTTATAACTGATTTAATAATAAAATAAAATAAAATAAAATGATACAAAAGACTGTAAAATAATATTTACAAAAAAATATGATTATTTACAAAAAATTGATTTACAACAAAAATAAAATAAAATAAGTAAATACGTTAAAATGCATTAAAATATAAATTTAAAATCGATAAAAACACTATTAAAGCTTTCGGAGGTGTCTACCTCCTTCCTCAGCAATAATGAATATTTAAGCGACACATCCTTAAGTACCAGGTTCACGGCACACGTGGATGACCAGGCGCATACTCGGTATTCCTTTCACTTGTACCAGAACCGGAAGTGGTCTGGGGACGTGGAAAACTAAAACGTTTATCTCTGGCAAAAACCACCGCCTCAAAAAGGGAGTGAAGCCTAACTCCCCTGTCTCTGTTCATGCTATTTTTGCCAGAGGATCCAATCCACAGACTTTCCAGCCACTTGCGGTCCCAGAATCTATGCGCCCGGTCAAGGATGACAGTGTTTTCGGGGGAGATCTGGTGTTGTTTTTCCCAATAGTGCTCGGCAATGGCGGATTTATTGAGCTCTGCGGTCCGTATCGCTCTAGAATGTTCCCCCAGACGGTCCTTGAGACGCCGTCCTGTCTCCCCCACGTAACATTCCCCACAATACGGGCATGTGATCTCATATGTGATCTCATTTTTGAGGCGGTGGTTTTTGCCAGAGATAAACGTTTTAGTTTTCCACGTCCCCAGACCACTTCCGGTTGTGGTACAAGTGAAAGGAATACCGAGTATGCGCCTGGTCATCCATGTGTGCCGTGAACCTGGTACTTAAGGATGTGTTGCTTAAATATTCATTATTGCTGAGGAAGGAGGTAGACACCTCCGAAAGCTTTAATAGTGTTTTTATCGATTTTAAATTTATATTTCAATGCATTTTAACTTATTTACTTATTTTATTTTATTTTATTTTTGTTGTAAATTAGTTTTTTGTAAATAATCATATTTTTTGTAAATATTATTTTAGTCTTTTGTATCATTTTATTTTATTTTATTTTATTATTAAATCAGTTATAAACGGTTGGTGTATATGTTTAAATTTGTGGTATGAATAATCCCAAACTTAGAGGCCTTATTGCAGATATGCAAAATTTATTTATTTTATATTTGTTTTTTTAATTATTAATTACGATTTTTCACAGAACACTTGTTCATATCTCACGGAACACAGTTTAGGAAACGCTGTTGTAACGTATACACTTTGTAGTGGTCTTTCATGCTCTCTCTCTCTCTCTCAGGATAACTAGGGTAACTAGGGATTTTTTTTTCTTGGTGCAGCATAAGCCTCAGGCTTCATTGCACCATATAGTTAATAATAATAGTCCACCTCCAATAATGGATGAGGTCGCAGAGATATATTACTCATACTGCATCGAGTGTGGCGCAGGATAAAGTCATTCGTGTTCAGACTTTAGGCAGAGTGGTCGGGTCGAAAGGGAGAAAACGCCAACGCATGAAGTGGAGCATCGAAATGAATACGTACATCATGCAAGCATACTACCAAATAACGAAGCTGGAGACCGATATGACAACTTACAGAGCGAGACCACATACCAAGTGGCTGGAACGATTCCCCGATATTCAGGTCACCGAACAGCGAATGCCGGACCAGGCAAGGACCATCGTCACGAACCTAATAGCCCCTGCAATCTTGGAAAAAATCAGGCAGGACGTGAGCGATCAACTACAAAGGATAAAGAATATGGAACCAGAGGAGGAAGAACATACCACTGCCGAATCAGAGGCAGAAGAGCAAGAGGAAATATAACCCGCAGCAGCTGAAGTGGGAACAGACGAGGTCATGATATCCAGAATAGAGGACGAGTGGAAGAAGGCCCTAACAGAATTCGATTGAATGGACCCCACAAAGATTCACGTGATACCGTGAGTCTTTGTGGAGGCCGAATAGAACATTGTGGAGGTCACAGACAACCTGAATCGGCACATTATACCACATTACTTCGACAGCAATGGTGCAACACTGGAGGCCATCCACACAGCTGTGTATTGTGCTGCGGTAGCAGCCAGAGGATTAATGGAAAAGAAGCGAGAGACCAGCAGCAGAAGAACCGAAAACAGAAGGAACCACCAACTTGGGAAAGAAGACTTCAGCAGAAGATAGAATAAATAACCGTCAAGATAGGCCAACTGACCCAGTACCAACGGGGAAATAGGAATAAGAAATTAATTGGAAAAGTGAAAAGCATGCTCAAGAGAAACAGCATCCACAAAAGTGTAAAGTGTAAAGTGCATTCGTGTCTAGCGGCACCGGAGGTTTCCCAAAACTCCGCGTTGCTTTCATTGTAGGTGTAACAGTTCACTGTAAAGGCCAGAGATTTAAAAGTGAATGGATTTTGTAAGTGTAGTGTTGTGTATTGTTGTTCACCACATTCATTGTTCTTCTGGCCATTTAGCCGCTAGACCCCTGCTGGGGCCCAACATTGTCCACACTTAGCCTCGTGAAGGCAGACCAGGTACCCAGTAGTTGATATTTTACTCTGGCAGGCCCTGTCACCTAGTTTCCTGAGATTTCAGTGGCTAGGGCCTTATTAAAAAAAAAAAAAAAAAAAAAATTTAAATAAAAAAATAAAATAATCGCTGAAAAAGGTTTAAGCCGAAAGAGTTTTGCGTGCGCGGTTTGAATTTGGACATATTTTAATTTTGTGTGGGACATGCGCTGGTGTATAGACAGAGTAGGGGAGGAAGGCTACAGACTGGGGGGAAAAGCCAGAAGTATGGGGACAATAGAGTAGGTGTCCCCAAAAGCAGTGGGGCAGGCCTCCACAGTAAACATGAGACAAAAAATCAGAGAATAGGAAAGTGCTTGGACACATTGAAGCAGAACCTCCTTGCACCTAGCAAGAGACTACGCCGATACAAAGAGAGCTCCAAGAGGAAAATAAACAACCGAATCTTCGATGAGGACCAAAGAGGTTTCTACAGGAATCTCGGAGAAGACGGGAAACAAGGGAACGGACCACGCGATTAGAAGACGACTGAGGATTTCTGGGGAATTATATAGAACTAGAATGCAAGAAAACCAAAGACGTACAAGATGAGACGATGGGAGATTCGGGAAGAAGCAAAACAGACGATCAAGAACTCTCACAACTGGCGAACTCCAGGAATATATAACGTCCACAACTACAGATACAAGAAGCTCATTTGCACACACAAACACCTGGCAGAGCAGTTCACCCAAATAATAAGGCACCCAGAGACAATCCTAACGTTTCTCACTCAAGGAATCACATATCTGAAGCCTAAAGACGAAGATACAAGAAACCCGGTGAAATATAGGCCAACCACATGCCTCCCAACAATGTACAAGATCCTGTCCAGCTGCATAACCAGGAAGATTACAGACCATTTGGAGAGCCAGAGCATAATGGCCGAACAGCAGATAGGATGCAAGCGACTGAGCAAAGGATGCAAGGAGCAATTAACCATAGATGCTCCGGTTATGGAGTAAGCATACAAGAAGCGCCGCAACATGTACACAGCCTACATCGATTACCGCAAGGCCTTCGACTATGTGCCTCATAGCTGGCTAATAGAGACGCTGAAAATCTACAAAGTCAATCCGATAGTGACAATCTTCCTAGGAGAAACGATGGCGAAATGGAGTACCACTATTAAGGTCTAAAACATCACACCCAGGCCAAACCCCCAATCAGGAGAGGAATCTTTCAGGGAGATGCCCTGAGCCCATTGTGGTTCTGTCTAGCACTTAACCCACTATCTATCATGCTCAACAGTAGCAAGTACGGATATAACCTCAAAGAAGAAAGGAAGAACCTGTACAACCTCACCCACCTGATGTATATGCATGACATCAAGCTCTACGCGGGAACCGAGAAGCACTTTCAGCAACTATTCCAGATCACCGAAGAATTCAGCAAGGATATTAGAATGGAATTTTGTCTAGACAAATGCAAGACCCACGGATTGCGACAGGGAAAATTCGTCAACCGAAACTACCAGCTGCAGAGTGATAAAGAGATCGAAGCCATGGCAGAGGGAGAGGCCTACAAATACTTGGGGATGATGCAGGCTCAGCAGTTACAGCACAAGGAAATTAAGGCCTGCCTGACTGAAAAATACCATCAGAGACTCAGAAGCCTGCTGAAAGCAAAGCTGAACGGAGGGAACACAGTTAAAGCCATAAACACCTATGCAGTCCCCTTTCTAACATACTCCTTCGGGGTCATACATTGAACTAACACCGAGCTGGATGATATCATGAGAAAGACAAGGACAATGATGACCAAGAGCAGCCAACACCACCCGAGAGCTGCCGTCGAGAGACTGACAATTGCCCGGGAAGAAGGAGGAAGGGGCCTGATAGACCTCATTGAGCAGCAGAAGACAGCGATAGTCAACCTGAAGGATTACTTCCAGAAACACACAGCAGCACTCCAGCAGGCCATAAGGAAGATAGACAAGCGGTATACCTCACTCAACCTAGGCGAGGAGTTCCCCCCAACCAGGAGGTACAAACGAAGCTAGAAAGATGGGCAGAGAAGATACTCCAGGGTAGACACTACAATGGTCTCCATCAGGGTCACATAGATAAAATTGTTTCCAACGCATGGCTCACGAGCGAGACGCTCTTCCCCGAGACTGAAGGATTCGTGATCGCCATCCAATACCAGGTAATCTACACCAGAAACTATAGAAAATACATCGCAAAGGAGCAGGGAGTGTTACATGACACATATCGACGATGCCACCTGTCCTCAGAAACGATCCAACACATCACTGCGGAATGCAAGGTGATCACCCAGACTAAGTACACTCATAGACACGACCAGATAGCCAGGATAATACATCAGAAGCTAGCAAGGAAATACCAGTTGATCGAAGAAAGTGTACAAGAACGAACCCCAGGCCGTACTAGAGACCCCAACCTACAAGCTGTACTGGGACCGCGCCATAATAACGGATAGGACAATCCCGCGCAACAGACCAGACAAAACCCTTGTGGACAAGAAGGAAATGGCTACCTATCTGATTGACATAGCGACACTGGCAACCTGCAGAAAACCCATGGGGAAAAAATCAGGAAGTACACGAACCTAAGACAGGAGATCAAAGAGATGTGGCATATGCAACAAGCAACGACCATCCCGTATGGTGCCAAAGACCCTGCATAACAGCCTAGCAGCAATAGGTCTTCCAGCGAACATCTACAAGAACTCCAGAAAATTGCAATCCTGAACACCTGTAGGATTGGCAGAGAGTTTCTCGACCAACAGTAACATCAGACATAACAACAACTACCCTGTGCACTTGGTAGCAATACCCGTCACGAGGTGGAACCCCCAATCAGGGAGAAATAATATAAGAGCAGCAATAATAATAATAATACCTCCGTTCCGATACGATACGTGGTCGTCCCCTGACTGGAATTACAACTAACTGCCCAGTCGCTTCAAATTTCTTTATTAGTTTTCGAAGCCCCACTGACGTTAAAGATCATTGACGCGAAGTTTCTAAGTTTCCGATATTCACGTAGTGCTGCATTAGCGTTACTATTATTCTGGTAGAACAGTTTTACTAAAAGAGCACGTTCCTTTTTTGTAAGAGCCATAATGGTTATTGACGGTGGCATTGGCCTTTATGCTTGTATCTAACAGGATGGCATTTGCGTAAACAGCGTGTCCTAAAGTAAATGCCAACTTTATGTGCAGCGCCGTTTTTCCCCTGGTAGCGGAAATTTAAACTATTTTTTTCCTTCTACAAATCGCTTCCCCATACCCTATATGACATACCCACCGATTTTCACAGCGCTAACTCTAACCATTTTGACACTAGGATATCCTGAATAGGGAAACTTATTTTATAACCACACGGTATATAAGTACACTGCATCACTGCATTTTCGTAGATGGTAATTCGATGTCAATATGGATAAATCGTGAGTTAACCGACTTTGAAAGAGGGATGATAGTGGGTGCCCGACGCATTGGTCACTCTATCGCGAAGTGGTACAGAAGTTGCACTGTCCTCGTTCAACAGTATCAAGAGTGTATCGGGAATATGCCATTTCCAGAATAACATCTCATTATGGACAGCGCTGTGGGTGGAGAAAGTTGGTGAATGAATGTGGCTGTCGACGTCTGTCTCGCATTGTTTCAGCCAATCGAAGAGCAATACTGGTACAAATCACGACGGATTTCAACGAAGGAGGTGCCAGAAAGTTCTTTGAATGCTTCCCATTTTGAATTTGTTGTTGGTAACATCATCAGTTGGTCCCACTATATAGAATTTAAACAGACCATCGCAGTCGCCTTTACGAACGCAAAAACCCTTCCCTTTACCTCTGATGGTAGTTACCTGATTGAGTAAATCTCACTTCAACACAATGTGATCACTTCCACCTAGTGGTTCCTTTATTTGCAGATTCTTAATGCATGAAGAATCACTACTTATAATCAAATCAAGAGTATTACTCCCTCTAGTCGCCTCCCGAACATGCTGATGTAGAAAACAATCATCCAATAAATCCACAAAAGTCTTACTAGTGTGTGAGTGACCAACCAACAAGTTCCAGTCAATATCTGGGAAGTAAAATCCCCCATTATAAGACATTCTGATTTACTAGTCCACTCTATTTCGCTGTACAATTGTTCATTGTACTCATTCGAGTCATTAGGCCTATAACACACTCCTACTCTTATTTTTGCTTTCGCAGTGCTTATTTCACACCAAACTAACTCAACAGTGCACTGTTCATCTATATCAACTGGATGCACTTCTTTTGATTTTATGTTTTTCTTAATTAACAGCATAATACCTCCTCGCTTCCTATCCTTTCTGTACACATTGTAAAGTTAGTGCATAGTAAACGTTAGTTTGTAGTAAATCACTGAAATGGCATCGTTTTTGTGATATTCTGTTACAGTAAATCATTCAGTAGTACGCAAGCTTTCATTCATTCAGTAGTACGCACGCTTTCAATCAGTCATTCAGTAGTACGCAAGCTCTCAATCATTCATTCAGTAGTACGCAAGCTCTCAATCATTCATTCCAGTACGCAAGCTTTCATTCATTCATTCCAGTACGCTAGCAGACTGGCCAAAAAGAAATATCCAGATGGTCATAAGAATGATCGCATGAATATTTCTTTATTGGTTGTTTAAACAGTTCGTGTTTTTTTTTTTTTTTGTTATCAACTATTTGTATTAAAAAATGCTTTTTTATAAACTTTTTTTAGTATTATTTGAGCTAACAACTCTGTTTAAAATAAAACTATGATAATTTCCTACCTGATCGTGAAATGCACTTCTCAGCGCTAAACTTCACACTTACTCCTAATGGAATAAAATTTAGTCTGATTAAACAACGAAATTACCAAACTGTAGTGTTGCTCACAACACTCCGCATGCACAAGTCACACCAAATTATTGCATGCAACATTATGTACCAAGGCGTCGCTAACAATTAATTAACCACGCCTTAAACAATTGCTATTCCTTCGTACACAATTGAAGTGACGTGCAAAATTAATTGTTCAAATCATAGATATTCTCAACAGTTTTCTGCACGGAAAGTCACGATTAAACTTTTTACTGGTCAGGAAAATGCGATGAATGGTATGACTATTTTTTGTATTCAATTAACCACCTTCTCTCTCTCTAGAAGCCGTTCCTAACCGAAGGTTCATTAGCCCCAGGGGTTTACGGTAAAAATAATAACAATACTAATAGTACATATCTAACAATTATATATAATTGTTAGATATGTGAGTCACCCCTTGGGTCACCCCGGGACGGCACAGTGCCGTCCCGGGGTGACCCAAGGTTTCTTGGGAAATAAACTAATTTTAATAATAAAATAATAAGTAAATGTACTTATGTTCTACTAAAAATAGAGCTGCACTGGCCCTTACATTCATTCCAGATCACACGCAAGCCCTCGTGGGTAGCACAGTTGGTAAGATCGCTGTCCTCCCCATACCGGGTGGAAAAGACCTGAATTCGAGTCCAGTAGATGAAGGGAGGAATTTTTATGTGCCTTTTTCACAATGGCTAAGTTAGTCGGGCGAGGGTAGCATGGTTTTTTCTCCCGGAAATTCGGGTTTTTTCTTCCCGCAAAAAGAAAATCAACCTCAGAACATATGCAATTTACAGACAGTATACATGGAGCAATATGGATTTAGTCGCTGATGTTCCTAAAACCCTACTACAAAAACAGATCGCACGCAGGCAACCAAGTGTTTTGACTCGGTGGCTTGAGTGGATAGTATCAACTAGTAGTCACGTCACTATCTAGTCTGTTTACTTCCAGCACTCGCTACCGAAATTATTGCGAATTTACCAATACAATTTTTCGGTTCTTTGGCCGGGACAAAGAGATTAGGAACCGCTGCTCTAGTTCAAGAACCCTGACAAGCATGGAAAAGGAGGTGATTGTCCTTCTGTATACCTCCTTCCTAAAATGAAGGAGGTATACAGAAGGAAGATTTTAGGAAGGGTGTATATTTGCTTGAGCGAGTACAGAGAAGGGCAACAAGATGGGTGAGGGGAATGATGGGATCCTCTTACCAAGAGAGGCTTAAGTTCCGCAAATTGCAGCAGCTGGAGACTAGGCACCTGCGAGTGATTTGTTTGAGGTGTATAAGGCCTTGAATGGGTTGAGCACGCTGAATTCTGAAGGGATTCTTCCACTTGTTCAGATTTCGAACCTAAGGGGCATAAATTCAAATTGAGGAAAGATGTAGAATAGTTGGGCGGAAATTAGCCTTTAGCCAGCGGGTGGTTAATTGCTGGAACAAACTTCCATCTGTCGTTGTGGAAGTTGATAACTTAAATAAATTCAAGGAGGAACTGGACAAACATTTAGAGGGAATTGTTTTGTAATTTTTTTTTTTTTTTGGCTGATGCTGCATAAGCTTATACCCTTGCTTGCTTTCTTGCATCACATGCCACTACTACTACTTCATATGCCTTTCTATATCAATTCTTCTTTCTTCTGGAGATACAAGCCCAGGGAATCTGATCCAACTGCCTCACTTCACTCGACGCTGCTGGAAATGTTTCTCCTGTATTTATAGCTATAACTGACGTACCGGAAATAACGGCCGGAGGTGATGTCACATGCAAGTCACATACAAGTAGTGTCGTGTGATACCAAAATATAATTTATTGAAAAATATATTATTTATTTTCGAATATATAATGCATATTATCATTAAAAAATTAAGATGGTAATAATTTTAATTATCATTAAAAATTCTACCAAAAACAAAGAAAATCAATTATTGTAACAAAAAGGAATTCCAATGATACTGTATCTACTGCCTATTCAATTTTTATTGTTTATGATATATAAAATGTAAACAAATAAAATAAATATAAAAAAGATATCAAAATAAGCATATAAAGTATAAAATAACATACACCAAACACTTCGATACTTAAAGACTCCATAAATAATTTTAAATAAATTGGCATTAGTTGAGGCATGTGATGCAAGAAAGCTAGCTTATTACAGCATCAGCAAAAAAAAAAAAAAAAAATTCGCCCCTGCAGTCACTCCAAATGTTTGTCTAGTTCAGTCTTGAATTTATTTAAGCTATCAACTTCCACAACAGATGGAATTCTGTTCCAGCAATCAACTACCCGCTGGCAAACTTCTGCACATCTATTCTGTATTTCCTCAATTTGAAAATATGTCCCCTCAGGTTCGTAATCTGAGCAAGCGGAAGAATCCCATCAGTATTGAGCCTACTCAAACCATTCAAGGCTTTATACACCTCAATCAGATCACCTCGCAGGTGCCTAGTCTCCAGACACTGCAACTTGCAGAACTTATGCCTTTCTTGATAAGAGCATTCCTTTGTTTCTCTCACCAATCTTGTTGCCCTTCTTTGTACTCGTTCTAGCAACTCTACATCCTTCCCAAAATGAGGCCTCCAGACCTGTACACAGTACTCAAGGCTTGGCCTGACCATTGCCTTATACAAAGGGATAATCACCCCTCCTTGTCTTTGCTAGCAAAATTCCTATATATCATTGACAAGACTCCATGGCCTGCTGCTGCAGCCCGTCTGCACTGATCAGAGACCCAACTGTGTAGTACCACACAGTTGGTATGTTTCTCTTGGGTTACTGCTACCTATATGCAGTACCTTGCATTTGTCAAGGTTGAAATTCAGTTGCCACTTCTCAGCCCATTTGCCCAACTTATCAGGATCCAGTTGCAGTAGCATACTGTCTTTACTGTCATTAACAACCCTGCCAACCTTTGTATCATCTGCAAACTTGGACATTAAGCCTGATATACCTCATGGAAATCATTGAGAAATACACAAAACAACAATGGGCCCAGCACCGAACCCTGGGGGAATCCACTAATAACATTAATCCATGAAGAGCAGTGTCCATTGATTACCAGTCTCTCTCGTTTCCCACTCAACCATCCTTTATCCATTGTAGCAACTTGCCCTTAATGCCATACCTCTCCAATTCGTACAGCAGTCTTCCATGTAATGGAGTAATGGAAATGTCCAATAATCCAGATTATCTGAAAGGGTTGTTAATGACAGTGTGGTACTGCAACAGGATCTAGATAATTTGGGCAGATGGGCTAAGAAGTGGCAACTGAAGTTTAACCTTGACAAATGCAAAGTACTGCATATGGGTAGAAGTAACCCCAGAGAAACGTACCAACTGTGTGGTACTACACTTAAGGTGGTAGAAATGAAAAAGACCTGGGAGTAATTGTGCAGTCAGATATGAAGTTTTCTGAGAAATGCAGACAAGCTGCAGGGCAGGTCATGGGGTTTTGTCAATGATATACAGGGTGATTCACTACTAGTGCGACAAACTTGCAGGAGGTGTAGGGAGCACAAAGACGAATCGGAATCACATAGCATTGCAGGGTCCGAAATGCCTTCATCATGCGGTAGAGGACGTTGAACGGGAGGTCGCGTGAACAGCGATCCCGCTGGGAGTCAGCATTTGCGAACCGGTTCCCGAGGCAGTAGGAAGGACGAGTATTCAAACGTTGACCTGGCCGACATGCACCTCGCGTATGGAGCTGCGGACTGTAACGGGCGCGTCGCTCTGCGCTTGTACCAGGAACGTTTCCCGCACAGGCGTGCTCCTCGTCATACGATTTTCGCACGTGTGCACAGAAGGTTACGTGAGACTGGTTGTTTCAGGAGAGGTACCATGAATTGAGAGCGAACGACGAGGACGCCAGACAATGAGGAGAATGTCCTACGTCTTACAGGAGGCAATCCGATTACGAGTACTCGAGCGATAGGTCAACGATTGGGCATTTCCCAATCCACTGTATGGAGGATACTGTCAACAAACCAAATGAGTTCATACCATCTGCAACGCGTCCAATCATTGGAGCCTGCGGATTATCCACTCCGGAGGACTTTTGCTACTTGGTTTCTTCAACAGAAACGGTTCGCAAATGCTGACTTCCAGCTTGATCGCTGTTCATGCGACCTCCCGTTCAACGTCCTCTACCTCATGACGAAGGCATTTCGGACCCTGCAATGCTATGTGATTCCGATTCGTCTTTGTGCCCCCTACACCTCCTGCAAGTTTGTCGCACTGGTAGTGAATCACCCTGTATAGGAATTTTGCTAGCAGGGAGAAAGAGGTGATTGTCCCTCTGTATAAGGCAATGAATGGTCAGACTGCGCCTTGAGTAATGCGTACACGTCTGGAGGCCTCATTTTAGGAAGGATGTAGATTTGCTTGAGCGTGTACAGAGAAGGGCAACTAGATTAGTGAGGGGAATGAAGAGATCTTCTTACCAAGAGAGGCTTAAGTTTTGCAAATTGCAGTGGCTGGGGACTAGGCACCTGCGCGGTGATCTGATTGAGGTGTATAAGGCCTTGAATGGGCTGAGCACGCTGAATTCTGATGGGATCCTTCCACTTGTTCAGATTACGAACCTAAGGGGACATAAATTTAAATTAAGAAAAGAGAGGTGTAGAACAGATGTGCAGAAATTTGCCTTTAGCCAGCGGGTGGTTAATTGCTGGAACAAACTTCCATCTGACGTTGTGGAAGTTGATAGGTTAAATAAATTTAAGGAGGAACTGGACAGGCATTTGGAGGGAATGGTGTGATTTTTTTTTTTTTTTTTTTTGGCTGATGTTGCATAAGCTCATACACTTGCTTTCTTGCATCACATGCCGCCACTACTACTACTACTACTAGTCGCGCTGCTACAGTCTCGTGGACTGAGGATTATCGGATTTCTACTGTGTTTATTACCCGTTATTAGTATCTCTTATCTTCATTAAAAAAATAAAATTGTGATATAAGCACATCTTTGCCTAAACATAACTTCAACTCAATTAATTTAAATCTATATGAAAAAGCACATGCAGCGCTGCACGGGGCGTGATGCTGCATGTGCAGTATATTTTTATATACAGTATTTCGAAAATTTATGTCAAAAATAAACAATAAAAAGCACAAAGCAGAATTTTCGCTGCTTCCCTGAACTATCTGACTGCATGTGGATATGTGTTTGTGAGTGTATGTATATATGTGGGTATGAATGTATGTATGCTTGTACATGCCATTGTGTGTATGTATATTTGTGCTGGGTGAGAAATGTGTCCACTTAACCTGCAACATACACACAAAAATAAAAATAATAAAAAACGTGATTGTCTTGGTAGTTTTCTATACTTAGGCGGCACCTACGCCTGTCTAGTTGTATGGCGATGAATTCAAGATGGCAAATGTGTCAGAGAATGTAGTGTAATGTGCTGTTAATTACCTACCTCCAAACTATAGAGGTGCTCAAAAAATTGCATCACCTCATTCTTTTTAGGTTGTTTGGCGTTATATTGGCGGCTAATCTTTTATAAATAGTTGAAAGAACATAGGTAAATAATAGCAATGCACATATGAAACTATTAATTGCAGAAAAATTTACTTTATGCCTTATGGGTGTCTGCGCGGTAGCACAGTGGTTTCGTCACCGTCCTCTCGCACCGAGTGAAAAGGCCCAGGTTCGAATTCCATCGATGACGCGAGGAAATTTGGTAGGCTTTTTTTCACTCCGTGACTGAGTTAGTCGGTCTCCGGCGTAGATAGCAAGGTTTTCTTCCCCAGAAACTGGGGTTTTTACGTCCAGAAAAACAGGGAAATCGACCAGAGAATACACGCAATTTAGTCATAATATATATATGGGTATATGTAAGAGATTACGGGTGGCCCTAACATAATAATTAAAAAATAAAAATATTCCTTATGGGCAAATACAGGGTGACTCAAAAATATAGGTACAAACGTTTAGGGGAAGTGGGTAACATCTAAAGGAATGTGAATCGCATAGGAAGCCATAACCGGAAACGTCACGGGAAAGAGGCACAAGAAGCAGAAATGACGCAAGACAGTAATTAGTGGCAAACATTTATTTGACATAATATTAACAATGGAGTACGAGATGGATGCATTTCGTGATGTTACAACAGATGCTCGAAGGTTCCACCATGAGATGCGATGCATGCGTGACACCGACGCACATGGATTGGCGGATACGGTCCAACACACCTGGAGTTTCTTTGACAGTAGCAGCAGTGCAGACGAGTCTCGCCACGAGATCCATTTCCATCTCCACAGGCGATTCATACACGATAGATTTGAGGGTCCCCCACAGAAAGAAATCAAAGCTCGATAAATCAAGTGAGCGTGGGGGCCAGGCAACGGGTCCACCACGGCCAATCCATCGACGCCCAAAACGCCTGTTCAAATGGTCACGAACACTGAAACTAAATGTTGCGTCTCACATTTGCTAGAATATCGTATCTTTCTTAAACAAGTTCAAGAAAGATCCGATATTTAGCGGAGTTCATGCGGGATGGTAACAGGTATGGGCCGACTAAGCAGTCATCGACCATACCTGCCCACACATTTATTGCGAAGCGATGTTGTGCCACATGGAGGCGCACACTGTGTGGGCCCTCTGCTAATCCATACACTAGGTGCATGTCTGCCAGCTCACAGTTCGTATATCGATGCATGCTCTTCGTGCGGCGACTACTGCTTGAATGAGTAAACCAGAAATTTTCCCTCTCGCGAACTGATGAACAGCGCCATGTACCGACTTAATGTGACGTTTCCGGTTATGTGTTCCTATGCGATTCACATTCCTTTAGATGTTACCTACCTCCCCTAAACGTTTGTACCAATATTTTTGATACACCCTGTATACAATTAAATAAGTACTTTTCTCCAAAATAACAGCATGTTACTTATCGTTCCACTGTATAGAATTAAAAACTGTCTGAGACCACTTTAGTCTTCTTTACGAAAGAAAAACCCTTTCCTTTAACCTTGATGGCAATTACATATTTAACGAAATCTCAAATCAATACACTGCCACCAGGCGCCTCCGTAGCCAGGTGGGAAGGAGCAGCAGTGCGTAGCACACGCTTCTTGATTAGACCGGGGTTCGAGCCCGTCACCACCAAATACGGAGGATGCGGAAAGGTCAGGAAATGACCACCGCATATTCCCGGAGCAATATGGCCTTAGTTGCTAATGCTCCTAAAAACCAAATAACAACAGTAACAACAACACTGCCACCAGGGACGGGCTGTCCCGGGTGCCAAATTTCAAGTGTCACCCGGGCATCACATGCCCTAGGAATACCCCTGACTGCTACCTAGTGTTTCCTTTATCTGCAGATAACTGGTTCTTTACCAGAAAACAGAACCAACTATATTAAAAATGCATTAACTTTCACAAGGAAGGTGCCCTTTCACCAGCCACTATTAGAAAAAGTGCAGGCAAAGATCATATATACCCCTCGAGATAAAAAATAACGCCAATAGTAATTAGAAAACGATGCATAGTACTGTACATATTTGCTTTTCTTTTTAGCTTTAAAACTGGTTACAGTGTCTGCATGCGCGCGTGCATGTATGTCCAAGGATTCTAACTGATTTCTTTAAAATCTGTGTTTAAAATTTTTGCTCACGTTACACTGGCAAACTATACCATTTTACTCTCTTTAATCACGATAGAATTCGTATGTATTATTCTGCTAACATGTGATCATATTTATTTTTTTCCAGACTCCTTGACTAGAGTGTTCATTTTAATCACCATTCTGCACCTTCTGCTACCACTGGTCCAATCCGCAGGTAAGAATGATTAATAATACATATGTTTATTAGAAATGGTTCGACAACAAAAGATGGATATGCTGATTAAAAGTTTTATTGCAGCATTGAAAATGTTGCGCCTTAAGCGTCCAGTAAATTACTCCAACTTACAGCAGGGGCGTTCAACCTTTTTTGGCAAAGGGCGAAAAAATCAATTTCAATTCGTGATAAGGCACAGTGTAGTTCCTTATCACGAATTATGCATTTTCGAAAACAGAGCTTAATTTCTGTTTAACATTTATGTTTACAATTTAATCTTTTATCAAATACAAAAATCAAACACTATTATTACATGACACTAATAACGTAATATTCTTGTCATATGTTATTTGTGTCACTAATAACATTCTTATTACATGGCTCTAATAAAGTTGTTAAATACTGAGAAACGTTCAAAAAACATTACACACACACACATAAAATATCTAACGTTGCCAGAAACGCTTATTTTCAAGGTAAACTGCAGCCATTATCAACCCACTGCAGGATGGAAGGCTCCTCAACAATTCATGTTGAGCCCAGAAATGGACCATAATCTGCCACGCTGGTCCAGTGCGGGTTGGTAGATCGATCGTATTTAGCAGTCAGGGGCTTGAACCCCGCACTACTCAAGGAGCGTGTGCTACTGCACTCTCGCTCCTGACCACTAGGCTACGGAAACCTTTCTTATTGATTTTATCTTAATTCTCTTCAACTCTGATTTAAACGCCTTTGTCACAATTTGTTTTATCTTGTCACTTGTTTTGCGTTCACTCTTGTCATCAGCACACACACTAATACAGCATGTCTGGTTTGTGTCCCGGAGAAGATCGTACTCACATTAACCTCTTTGCCTACACCAGAATTCAAGGGTTGATGTGAAACTATATTTTGTGATATGCTACTTTTAAACTCGGGAGGGAGGGGAGAGCTATAACACTTAGGGCTGCCTACACGGCCGAAGGTCGCAAAATATGAAGGAATAGCCCGCACGCTGCCTGCGGAGTAAACCGCCGCCACGGTAATATTGTTACGGTAAACACCCCTGATTTAGCGTATTGTCCAAGATCATATAGTCAGACTTTTCTTGCTTCCTGTTTTGATTTCTGGCTTTTTTGGTGATGTAAAAACATTTAAGAGGGCCTTGGATTTTATAGCAATAACAAAATTATGGTAAGGGACAAACAGGCTGTCTTGCAGAGAATAAAAAAATAAATTTTTACAGAAGTTCCAACTCTTATAATGAAGAAGAAAAAAACGTAAAATTAATTTTAAAAAATTAATAAAATTTCCTAATTTTTCAATAAAAAATTGCCGTTCCTTTTAGAATAACGCTCTACAAAAGTTATTCAAAAATCGCATTCTGATATCTGTATTCCTCCAGTTGTAGAAAATTGAGGAAGCCCGTGACTCGCTGGACCACGTAGAACAACAGAACAATAAGACCTGGTTCTAATCGTATGGAAGAACAGTGGTTGTAATTACTGTGCTACCTTCTAAGTCAGAGATTCAAAGTTAAAAATTTAAGAACTAAAAAACCTAAACTTTGCAGTATGTGGCTTGGTTAGTTGCTGTCGTTCGAGATGCGAATTTATCAAAAATCAAGCCGAGAAAGTAGATGTCAGACTAAAATGCTGTAATTTGTGTCAATAAGTCGTCGTTCAATTTCTCGATCTGAATAAATTTATTAGCATTAGCAGAGTCATACGATGCAAGAAAGCAAGCTGATGCAGCATCAGCTAAAAAAAAAAACAAAAAAACTTCCCATTTCACCCCTCCATTCATTCCAAATGCCCGTCCAGCTCCAGCTCAGCCTTAAATTTATTTAGGCTATCAACTTCCACAACGACAGATGGAAGTCTTTTCCACCAATCTTTCCACCCGCTGGCTAAAGGCAAATTTCCGCACATCTATTCTACAACTCTTTCCTCAATTTGAATCTATGCTCCCCCCTCAGGTTCTTAATCTGAGCAAGAGGAAGAATCCCATCAGCATTCAGTTTGCTCAACCCATTCAAGGCTTTATACACCTCAATCAGATCACCTCGCTTCTGCCTACTCTCCAGGTGCTGCAATTTTCAGAACTTAAGCCTTTCTTGGTAAGAGCACCCCTTTGTTGTTATTATTATTATTATTCGTTTATTAACCACAAGAAACTGTGGGTCATCCCGGGATGGCAGTGTGCTAGAAGGGTGAGAGATTTACATACTGAGGTGCAAGGAACCACATGTACAGTGTACAAGAGTGCTCGACCCGAGATATTTACATAATTGAACTTACATAAGCTTCAAATAAAACAAAGTTTATAACAATAGATATCAGAATTAAAAAAAAAAAAAAAATAAATAAATAGAAAAAAAAATAAAAACTGCAGCAGGAAAAAGTCCAGGTGTAAGTGATCGTCACAGGTTCAATAGTTGGTAACAGTTCTTGAGGCATTCCTTTCTGTAGAGCTTGGCCTCACAGAACTTATCAGGGTTGATGCCCAGTTTATTGTTGATTTGAAGTCAGTTGCCCGGAGACATGCCCCTAAGGGAATCTATGTTTGTAAGTGTAAACCGGGCAGGGTGGCAGGAGTCGCGGCGTTCACCTCTTGTCTTCTTTGGACCAGAGATTAACATGAATACAGATGGAGCATCTATTCGGCCTGTGAAAAGCCGAGCTAGCATGAGTACATTTCTTGTCGTAATGAGAAATCTCCAGGGAGTGGTCCCTAGATTAACTTGGAGGATGGATCTAGAGACAGTAAAAGGTTGACCCACCACCCTGTTCATCCATCTAAGCAACCAAGATTCCAGACAAGTACTTTTTTAGGTGGGAGGCAGGAGTAGATGACCAAATTTCAGATGCGTAGAGAGGGACAGGGGTAATGCACCTCTGAATTTACCGACAAAGCAGCGCTGACTGATGCACACCAAGCTCCTGACGCACTGCTCAAAGTGCCGCGTACGTCTTCTGTCTCATCCTGACAAAGTGAGGTGGGAAGGTGTTTCCAACATCCCAGGTGAGGTCTAGGTCTGTGTGGGAAGATACCCTTTGCACCCCTTTCCCTCCCAACGAAGATTTGAACATCATTTTAACTCTTTTTTTGGTTATCGGTAGTAGAGCAGATTTGGAAGGGTTCAGATGCATTCCACCTATGGCTAGATAGTTTTCCAGTTTCATTATCTGTGTAGAGGCCTGTTGGTTAATATCCAGGATCTGATCAGGATGGTTTGAACTCACGTAGAACTTCAGATCATCGGCATAGAAGACAAAGGTGTTCCCCTCACCAATCTTGTTGCCCTTCTTTGTACTCGTTCTAGCAACTCTACATCATTTATAAAATGAGGCCTCCAGACCTTTACACAGTACTCTAGGTGCGGCCTGACCATTGCCTTGTACAACAGGATAATCACCACACTGTCCCTGCTAGCAAAATTCCTATATATCATTGACAAGACTCCATGACCTGCCCTGGCAGCCCGTCTGCACTGCTCAGCAAACTTCATATCTGACTGCACAATTATACCCAGGTCATTTTCACTTTCCACTTCCCTGAGTGTAGTACCACACAGTTGGTACGTTTCTCTTGGGTTATTGCTACCCATATGCAGTACTTTGCATTTGTCAATGTTAAACTTCAGTTTCCACTTCTCGGCCCATTTGCCCAACTTATCTAGATCCGGTTCGAGTAGCATACTGTCTTTATTGTCGTTATCAACCCTGCCAACCTTTGTATCATCTGCAAACTTGGACATTAAGCCTGATATACCTTCATCAATATCATTAATGAAGGTATATCAGGTGCTTAATGTCCTATATTGATGAAGGTATATCAGTCCTGACGTCCTGTGATGAAGATATCAAGCTCGGATACAAGTTAAAACTTCATGTGCACATGCTCAAAAGTTATTGTCAGCCTCTCTCACAATCTGTTTTTTAATCACTGTTATACGGACGGTTATAAGATTTTGGAATATAAGATAATTCACCAAACGTTTGGTCTAACCTTGTAGAAAATACTGACTCCTTCCCTCTAAATGGGATGAATGGATGGTCTGCATTGAGGGGAACAGCGGAAAAACTCGACTAGTGAAAAAAAAATTCCGTCAATGCAGTAATTTACTTCTTAATTTCGACGGGGTTAGTGGCATATCTAAGGTTGATGGGCCCTTCGAAAACCGTTATTTTGGAATTTTTGAAAACTGTTCTTTTGGAATTTTAACCATAAAAAGGCCTCCCCCAAATTTGGTTCCCGGGGCACGTGCCCCACTTGCCTCACTCTAATTACGCGACTGGATGGGGGGGGGGGGGTAAAACGCGGTGCCGAGAAACATGGGGGAAATTTTATGTGGAATGCTTTCGTAGGAGAAGAACAATACCCAGAAATATAGTCCAAACATGTTGCTTGACTACTTTTGGATAAAGCAAGTCCCAAATAATATCTACACACCTAAAGAATTAGTAAAAATAAATAAATAAATAATGTTTATGTGAGTTTAAAATTGTCATGAAGAAAATTATTGACATATTCAGATTATGATGTAAATTTTATTTGTATTTTATTTGCATTTACCGTTATTGAAAATTCGTAATTAGCGTAAAATTTACATAGGAACCACCTACTTTGATCAAAAAAATATATATAACTTGCTTTTTTGAGTGGTATTTTTAAAAATTTGCATGTTGTTTCATTAAAATCATTCAATCAAATTGTTTATCCCTAAAGAGAAGCTATAGATTTAATTTTTTTAACAGAATCCATTCCGCTATATGTAAGTGCCTGCTCTCAGTGGATCGTCAACAACTCCTCACCATCCATTTTCCACTCCGTCTTGTCTTTGAACAGCGCTGCATGCCATGCAGAAAGTATTCTGGTGACTGTCAAGTGTAGAAGCATGGCAAGAATATTGGTAACTATGTTTACTTGGTGTTGCGAGACATACAACGTTGCAGTTATCACCTTTTTAAAACAAATAAATGGGTTGATTAACTCGTTGTCTAGAAAGTTGGAAGAGGTTATAATGTCTGAACCACCGAGCCCCACTTTAAAAGCAAAAATTAGGAAACTTGTAATCGTGATGTTTGGACCGTGCAAAGAGGACAGCTGTTATCAGTTGAAGAACTTGCTAAGATACCACTGTCTCAAAGATACATTATTCAAGAATGAAGAAATAGTCAGGAAGGAGACTAAACAACTTTCTAGGGTTCATCGTCTTATGTACGTGTTGATAAGAAGGGGGCTCGTGGCCCTGATGCCTGCTCTACTCCAAGTTCTTACTTTGTCTGTGATCCTACTGATACTCGTTTTCTTTTTGCTTAATAGTAGAAAGGTAAGAGAGTTCACAACATCACGACGGAAAAACAATTAAAATGTTTAGGAGTTAAACAGTGTTAAATATTTTCACAATCAGACAAATTTAAATGACACTTTCGTTATCAAACGTCTGAGTTTGGACTGCGGAATGAGGCTATAGCTATATACAATTGTTAAAAACAGTAAAATCTCTAACCGAAGTTATATCTGATATTTACTAGCCTATTGCAAAAATATAAGACGCAAAATACAGTACAAGTATACTCGTATAAATCTATACTGACTTCCATTTCTTCATTCCAGTGAAGGTAGTATCGAGGCTACTAATATTAGTGCAGTATTAGTTGGCAAAATAATGCAAGGGCAGCAAACTTATGTGGCATAAAAAATGAAATTAATTAAGTTAAATAAATTAACAAAAAATAAAATTAATTAAGGTAAATAAATTAACAAAAATAAAATTAATTAAATAAAAATGAAAACAGTAAATAATGTCAATCTTCCCTCACTTCATTTGGCCACCTTTTATATCCCATATGGTCATTGCATGGAAGGTCTGGATTTAATTTCCACTAACCGAAATCGAGGTTACCTTCAGTTCAAGTAGTGGTTCTCAAACTGTAAATCGTGACCACCGAAGGGAAGTCACAATTTTTTTAAAAATTTTCCTTAAAAAGGTTTTAAATTTGATTTTTTTTTTATTGTTGTTGCTTTTTATTTTCGATGGAATTATTTTATTTTATAAAGTTGTAAGATTCTATCATTTTTTATTTGATATATTGAAATTTAATATTTAAAAGTAAGTGGTATTTATTTTAGTTTTATTCTGGAGGGAGCGGCGAAACAATTTATTCATTCAACGCAAAATGTGAATGGAAGTTTGTATATCGACCGGTGTAGTGCTACGCGACATTTTGACAGGAGGAGTTTTTTTTTTTTTTTTTTTCAGACCGTAGTCAGCCTGGGGTGGTGGCTGAGTGATTTTTCACAAGGAAACTTGTTTTTCATCCAGAAAAATAAGGAAACCCGACCACAGGATACACGCAGTTTACAGACAAAATACAGTAACCGCTACATCGTCGTAGTTACCTAGCCCAAAATTCATAACGACCAACAGACAATATACCCACGATAAGAGGAATCTAAGAACACGGGAATGAGAAATTAAATCATTTAGATCAGTAGCATAGTGGAAAATTGATGGGTCCTCCTGAAAAATATATGATTGCCCTCCACCCTCCCCCACCTTCGGAAAAAATTACATTCTTACCTTTAAGTATGGCCTATTTATACATTATATATGATTAAATGATATCTTCCCAAGATGTCTTATTTTCTGTGATATTTATTTAGCTAATAAAGGCTGCCCTCTAAACAGAAAGGAGGACCTCGGAGCTTTCCTCTACACCATTGGTTTAGAGGCATCTATATTCAAGAAGAAGCACCATGAATGCAATTAACAGTGGTTTGAGAGTGTGAGTTCTTTTGGAACTCTTCCCAGACAACACGGTTTAATATTATTATTACTGATAACAAACAACATAAAGCGACTGAAATTTTTATATATGTCATATTGAAAGAAGCAAATATACTAGCCATATTGTGGAAATAGAAAACGCGCAATCAATAATAAAATACAGTACAGTGTTTAACTGCCTACAACAAGCGATTAAATAATCCTACAACTGGCGAATCTTAGAAACAAAAAAACATCCCCAACTACTGATACAAGAAGTTCAACAGCACAAACAAGCACCTAGTAGTTCATCAAACATGCACCCGAGACGATCCCGGAGTCTCTTGACTCGGGAGTCACCTACCTTATGGGTAATGACAAAGATATCAGAAACACGACAGACCGATCACCTATCTCCCAACAATGTACAAGATCCTGACCATATGCATATCCAAAAAGATACTGAGAATCACTTAGAAAGCCAGAACATCATGGCTGAACAGCAAAAGTGATGCTAGCAGATGAGCAAAGGATGCAAGGCGCAATTGACCATCGATGCAGCGATTATGGAGCAAGCCTACAAGAATCGCCGGAACCTGTACACAGCCTACCTTGACTAAAGCAAGGTTTTCGACTCCGTGCCCCACAGATGGCATACGATGGCTGAAGACCTACGTCAACCCTGACAGTGATAAACTTCCTAGAAGCAACCATTGTGAAATGGATCACGATCAAGGTCGAGAACATGACGACCAAACCAATCCCCATCAAGAGAGAAATCTTCCAGGAAGATTCCCCGAGCCCACTGTGGTTCTGTCTCACTATCTACTATTCTTAATGCAAGCAAGAAAGGACCAATCCTTAAAGAAGGGAGGAAGAACTTGTACACCCTCTCCCACCTGATATACATGGACAACATCAAGTTCTAAGCAGAAAACAGAGAAACAACTCCATCAACCAGTACGGAGCATCCAAGAGCTCACACTGATCAGAATGGAGTTCGGACTAAACAATGCAAGACCCTCGGATTGCATTAAGGGAAACTAGTCGACCGAAACCACCAGCTGAAGACCGGTTAAGAGATCGAAGCAATATTATTAATCCAACAACCTAAACCATTAAATAAGTGTAGCATAAGTAAGGCACCAGAACCTGTCAACCTAGAATTCAAAAATTTCTTGTATCATTAGCAACATCTGATCAAACTTTAAAAGATCAGATAATCTTTAAAACTCTTTTTTTTTTTCTTTTTTTTTTACTCTTTTTACCTTATTTTTCAATGGGAGTTGGTTATGAGAACTGTATAAATTACAGTAATGATTTTATATTTTACTGTCCTAACAACTTCGATTACATGTCACCGGGTGAGCTGATGCAACGCCCACTCAGTGACTTTTGTATCAGAAGAAAAGTTAATTCCATTTAGTCATTGTCTTTATGGGATTTATATTATATTCGTAAAATGTCAATGAATTAAAAATACATGAATCCTACTTGATATTTTGGTATTAAAAATTGCCTTATAAATTAAAACATTTTTTGTTTTAATTTTTAAGTTAGTTACCAGTTCCTGCGTAATGCCTAACAAATAATTTGTAAAGGTAGATTTTTTACGCCTAAAATACCTAATGATTCTAATCATTAAGTGATTGTAGTTGTTGGTGATTAATACAATATTGTATTATTGTTCATAACAACCTAATAATAATCTTGTTACATATTATGAAAATACATGCAAAGGTCATGCAACATTTCATGTAATTTCAGTTTAAGAACTGTTATCAAAGAATAAATAACATAACTATTTTCGCTTATGATTTTAGATCCTTCGGATATCATTTTATAAGAAATCCTCCGTATCTTTGCATGGTAAGTTAATTTCTCTATAAAACTTCAAACTGCTTATTTTTATTTTTATTTATTTTCTCACGCCATTCTTAACTGCTTCTGTATCATGATTCTGTAACCATTTATTATAACAGAATTGGGACTCTCTTTTAGAAATACAGTATACTGTAATAAAGTTATTCACTCCAAACAGTAAATAGCAATTATGGCATCAACCTAAAGAAACGCTTGTGCGTCCCTCCCTTTGCATTGAAACTATTTTTGCTAATAACTAACACAAATTGCAATATTTAGTACAAATTACCAATTCCAGAACCGTGAAAAATTCCCTAAGAAGATCATTAGAAGTTCTTTCACTGTTGCAAAGCGGAGGAGCTTCTAAAGATCATTTTATTGGAAGCTTGTTTAACTTTTTTTCTTATGTAAACCCCAAACACGAGAGGTATTAGAACCTATAGTACTTAGTACCGTGCTTTGACATTGGAATTGAACTTCTGTAGACTGTAATTTTCAGGAAATACGTATGAAGAAAGGTTGTTCCAGAAAACTGCAGTTGAATGAATAAACGAGGAAGATGAAAAGTTGGTTCTGTGAGTTTGAAGTTGGACAGTAAATGGATGTTGGCTGGTGGCGGCACGTGTTGGGACTGTTTTCAAAGAGAGAGAGAGAACGGGAATTATAGAAGCCAATTCAGAAGAACAGTGCCCACGGAAGTATCTGTAGAAGAGGCATGCAGCAGAAACAGTACGTCTCTGAGAGAGCGAGTGGGGAGCCTCTGTTAGAGATGAATCATTAATTAACCTAACTGCCCTCTTCCGAATGGAATCAAGAAGCCTGAGAGAGGTTTTGGGGGCACCACCCCAGATGTGGGAACAATATTCCATGACAGGGCGGATTTGCGATTTATACAGAGTGAGCAGCTGTTTGGAAGAAAAGTAACGCCGACAGCGAAAGAGAAAACAAAGTTTTTTTGATGCAGAGGAAGCAATATTTGTAATGTGCTTGTACCAAGAGAGATTAGAAGTCAGGGTAATCCCCAAAAGGCATATATCATTTTGCCTAGAAATCGGAGTGTCACTAAAGATAAGCATAGGAGCAGAAGAATCCTTTTTGCGAGATATAAGACAAGATTGAATTTTAGAAGGGTTGAATCAACTAAGTTATCTTTGCCCACTGGAGAATTACCTGAAGATCGGCATTTAAAGAATTGGTAGCAGATTTTCGAGAAGTTCAAGCTGATTGAGCAGGGCAAGGATTCTCAAAATGGAAAGTAGAATGCAATGTGCTATCATCGGCAAAACTATGGATAGGATTTCCAGTCAATGTAAGGTCATTAATATACAAGAGGAAAAGAGTGAGGGAAAGAACTGAACCTTGGAGGACACCGGCATTAGTGGAGAAGTTAGAAGACAAAGAGCCATCTACAATTACCCTCATTGAGCGATCAGACACAAAAACTGGATAACCAATTACTAAAAACAAAAAAAAAAAAAAAAAAAAACAGTTGGCAAACCATAAGATGGAAGCTTGTTTAGAAGACCTTTATGCCAAACACGATCGAAAGCCTTTGAGATGTCAAGAGCAACTACTTGTGCATCACCCAACCTTTCCATTGAATTAGTCCATAAATGGGTAACACAAGCCAGAATATCACCAATGGATCGACACTGACGGAATCCGTCGTTGGCGATCGTTGATCAGACGGAAGGTTTCTAGGTAGTTTAAGAGTTGGCGGTTAATTAATTTCTCCATTACTTTAGAAAGAATAGAAGTAATTGCAATGGGACGATAACTGGATGAGAGGGATTTGTCACCCGTTTTAGGAACTGGCTGGACATGAGCAAATTTCCAAGCAGAAGGAAAAACACCTTTGGAATAAGAAAGTGAAAAAATGCGGCAAAGAATAGGGGTAAGTTCAGGAGCACAGGTTTTGAGAACAAGTGGAGAAATACTATCGGGACCTGGAGCTTTCTTCGTATCAAGATTCGTCAAAATCCTTCTGACGGAAGACCACAGGAGGCATTGAATGGAGCGTGTTCGGAATGGTGGGAGGTGTTTTACCAAGATAATTAGTACTTGAGTTGGAAGAAAAATGTAATGCTAGCAAGTCAGCTTTATCTTTGGCTGAAGTGACAACAGAACCATTTAGTTTGGACAGAGGTGGGAGCAGAGATGGACAAAAGTTGCGGCTAATAGCTTTGGCAAGAGACCAGAATGCTCGGTTACCGTTAGGGCAAGAAGCAAGTTTTCTACTATTAGCTGTTCAAACTGTAGTTTGAACTGATTAATACCTGCTTTACAATTGTTGCAATCTTTGGTGTAGACAGAAAATGAAACTGAAGGATTAGAAACAAGCCATTTACGATATGCAACATTCTTCTCTTGTACAGCCTTAGCACATTTATTGGAAAACCAAGGTTTAGATAAAGGGCGAGATTTTAAAGTGGAGTGTGAGATAAAGGATTCCATTCCTGCAAGAATAATTTCACTGACACGATCTGAGCAAACGTTGACATCAGAAGTTTTGAAAGAGTAATCCGACCAAGGAAAAGAAGAAACGAAATCTCGCAGGTCATCCCTTTTTGCATTCTTGTAATGCCAAGCAACACGAGGTTGGCTATAACCATGAGATAAAGGTTCCATTGGAGAAGAGATAATCACCAAGTTGTGATCTGAAGTGCCTAAAGGACCTCTCGCTTCAACCGTGTGCTTAGAAGGGTTGTTTGTGAGAAAAAGATCAAGCGTATTGGCTGTATGATTAGGATTGTCCAGTATTCTTGTAGGTAAATGAACAATCTGTGCGAGGTCATTAGTAATTGCACAAGCCTCAGCATCTCGATCAGCTGGGTCGGTGTGACTAGAAAACGGAAGCCAGCTGGAGTTGTGAACATTAAAATCACCAAGGAAAATTACCTCACTGTTAGGAAAGTTGGACTGGAGAAAGTCAAGTTGCAAAGAGAGGAAGTCAAAGAGCTCAAAATTATTAGTGGAGTTGGGAGAATGGTAGAGACAACAGTTGAATTTGACACAATGAGATAGAGAGATTTTAAGCCAGAGAAGATCAAAGAGAGAAGATTCCAAACTGCCAAGTCTCTGACAGGGAATATCAGAACGGACATATGCACAAGTACCACCTTTGAGGCGAAAGGAATCATACAGCGAATAATTTGGGCATCTGAGATGAACAGTAGTTGAATCAACCGATAACTGAGATTCTGTCAGAAAAAGTACATGGGGTTTGGCAGACTGCAAGGGAAAATGGACATCGTTGAGATTAGAATTGACACTACGTATATTTGTGAAATGAATTAGGAAGTGCTTGGGAGGTTGAAATCTTTTCGCAGATAAGCTTGCCCTGTTAGTTTGACAATTCATGGTGTGTTCAATAGTAAGAGAAAGTGAGTGGGACATGCTGTATGAAGTAATGAAATTTTTGGATATGGCCTACACATGGTAAGAATATACCCAGATCCTTGACATAACGTGGCCTCGGCAATGCTCCCCCCATACACACTACTCGAACTCCCTCCAGTCACTATCTGGCAGAGTAGAGGTAGCAAAATTATACACTAGCTGATCTGGAAGCCTCCTAGATAGAGAGTTACTAATAGGTTCGGTCCGGTGTACTAACTAGCGGCCGGCCTGCAAATACCACTTTAGAGTTGTACCCTCGAAATGTAAGGAATATTGGATCTTGCCATGACGTTCATCATAACCTCAACTCATCAATCATACTGCATGATGGAAGAGATAGGGAAGGGTTGGCAGGAACTTAGCTCTAGAGAATAAACATGGGTTCCACCACTTCAAGCCTCCAATAAGCAAAGTGGTGGTATTGCACCGGTTGATGATAGTCATCTACCACCTAATACTGCCTGGTAACATAGAGGGGCGGCGTTCCTCCATATGGTGTGGGCGACCCCTGCTTTCGTTGGTTCAAACCTGGGTGGTCACCTGTGCATGGAGATTATACCCAGGATTACTAACAGTCCCACCATCGTGAAGGTGCAAGTAGAGGATTTGGCTGTCACAGACCGTCCGGACTTCGCCGAAATTGGGTCCACTTGACTTGAGTGTCACCCGAATATCAGCGTTTTAGACTCCCACGTAGGAAGTACAGCTTGTCTGGAATATCTGAGGGAATGTCTGTGACCTAAAGGACCAAGTGGAATATGTGCCTGAATTTCTTTCCCTCCCTCCCCTTCTATCCCATACACAGGCAATAGTCTAGAATGCATGCGATACACGTATACAGATATAATACATATAGATGTGATTTTCCTATTCTAAAAAAATAAATAAATAAATAAAAAAAGAGAGTGAAAGAAAACGTAAATTAGCACTACACCATACCTGTTTCACTCTCCCACCCATTAACTTCCGTTTTCCAGATGGAAGCCTTCCTTCAATCCACCTTTTTTATCTGTCACATCTTTTCTGATAAAAACTTTTTTTTTAGGAGATCCTCCCTGGAAAGCTTTATCGACGCCAGGTTCGCCCCAGCCAGTGAATCTTTCACTTCCAACACCTCGTGATATTGGACGAATAATGGTGGGAGTCCGGTTTCCTGGGCTCCGCGCTTAATTGGCAAGAGGAACAACATACCAATGCAACCTAACACTGCACTACACTAAAACGTACACTATCCCTGGCCTTTACAGAGTTTGTACTGCGATCAGAGTACAGTATACTACGCGGCAAGCAGTGCAAATGGGGGTGCACTGGATGCGCCGCAACAAGGCCCCCAATCGAGGGAGCCATCAAAGTCTCAACATAAATAAACATGGCCCCTTAACCCCGTTTATATGGGGGTCGCAAAGAACCCTTGCACGGCCCTGCTACGCAGATTTTGGGGGAGAACCCCCAGTGCCGCTTGACAGTAAACATTATACGAGAGCCGACCGGGCTAGCCAGGTGGGTAACGTGCCTGCCTGGCAACCCAAAGGTCGCGGGTTCGAATCCCGCCTCGGGCTTGGATCAAAGTACTGCAAAAACCTTGGGAGGTGCACTATGGCCACAGAAGCCGATGCGCCAACAACTAACAAAAAAAAAAAAAAAAAAAAATTATACGAGAGCTAACTTACAGTAGCTAACGTAGCATACAAGAGCTAAGTATTAACTTACAGAATTGAAAAGCCGCTGTAAGTGGTTAGGCGAGGTAGGCATCGCCTACGGGCAGCAGTTCAGGAGGGCGTCAAAAATTTTATTGACATTTATTTCTGATTGGTTAACGTCTATCAGTATTCAACATTTAAAGCGACAAACTTCATTTCGCCTACTAGTGGAACTTAAGTTGCAGCGCTTCTGGGGATCGAAACTCTTTTTATATCTAGAATAAGCAGCAGCATGCTATCCGTGAAGATATTTTACGGAAACTGGTTGATCTGAAAATTGAACTGCAGTATACTGTATATACGGCCAGGATATATTCATTTACAAGATTATAACCATTCCTACCTGTATGCTTCAAACTGCTTCAAATTGGTTATACTAGTCTTATATCTAAAATTAAAAATTTAACAGAAGTGGTTTAAAAAGGCTAATATTGTATGAAAATACCTAGAAGCATTTTATAAATCTGAATGCATGTTTTTATAAGCAATTGAAACCATTCATAGATATAGCACGTATAAGGCACTTTTTTTTCTCTCTCTCTCTTAAAAACTTACCTTTCTTGTGTTAATAAACACACCTAGCAGAACCACATACGGCATACACTTACAATGAAGTATCGTGATGTTTCTGTTCATCATTTCCCCAAACTAGGCAAAAAGAAAAGTCTGGTAATTCCAATGTTATCGCGTTAATGTTGTTGACACTTTAGTTAAGTTAATAATTCCTTATTGTCTCACCATAGAAAAATATATACACGATAGAGCGTGTCACTTATTTCTTTCCTAAAACACATGCGAAAACTTTATACTCTAAAGTATAAAGTTTATAAACTTTATACTTTAGAGTATTATAAATTTATATAAATTAAGCGACTCTGCATGAAACTAATTTGCACTGTATGATGGCGCACTCAAATGAAAATAAAACACTGGCAGAAGATACATAATTTGTATAGAGTCCGCCAAAATTAGTGTATGCAATTTATAATCCTAACTTCTAAAATAATAAATAAATATTTATTATTTAATGGAAAACTGTTTATTTTAATATATCAATATACTGTAATCTTAAATTTACATATTTTAATTTAGATTAAATTTTAAAGTTTTATAAATTTACATTTTAATTTAAATTAATTTAAGAGTTGCAAAACGTATCCTGTGGACTCCGATCCATTCCGAGCCCTGCTTAATTTTTGGCTATGGAGGTATTTGAAAAGGCTGTTTAAAAATAAAACTATTTCTTTGGAGCTTTAGGAATAACACTGGACATGAGTTTTCATCATAAAACATTATAATGGTGATAAACATTGATGTGTTAAAAATTAAAAAGTCTGGCCATAAAATGTGTCTACCTGTAATGCCTCGTTTTACAGTTTTTATTTTTAAAAAGCAGCTTAGGACTTCATAACCATCCTGTATAAAACAAACGTAAAGTCCAATAAAGGCAAAAAGCAAAACCTAAATATGCTGTTTTTCTAGAGATATATTTACCTAGATATGCTCTTTTTGAACGCCGTTGATTAATTCGTCGTAACTTATTTTCTAAATATACTGACAGTCTAAAGACTTAATTCTCCTTTCTTTTGGTACAATCCGTTTTTTTTTTTTAATTCAGTTACTTTTCTTTCTTTTTCTATAATATCAAAATTTTCCTTTTGTAATTAATTTTTAATGAAATAACCCGTTCTTCGTTTCTGAACAGAAAAGCACATCATGTTTTCTAATACAGTATATCCTTCTTTTATCCCTGCTTTTCATCTCCCTACTTCTGACACAAATAATTGATATACATTAAAAGGGTTAAATAACTACCCATTTAATTTTTATTTGTAGAAAGTTGACTGTACGACTCTATTTCTGTTTAGTAAATAAAATATTTTATAAAAAAATTTCGAAACATAAAAATGTAGGAAAGCAATTAATAGAGAATCATTTTTTAACCTAATTATTGATAATCTTGATACATTTGTTGCATCTTATTTATACTGCTGCCCTTGAGGAAGCTTTCAGAAGATTAGACTGGTCGCAGAAAGGAGTCAATGTGAACGGAGAGTACCTAAACCATTTACGATTTGCAGATGACATTGTGGTCATAAGCCACGATCCCAAAGAATTAGAGGAAAATCTTAATCAGTTATGCACAGTTAGTAAGGATTTTGGACTAAAGATGAATATGGCTAAAACAAAAGTAATGATGAACAAGTATGCCACAGAAAGGGAAATAATGATTGAAGGAGCAGTAATTGAAAAGGTGGAGTCATATACTTATCTGGGACAAGTTATTAGCTGTAATAATGATAAATGGCTGGAAGTCAAGAGAAGAATAAATTTTGGATGGATAGCATTCAGGAAATATAGTCACATACTGAAGAGCAATATCCCAGTTTGTCTGAAACGTAAAATAATGAACCAATGTATACTCCCCACCATGACTTATGGAAGTGAAACTTGGGCACTCACCAAAAGAATGGAAGAGAAGCTAAGAACTACACAGCGAAAAATGGAACGAATTATATTGGGAATCAGACTGTTAGATAAGAAGAGAAACACATGGATTAGGCAGCAAACTCAAGTAAAGGACATTCTTATCAAAACTAAAGAACTAAAATGGTCTTGGGCAGGACACATAGCTCGAAGACATGATGACAGATGGACTAAGAAAATAACAGAATGGTACCCAAGAGGAGCTAGAAGAAAACCTGGAAGACAAAGGCGGAGATGGATAGATGAAATTCATGAGTTTTTGAGTAGTAAATGGATGGCCAGTGCTCAAAACAGAAGGAACTGGAAAGTTGCTGGAGAGGCCTTCATCCTGCAGTGGATTGAAAATGGCTGATGATGATGATGATTTATACACTATAATGAATTCGGGGATGGGATTCGTAAATTACTGGGCTTAAGTGACCCCTTGCTTCTCTGATTTTATTCCTGAGATTTATTAGGAAATCTCTTTATTTCATGAAATTGAGACAGATATTTAACATAGGTAATCATGTCACAGTAATTAAATATAATTAATTACATAAGTTTTTTTTTTATACTGCTAAAATGAAACGCAATGTTTTGACATAATCATAATGTTGTTCTCTTTCAGATGACCAAATGTATTTTGTCATCTTGATTCTGCTAGTTCTGGGCACTGCATTTCTTCCTGTTGCTGTTTGGAATACTCCTGATTATCACTATGGAAGGAATGGTTGGTTTATTTGATCTCTCTCTCTCTCTCTCTCTCTCTCTCTCACACACACACACACACACACACACACACACACACACACACACACACACACACACACACACACACACACACACACACACACCGGTCTTAAAAATTGTTTTCTCATTACTACATAATTAACGGTTCTTTTTCACGGTTATAAATGATTCTAGAACTAGGGGCAATAAATTCAAGTTACGAGAGGAGAAGTTTAGACTGGATTTTGCAGGAAGTTTTATTTTAGCCAGCGAGTTATAAATTACTGGAATAAGTTACCACCTACATGGGTGTTTGAGGCTGACAGTTTGGGAAAATTCAAGGGTCAGCTGGATTTTTCTTTTTTTCATTTTCATTTTTCTCCTTCCATAGTTATCTATGGGAGGAGAAAAATGAATAGGTTGTCTATTCCTTCTTCTTTTATTATTTATAAATTATTTATTTTATTATTTTACTGTCTCTTTTTTTTTTTTTTTTTTTTTTGGCTGAGGCAGCATAAGTCTTAGACTTCTTGCAACATATAGCTGTTCTAATACAGATACTAATACTACTGAGCTGTAAGATGCAAGGAAGTAGACTTTAGCTACATCAACAAAAAAATTTTGTCTATATAAGCCATTCCCTTTTATCAGAAGGTATTTATCCAGTTTCCCCTATAATTTACGAGACCATCTCCCTCAATCAAGTGAGAAGACAGTTTATTTCCTCGACGAAGAAATGTCAACTTCCTGAGATCCAGTCTGTGAGCTTTCTCGAACAATTTAATTATTTGTTTAAGCCATGCAAAATTATATTTCTCTTGTATTCCTTTTTAAGTTTCTCAGAGTTAATCCTTCGGCAGCAACGAAATTTCGAATTATGGGTTTCCCTACGAGATATACAAATTTGTGCTTTTTAATAACCATATCATACCATACATATCAAACGTAGCCGAGTGGTCAGGAACGCGAGTGCACTAGCTCTTTGAATGGACCAGGGTTCAAGCCCATGACTGCTAAATACGATTAACATTTGTATTGATTGATTTATTGTAAATTCCACTAACCCGGTCGTGCCGGAGTATAAACAAGAACATATCCAATCGTCGATTTTCTTACTCTATGGTTCTTCCCTCATGCCCTATTTCTATCCATGAAAATATTACAGATACATGGACATATATGGTACCTAAAATCTTACCTGCTACTTTTTAAGCAGTTATTTGGTAAAGGTAGGCAGCTGACATACATGAAAATACTAGGGTAATAATGTCGGTATGACAGAATGGTGAAAAATAGTTTGCATTCATATCCTCGTCTGTTGAGAACCCTTTCCTGCGATTTGCAGATGATTCTCAATATTTCTTGTTATTTGAATTAAATCAGTATAGTACGAGTATATTACACTTACTTAATACTATGTAATATACTTACTATATGGTTATTTATACTTACTTATTGGTTATAGTAATGCTTACTATAACCAATATTCTCAATACCGCGGTGTGACGAATACTTCCCAAACGATGATACAGATGTAAATCCTGTATCATCGTATATCATAGATATAACCATATATCTATAAAAATAAAGTCAAAACCAACAACACCCAGACACTTATTTCCGAAGACATGGATGTCTGCCGATAATAGCTGCCAACATCATATCATTGTGTCCATATCTCTTTTTAGGTGATATTTCACAGCTTATAGCAATTAATTCATTCTTTCCAGCTAAAAGTTTGTCAGGAATCAATTCGCAGATTGAACTGTGCATTATTCGAAGATTTAGCTGTGCAAAGCACGTGACTCCATTTGTTGTCACTGAAATTAGGGGATAAAGAAATCCAGAGTGTGAGTGGCCTTTCTTAAAGAATCCTTTCTTGAAACTTCAGTTGTATTGAAATAGTTCTCCCTGTGGTGCTTCAGTTCATGTTTGCAGTATCGCCCCTATAGTGACTTGTCGCTATCAAGCCCTCGTGGGTAGTATAAATAATTTTTTTTTTCTGTTTATACTCCGGCACGACAACCAAGTCAGTAGGGTTGACAATAAATCGTCAATACAAATATTTATCGTATTTAGTAGTCACGGGCTTGAACCGCGGTCCACTCAAGGAACGCGTGCTATGCACTCTCACTCCTGACCACTGGGCTACGTCACGCCTGATATATAGGCGGTAGAATCGCTGTCCATCGATAATGCGAGGAATTTTTAATGAGCCTTTTTCACAACGTGAAAAAGTGACTGAGTTAGTTTTTCTCCAGGAAACTCGAGTTTCCTGGAAAAAAAACCGAAATTCGGCCACAGAACACACGTAATTTACAGACAGTATACGGTAATTTGGCCTTAGTTGCACGCTCTTAACACCCTACTATTGCAGCTAACAAAAAAAAAAAAAAAAACCATTTCCGCTATCCTGTGACCAAATGATTCAATTTTTAAAGTTTTCTCGAGACACTTTCATTGTACTAGTATTGTCTCCACAACCTATTTAACACTCTGCATTTGACGTTTATGACAGCTAACCATTTTGCCGTCGCTTCTTGGATTTTGCCTGGTTGTAATGGTCTAAATGTATAGAGTTCTTTTTTGAAACCAATTTGACGTGATCAAGTTGACAGTTCGCGCTCCCAAAAGTAAAATAAAGATATGTTTTAAAAAAATTCTTGTATAGAAAGCTATTTTGCAGGTTTGAAATAATTTTTGTGTATAAAAGACGCTTTTAAATATGTAATGCTTTTTCTTTTTTTCTTTCTTTGTTTTAATTCGCTGTACGATTATTGAGCAAAATCTCGTTTTTTGCTTACTTTTTTTAACATCGATGTGCATCATATGTTCCGCGTTATTATTCAAATAGCAAAAACATCCACTATATTTTGCTGAGAGACATTCATCTATCGTTTCGATATTGACCGAGAGACCTACTCTGTGCTCAGTTTGAATTTCTTCGCCCTCGATATTGCGTGGTTTCGTGACTTACACTTTACTTCTAAAACTATAAATCTGGAGGATTTTCTTTCTTTCTTTCGAAACCATTTTGCACAGCCATAAACCAACATTCATGGTTCAAAACTATCCAGGGACGGATTGGTAGTTACAAGAGAGATCCAAGAAATATTTCTAGCAGCCCTCAACATTGGAATCCCCCACCATTAGAGAGGACTAAGGACCAGCATACCTTCGTTATCGACAAATATTTAACGTTATAGGAACGGATGAGGGAGCGATTCCAGGGGTACATTTCATGCTTTTTAAACAACAAAAATATGAAAAATTACTACTGTAAATTATACATATACAAATATCTAAGTGTTTAATTTATCAGTAATCCAAAAAAAAAAAAAAAAAAAAAAAAGGACCTTATGTGAGGCTCGACACGATTGATTTGTAGAAGAAGGGCTGGATGGAGGAGGTAGACGCAGAAATTCGGCTTAAGAATTGTTTATTAGGTAAACCAGTAGTCTCGTAAATTTTAATCCGCAGAATATGCAATAGACCTGTGAATAAATTTTACAGCATTTTCCATAAATTCTCAAATAATTACAATACGAAATTTAAAATTTGTGTGATTATATATTCGGCATGTTTTGCTCGGGGAAACCCAGCAATTTCCCAGTTATTTGGTGAACCAATGGAGATATCTGACTGAGATCAACATGGACTGAAACTTCAAAACACCCGCTCTTCATTTACGTTGAGAGTCAACAGGTTCAAGGCAAAATAACCTCTCCTGACTTCCCCCCTTTCCATAACTTGTTAATCTGGTGAGTATGAACTTGGCACACCCAGGGTCCTGAGCAGGATATCATCGTTCTTCTCTTTCTTGGTGATTCCCTTCTACTTTTACTTCTCTCTCTCTCTCTCTCTCAGGATAATTCAGAATTTTTTTTTTTTTCGCTGGTGCAGAAAAAGTCTCCAGGCTTCTTTGCATCATGTGGCTAATGATAATATTATTATTACTATTATTAGCGGTTCCCAACACTAGCAATGTCCAGAAAACCCATGAGGAAAAAATTAGGAAATACACGAACTGGAGACATGGGGTCAAGGAGATGTGGCATATGCAAGAAGTATCGACCATCCCGATCATCGTGTCAACCACCGGTATGGTGCCAAAGACTCTACATAGCAGCCTAGCAGCAATAGATCTCCCAGAGAACACCTACAAAGAACTCTAGAAAGTTGCAATCCTGAACACCAGTAGGATAGCCAGAGATTTCCTCGACCAACAGTAACACCAGACATTACAACCACCCTGTGAACCTGATAGCAGTACCCGCCACGGAGTTGAATCCCCCAATCTGGGAGAAATAATATAAGAGCAACAACGACAACAACAACAAAAACAATAATAATAGGCGCGATGGCCCAGTGGTTACGACACCGGACTACCAGCATGATGGACCACGGATCGAGTACCGCCTTGGCAGAAGCGAACGCGACTGCATCACGCTGGGAGACCGGTATAATAATAGTAATAAAATTAGAATAATAATAATAAATTAATAGTAATAAATAAATAAACATTGTGAAAGTTGCAGCTACGGCAGATTGTGGCACAATCTGGCGTCACTCCTGAGACTTACCACTGGACATAAGAGAGGCTAAACAGGTCCACCTCCATAGATGGATGATATCACAGAGATATATTAATCATACTGCATAGAGTCTGGTGCAGGATAAAGTCACTCATGTTCAGACCTTAGGCAGAGGGATCGGTTCAAAAAATCAGAGACGTTCTCCCGAGGAAGGCAGTGGAGTAAATGGTGCTGTCCCCCATATCTCTACCACAAGAGAAGGGCAAGACGATCCGACCCCACCAACTGGAAGTGCTTCATGCGCAACTGCACTAGTGACCATCCCAGAAGGGAGAAAACACCAACACATGAAGTGGAGCATCGAAATGAATACGTACATCATGCAAGCATACTACAAAATAACGAAGCTGCAGACGGATATGACAACTTACAGGGCGAGATTACATATCAAGCGGTTGGAACGAGTCCCGGATATTCAGGTCACCGAACAGTGAATAGCGGAACAGAGAAGGACCATCATCACGAAGAACCTGATAGATCCTGCTATCCTGGAAAAACTCAAGCAGGACGTGAGCGATCAACTACAAAGGATAAAGATTACGAAACCAGAGGAGGAAGAACATACCACCACTGAACCCGAGGAGAAAGAGCAAGAAGATATACAACCCGCAGCAGCTGAATTGGAAGGAGACGAAGTCATGATATCCAGAACAGAGGACAAGTGGAAGAAGGCCCTAACAGAATTTGAAGGAATGAAGGAAAGATATCGAAGCAGAGGCCGAATAGAACCCCGTGGAGAGTCACAGACCACCTCAATCAGCACATAATGCTGCATTGACTTGACAGCAATGGTGCAACACTGGAGACCATCCACACAGCCGTGTATTGTGCTGCTACTGCAGCACAATACACCGCAGCTGCAATTAATGGAAGAAAATCATGCACAATACACCGCAGTACAGGATTAATGGAAGAGAAACGAGAGACTAGCAGCAGAAGAACCGAAAACAGAAGGAAGCGCTAGCTTGGATAAGAAGACTTCAGCAGAAGATAGAAGGATTAAGAGTCAAGATAGGCCAATTGACCCAGTACCAACAGGGCAATAGGAGCAAGAAATTAATTGGAAAAATGAAGAGCATCCTCAAGAGAGACAGCGTCCACAAAAAATTATGATATTAGGGTCCCCTGTAAATGATTACATCTACCGATATTTATTTTGTCTGTAAATTGCACATGTTCTCAGGTCGATTTGCCAGTTTGCTGGATGAAAAAATCCCAGGTCTGGGGAAAACCTTGCTATCTACGCCTGAGACCGACTAACTCAGCCACGGAGTGAAAAAAGCCCACTAAAGTTCCTCGCGTCATCGACGGGATTCGAACCCTGGCCTTTTCCACCCAGTGTGGGGAGGATGGTGACGATACCACTGTGCTACCGCCCAGACTATACAGCGTCCACAGCACACGAGACAAAAAATCAGAGAATAGCAGAGTACTCGGACACATTGAAGCAGAACCTTCTTGCACTCAGCAAGAGACTACACCGATAAAAAGAGAGCTCACAGAGGAAAATAAACAATCGAATCTTCAACGAGGACCAAAGAGGTTTCTACAGGGGTCTCGGAGAAGACTGGAAAGAAGGGAACGGACCACCCGAGCAGAAGACGATTGAGGAGTTCTGGGGAAACATATGGAGCAGGGAAGTAAGACATAACAGCCAAACCCCCTGGATAGAACTAGAACGTAAGAAAACCAAAGACATATAAGAAATGTGAGGTTTTGAGATTCGGAAAGAAGAGTTAAAACAGACGATCAAGAACGCTCACTACTGGCGAACTCCAGGAATAGATAACGCCCACAACTACTCGTACAAGAAGCTCACTTGCATACACAAGTAATTCCCCCTTGTATTTTCTACTTCAACTGTTATTTTTCTTTTGGTTAAATAACTTGCAGAGCAGTACACTTGAATGATAAGGCACCCAGAGACAATCCCGAAGTGTCTCACTCAAGGAATGACATATCTGAAGCCTAAAGACGAAGATACAAGAAACCCGGCGAAATATATGCCAATCACGTGCCTCCCAAAAATGTACAAGATCCTGACCAGCTGCATAACCAGGAAGATATCAGACCACTTGGAGAACCAGAACATAATGGTCGAACAGCAGAAAGGATGCGAGGAGCAATTATCCATATGCAGCAGTTATGGAGCAAGCCTACAAGAAGCGCCGCAACATGTATACAACCTACATCGATTACCGCAAGGCCTTCGACTCTGTGCCTCATAGCTGGACAATAGAGGAGCTTACATCTACAAAAGCAATCCGATAGTGACAATCTTCCTAGAAGAAACGATGGCGAAATGGAGTACCACCATTAAGGTCGAAAACACCACAACCAGGCCAATCGCCATCAGGAGAAGAATCTTTCAGGGAGATGCCCTGAGCCCATTGTGGTTCTGTCTAGCACTTAACCCGCTATCCACCATGCACAACAGTAGCAAGTACAGATATAACCTCAAAGAAGGCAAGCAGAACCCGTACACCCTCACCCACCTGATGTACATAGATGACATCAAGCTCTACGTGGGAAGCGAGAAGCACCCCCAGCAAAATTAACCCCAGGGGCTCACATTTGGTGAGTATGGACTTGGCACACTTCATGTGCTGAGCTGGATATCATCATTCTTCTCTTTCTTGGTGAATCCCTTCTACTCTCTCTCTCTCTCTCTCTCTCTCTCTCTCTCTCTCTCTCTCTCTCTCTCTCTCTCTCTCTCTCTCTCTCTCGGGGTAATTCAGAATTTTTTTTTTTTTTTTGGCTGGTGCAGCATAAGCCACAGGCTTCCTTGCACCATACAGCTAATAATAATAATAATAATAATAATAATAATACGATACAATATAATTTATTTAACAAGAGAATAAGTTTAAAATAGATGAACTTGTTAAGAAAAGTGAATTTCTTGACAAGTTGTAGTTTTTCCTTTACAACAAGTTTGTATATAAATTTGTTTTCTAATAGAAAAGACAATTAAGTCACAACTCATAGTACATTCCATGCTGTAAACATAGATAGTAATTTATCCATATAGCTATTTTAATCCACTGTATCATTGAGTATCAAGAATTTTCTTATTAGAAATTTTAATTTGGAGATGGGATAACTTCTCCTGAGCCTGAAATCAACACTAGCCAGCAAGTTGTTTATTATATTCATTGTGTGCCTTTCTCCAAATCTATTTAGTACCCTAGGGTGAGGCAAAGTAACTGCTTTTGGGATCCTTAAATTATGTGTGACATTCCTTTGCAGATTTGACTCTTCATAAACAGTGTTAAGATTTTTAAAGAATAAATTTAGCTTCAGTTTTTGAGCTGGATACAGTATTTTGTATTTTAACAAAAATTGCCTTCTCTTATTCAGGTCATTCCAAGAGTTTGTCTCCATTAAAAGTTTCAAAATCCTGTTAATTAGGTTGTTTATTATTCTTATTTCAGTTAAATTTGCTCATGCCCATACATTTACTAAGTAATTGAGTTGGGAGTCCACTAATGCATAATATAATGTAACTTTTGTTCTAAGATTTAACTAATTCTCAATGTAGTAAAAAAAGCACAGATAAAATCTCATTTTTTTGTACAAATTTGTTATTTGTCTTGCCCAACTCAGACTGTAGTCAATCCATAACCCAACGTAACAGTGATTTGGGACTTCTTCCACAGTTTGACATTTGCAATTCTCGAAATTCTGATTATGTAGGCATTCATGTTTGTGTAATTTGATAGAGGGATGAATGTCCAAGGTTTGATGAGGAGGTCTTATTACCAAAAATTTTGTTTTATCAAAGCTGAGTGCTAATTTATTATCATGCAACCAAGTTTGCAAATGTATTGCATCCTGCTGTAAGTCTTTTGCCATTTTTGTCCGATTGTTTCCAATTGTATATAAGATTATATCATCTGCATAAATTTTTATAAATGAGTTCTTTATTACTTTGAATATGTCATTTATATAGATGTTGAACATGATTGGCCCAGCATGAGTACCCTGAGGTACTCCTCTGTTTACATTGTATGATTTCCCCCTTGTATTTTCTACTTCAACTGTTATTTTTCTTTTGGTTAAATAACTTGCTAAGAGTTGATTGATTCTTTCCATAATACCATATTTCAGTAATTTCCATTGCAATATTGGGATATCAATTAAGTCATAAGCTTTGGTCAAATCTATAAATAAAATCAATATGAAGTTATTGTTGTTTAAGTGTAAGTTGAAAGAGTCTACTAAGTTCTCTAATAATGTTTGTGTGCTCTTACCCTTCTGATATGAGAATAGAGAGTTGTTTAACAACCCATATTGATGTAAGTATTTGCTTATGTGGGAAAATATATAATTTTCTATTATCTTATTTATAACTGACTGTATTGTTATTGGTCTGTAATTGCAAAGGTCATCAGGTGGTCCCTTTTTATATATAGGAATTATCTTAAATGAAAGTAAATTTGTAGGATAGCTTCCCGACTCTAACATCCGTACTATAAGCTCAACCAGGAGAACAGAGAACTGTTCTTTGTTCCTCTTTACTTCTGTTACTGTAATACTGTCCAGTCCATAAGATTTCTTGTTCTTTAAATATTCTATAATCTTAAGAATCTCAGTATATTGTGAAGTTAAGACTACACAAGAGTTTACTATCTGAGGAAGTCTATCTTGTTTAGTAAAGGAAACTTGGCAATAATGTGTATTATATCTGCTGAGGTCTATTACAGCTTTGGCAAACCTATTTGCAGCCTCATATTGTTTGTTTGTACCATCAATCTTTTCTAATAGTGTTTTAATTTGATTTCCCCTTGTTTTTTTCTTCCTTGTACTTAACAGGTTATTTATAACGTTCCATTTTCCCTTTTGTGTAATCTGCTTATCCATAAAAAGTTGATTGTAATAAGTGTTTTTTTGTTTTCTTATCATACCTGTCAATTTATTTCTGAGTGTTTTATAATTTTGATAATGTTCTATCTTTGATGGACAATTTCTATACTGCCTGAAATATTTATCCCTTTGTACAATTAATTCTTCTATTTCTTTAGTCATCCAAGGTTTCTTAAGCTTGATCCTGCTACTCCTAGTGTTTATGTTGCAGGCTGAGTGATTTGCTTTTCTCTCGATATTAAACCTCGAATTGTTTATTATTTGTATTATCTTATTTGAAAAGACATTTTTTCAACAAATTTACAACAAAAAGACAACAAATTTACATTTGTTGTTTGAGATACTTGCTCTTGTATTAACAAGTTATCTATGTTCTGTTTCAGTTTCCCTGTTGATAAATAATTTTTCTTCGTAGTATTTGTTAATTTTTTAACCTCACATAGGTGTTGTTTTGAATAGATATCTACTATTAGTATACATGTTCTGTGATCTGAAAGTTGATTTAAGAGTATGTATGAATTAGCATACTTTAACTTGATATTTGTTATAAGGTGATCTAAACAAGAGCTTACTGTTCTATCACCCTCCATCCTTTGTTGCCTAGTTATTCCAAATAAGGTATGTTCAAATCCATTGTTGTTTAAGATTGCAGAATATCTGAGTATCACATTATACGTTTCATCGGTTAGTAAATTAATATTGAAATCTCCTACCAGTATGGTCTTTTCAGTCTGTATGTCATCCCATTGTAAAATTGTGTTATCTAATTCTATTAGGAAGCTGTTTATTGAATCTAATGGTTGCCTATAAAACACACAAATCATGAATGTGTTTTCTGGATTATCTCCCAATAATTTTACGCAGCAGTTTTCACAAGACTGAGTTAAGTGGTTAACCTGTATTGCCCTAAAGCATGTTCTATAGTATATTATTATTCCTCCACCCCTTCTCAGTTCTCTCAAAATATAGACCTTGTCATAACCTTGTATGTTATAATTTGAAATTTCATTGCTTTTTATGTTAACCTCTGTTAAGACTATACATGAAATAAATTCTTTCATTGCAAGAAGTTAAACCAATTTTTTCTTAATGACCTGATATTCAGAGTTACCATAAAGAACTGATTCTTATCAATTATAAGTGCTTGTACACTAGGATTATTTAAAAAAATGTAAAGGTGAATTGTAAATCTGTGATTCCTCAAAAAGCATACCTGGTGTCTTAATTTTACCTTAGATCTAGATTTCAGGAAGTTACTATTATTCACAATTAAACAGTCTATTTTAAATACTTCAGATACTTTGAACCCAGAATTCTAATGGCTCTTGAAGATTCATTCTTTTTCACGTAGATCCTTCCATGTTTCATCCATAAAAATTTGTAACTGTGAGTTTTTACTAATTGTTTTGTTTCCCAGAACAATTGCTTGAGGTGAGTTGTTAAGTGGTCATTTATGTAGGTTGGAATATTGCTATTGTTCTGATATACATCATTTGCAGTCAGTCGGATCTCCTTTGCCTTTCTCATCCATTTTTCCTTTACCACATGATTTGAGAATTTCACAATTAGTGTAGACTTGTTGTTTGATTTCTTATTGTTGGGTATGTAATAGTGTTCAACTTCTTCATTGTGCTGTAGCTTCAATGCATGTCCTAGCTGCTGTATTACAAGCTTTAGATCTTGGCCTGCTAATCCAGTTAATCCTACTATTTCTATGTTATTTGATAACAACTGCTGCTCTATCGAGTAAATCCTTAAGTTAAGTAAGTTGGAATTTTTCTCATTTTCATTGAATGAATCCTCCAGCTCCCCAATTCTTTTGGTGATTGCAGCGTTGGAGTCCTGCAGTTTGTTTATGCTTTGCTGTATTTTGTCAAATGAATCTGATACAAATGAAATCGATTTCTTAATATCTTCCACTTCTGTCTTCAGGTCTTCCATTTGCTTCTTTATTGGAACAATTTCTATTAGCAAATCCAGCAAATGAATTTTGCTGGATAGCTTCCTTAGTATATCTTCCATATTTTGGGTGTTCGCCTGCTTTTGTGTTACCTCTAGGTCTTCGTTTTCTTCATTTGTTGGATGCAGCAAATAGTTAAATTCTTCTGTCGAGTAGGAATTTTCACTTCTTTCTTCCCTCTCTTCTTTCCTGCACAATATACATCCCCACTGCTGTTTCTTAAGTTTTGCCATTCCTTTATAGGTTGCCTCCTTCAATGAGCATCTATAATGATACCCATTGTTGCAGCCATTACATACCACTTCTTGCACGTGCAGTGGTAGGTTGCACTTTTTGCAAATATTTTGATTCGTGTTTGCAAAACTTCGAGTAGCCAACACAGGACATTTCAGATAATTTACTTGCACAAAAAAACAACTAAAGAAAGAATTTATCAACTTACAAATGGCAATTATTTCCAATTTTCTCTAAAAGCATTGATACAGTAGACATGCTTACACTTAGCCCTCTGCTATAGTAGTAATAATAATAATAACTACTCCAGATCACAGAAGGATTCGGCAATGATATTAGGATGGCATTTGGTCCAGACAAATGCAAGATCCACAGCCTGCACCAGGGAAAATTAGTCAACCGAAACTACCAGCTGCAGAATGGTAAAGAGATCGAAACCATGGCAGAGGGAGAGGCCTATAAATACTTGGGGATGATGCAGGCTCAGCAGTTACAGCACAAGGAAATTAAGGCCTGCCTGACCGAAAAATACCATCAGAGACTCAGACGTCTGCTGAAAGCAAAGCTGAATGGAGGGAACACAGTTAAACCATAAACAGCTAAGCAGTCCCAGTGCTAACATACTCCTTCAGATTCATAGATTGGACTAACGCCGAGCTGGAGGATATCATGAAAAAGACAAGGACAACGATGACCAAGAGCTACCGTGGAGAGACTGACAATTGCCCGGGAAGAAGGAGAAGGACAAGGACAATGATGACCAAGAGCTACCGTGGAGAGACTGACAATTGTCCAGGAAGAAGGAGGAAGGGGCCTGATAGACCTCATTGAGGAGCAGAAGACAGCGATAGTCAACCTGAAGGATTACTTCCAGCAGCACTCCAGCAGGCCATAAGGAAGATAGACAAGTGGTATACCCCACTCAACCTAAGCGAGGAGTCCCCTCCAAACCAGGAGGCACAAACGAAGCTAGAAAGATGGGCAGAGAAGACACTCCATGGCAGACACTACAAATTTACAGACACTAATGATCTTCATAAAAATCACATAGATAAAATTGCTTCCAATGCATGGCTCACGAGAGGAACACTCTTCCTCGTGACTGAAGGATTCATGCTCGCTATCCAAGACCAGGTAATCAACACCAGAAACTATAGAAAATATTCTGCCAAGGAGTCCGAGGGTCCAATGACACATGTCCACGATTTCACCTGGCCTCAGAAACGATCCAACACATCACCGCAGGATGCAAGTTGATCACCCAGACTGAGTACACTCATAGACACCACCAGATAGCCAGGATAATACATCAGAAGCTAGCAAGGAAATACCAGTTGATCAAAGAAATTGTACCATACTACAAGTACGAACCCCAGGCAGTGCCGGAGACCCCAATCCACAAGCTGTACTGTGACCGGGCCAAAATAATGGATAGGACACTCCCACACAACAGACCGGACATAATGCTTGTAGACAAGAAGGAAAAATTTATCTATCTGATTGACATAGCAGTACCCAACACTGGCAACCTGCAGAAAACCTATGGAAGTGCACGAATCTAAGACAGGAGATCAAAGAGATGTGGCACATACAACAAGTAGCAACCATCCCAATCATCGTGTCAACCAGAGGTATGGTGCCAATGACCCTACATAACAGCCTAGCAGCAATAGGCCTCCCAGCAAACACCTACAAGCAACTGCAGAAAGTCGCAATCCTGAACACCTGTAGGTTAGTCAGAGAGTTCCTCGACCAACAGTAACACCAGACATAACAACCACCACCCTGTGCACTTGGTAGCAATACCCATAACAAAGTGGAACCCCAGTCAGGGAGAAATAATATAAGAGCAATAATAATAATAGTAATAATAATGGTTAACTCACCTCAGTAATAATAAAAGCTAACTCACCTTTTTCTTCTCGACATCATTCTTCCTTGGTGCCTCCGTAGCCAGGTGGGCAGGAGCAGTAGTGCGTAGCACACGCTTCTTGATTAGATTGGGGTTCAAGCCCATGACCACCAAATACAGAGGATGCGGCAAGGTCAGGGAATGACCACCGCATATCCCTGGAGCAATATGGCCTTAGTTGCTAATGCTCCTAAAAACTAAATAACAAATGAACAATCATTCTTCCTCATGATATTGGACAACAAACTTTTTTGTGAGATTTGGATAACACCAGCATTCACCTTCACTCACATTATTAATTTAAATTTTAATTTATATACTGGAATTTTTTAGCATAAAGAATAATATACCGACTCTCAGTAATTCATGATAGAACAGAGGCATGACTTTATTTTTTTTTAGGCTCTGTTTCTCTCTGTTATACAAGGTAGTCAAAAAAGAAGTAAACACTTTCAGTTATTCATGAAACACTAACCATTTAACTGACACGAAAATTCTTATAAATACCAAACGACAGATATATATTTTTGTCTATCATTTGATATTTTGCAAAGACACATCTAGTGACAACTGTGCAACGTGATTTTTGTACAGCCTACAAAAAGCACCCGCCATAATTCAATTTATAACTGGTTTAGCAGTTTAAAAGCAAAGAGCGTATTTGAAACAAGAAACGCCCTGTTCTCCGCCACATCACTGATTGAATAGTGCAAAATAATAGTTTAAGAGAGGTCTTTCAGCAAAGACCGCAAAAGACAGCTTATCAATGTAGTTGTGAGTTTCATATGCAGCAGTCTGGAATATTCCCAGGTGTTTACTTTTGAAAGCTCAAACTGCTGTTATAACAGGCATTAAAAAATGGAATGACAAATGCAAGCGATACAAGTTTTGCTATGAAGTTTCTGCCCCGGTATAGTTTGTGAGTAGAGGTCTCTAGTAGGGTAGTACGACCTGGAGTTCATATGTAATACAGGACACTTTCTTTGATCACCTGGAATTTTTGCACTAGCTTCTGATGTATTATCCTGGTCGTGTTTGTGAACGTATTCCTCTGGATGATTACTCTGCATGCTGCAGTGATGTGCTGGATTGTTTCTGGTGCTAGGTGGCATCATCAACATGCGTCATCTGTCACTCTCTGAGGAGGTCCTTGGCAATGTATTTCCTGCAGTTCCTGGTGGCGATTACCTGCTCTTGGACGGTGAGCACGAACTCTTCGATCTCGGGGAAGAGCTTCCCATTCATAAGCCATGTGTTGGAAGTCATCTTATCTATGTAGTCTTGATGGAGGTCATTGTAATGTCTGCTATGGAATGCTTTCTTCACCCGACTTCTGGTGGTGTTGGCGTCTCTTCGTCATCATTCTCCTTGTCGATCTCATAATCTTCTCCAGCTGGGTGTTGGTCCAATCTATGATTGAAAAGGCTTACGTTAGTACCGAGTATGAGTAAGTGTTTATGGCCATGACCATATTCCTACCATTAAGTTTTGATTTTAGCAGGCTTTGCAGTCTCCGATGGTATTTTTCAGTCAGGAAGGCCTTGAATTCCTTTTGTTCTAACTGCTGAGCCTGCATCATCCCCAAGTATTTGTAGGATTGAAGCCATGGCCTTTGTAGATCATGGCTTCAATCTCTTCTGCTGCTCGTCCAAGATATTTTGGCTCTCCAATTGGTCCGATATCTGCTTAGTTATGCAACTGCTCAGGATCTTGTACATTGTTGGAAGACAGGTGATTGGTCTGTACTTTGTCAAGTTTGTGGTTTCTTTGTCCTTAGCCTTCAGGTAGGTGATTCCTGAGTCTGGGACTGTGGGACTGTGTCAAGGTGCTTTATAGTCTGGGTAAAATGCTATGCTGTATGTGCAGCTAATCTTCTTGTATTATTATTATTATTATTGCAAACTGCTTCACATTTTTTATATTCAATGATAAATATATACATTTTATACAAAAGTGGACTGGAGGATAACAATATTTTTCATTGGTTTAGATATGTCGGAATTGATTAATCTGCTATATATCAGAGAAGAGAACTTTCTTGGGTCATTTACTACTTATATGTCTGAGCAGAACAAAATTTTTGGGATTATTTTGAGTTATAGTAGAATTTTAGGAGCATCAGCGAATAAGGCTTTATTGCTCCATGTACACTATCTGTAAATTGCAAATTGCGTGTGTTCTGAGATCGATTTTCTGGACAAAAAACCTGAGTTTCCAAGAGAAAAAAAAAAAAAAAGCAATGCTACCCATGCCTGAGACCGACTAACTCAGCCACGTTGTGAAAAACATTCTGAAAAAGTTCGAGTCACCTTATCGACGGAACTCAAACTCAAGTCTTTTCCACCCAATGTGGGGAGGACAGCGATTCTACCAATTTTGCTATTCACAAAGGCATTATTTTGAAGGAGTTATACAATTAAGACAAGATTGTGAAGAAAAGCTTATGCAGCATCAACAAAAAAATCCAGTCGATGACGCGAGGAACTTTAATGGGCTTTTTTCACTCAGTGGCTTAGTAAGTCGGTCTCAGGCGTAGACAGCAAGGTTTTTTTTAACCCCAGAAACAGACAAATCAACCATAGAACACACACAATTAACAGACATAAGACACAGCCCGGCAGATGAATTTAATTATCGGGTGGCCTAAATATAATAGTTTGGTTTAGTTTTTTAGCCTCAACCAAAAAGAAGAAGAAAAAAAACCCTTCCCATTTCACCTATTCATTCGCCCCAAGTTTGTCCAGGTCTTCCTTGAATTTATTTAAGCTATCAAATTCCACAACGACAGATTAGCATTAGCAAGGGCACATGATGCAAGAAAGCAAGCTTATATAGCATTAGCCAAGAAAAAAAAAAAACAAAAAACCCTTATTTCGCCCATCTCCTCCCTCCAAATGTTTGTCAAGTTCTGCCTTGAATCTTTTTAAGCTATCAACTTCTACAATGACAGATGGAAGTTTGTTCCAACTATCAACCACCCGCTGGCTAAGAGCAAACTTCCGCACATCTGTTCTACAACCGTCTTTCCTCAATTTGAATTTATGCCCTCTCAGGTGATTATTCTGAGCAAGAGGAAGCATTGAGCATGCTCAAACCATTCAAGGCTTTATACACCTCAATCAGATCTCCTCGCAGGTGCCTAGTCTCCAGACACTGTAATTTGCAAAACTTAAGCCTTTCTTTGTAAGAGCAACCCTTTGTTCGGTTCACTAATCTTGTTGCCCTTCTCTGTACTCGTTCCAACAACTCTACATCCTTCTTAAAATGAGGCCTCCAGACCTGTATACAGTACTCTAAGTATGGCCTGAGTCAGGCCACACCTTGAGTACTGTATACAGGTCTGGAGATCAGGCAGCCTGATCATTGCCTTATACAAGGGGATAATCACCTCCTTATCCTTGCTAGAAAAATTCCTGTATAACATTGACAAGACACCATGAGCTACTCTTGCAGACCGTCTGCACTGCTCAGAAAACTTCATATCTCCCTGCACAATTACCCCCAGGTCCATTTCATTCTCTACCACTGTCAGTGTGGTACCACAGAGTTGATACGTTACTCTGGGATTACTGCTTCCCATATGTAGTACTTTACATTTGTCAATGTTAAACTTCATTTGCCACCTCTCAGTCCATCTGCTCAACTTTTCTAGATCCTGTTGCAGCAGTGTACTGTCATTAGTGTCATTAACAACCCTGCCAACCTTCGTATCGTGTGCAAACTTGGACATTAAGTCTGATATACCATCATCAATATCATTTATAAATACAGAAAACAACAATGGACCCAAATCTGAACCCTGGGGGAATCCACTAATAACATTGATCCACGAAGAGCAGTGTCCATTGATTACCACTCTCTGTCTTCTCCCACTCAACCATCCCTTTATCCATAGCAACAATTTGCTCCAATGCCACACTTCTCCAATTTGTGCAGCAGTCTTCCATGTGCAACAGTATCAAAGGCCTTTCTAAGATCCAAATATATGATATCAAAGTTATTTGTTGCATCCAGTTCCTTTGTGACTACATCATATTATCCAATCAAATTAGGCAAACAAGACTTTCCCTTAACAAACCCATGCTGCATCTGAGCTATAACTGAAGTCTTGTCTAGATGATCCTGCAGTGCTTCTTTAACCAGTGCCTCCATTAATTTCCCTGGAACAGAAGTTAAACTAACAGGTCTGTAATTAACTGTCTCCCCCTTTGATCCTCCTTTGTGGATTGGGGTCACATTTGCACGTCTCCAGTCCATGGGTACCTCCTCTGAGTCCAGGGAAGCTGTCATAATTATGGCTAAGGGTTTGCTTACTTCCTTTGCCGCCTCCTTTAATATAACTGGATAGATTCCATCCACCCCCAGGTGCCTTTCTTATGTTTATATTCAACAATTTCTCCTCCACTTTCCTGTTAGTTATTACAAGATTATCTAACTTACTGTCAGAGTTGAATACACCTCTGGCATTCCCCTTCCTGAATAACTCCTCATGTGTGAATGTAGAAGATGCAAAATATTCATTTAATTTTTTAGCTACCTGAGCAGGATCATCAACAGTTGAACCATCGGTATCAAGTGGACCAATCTGATTCATACCCTTCCTTCTAGAGTTTACATAAGTAAAGAACTCTTTGGAAGTTTTTTTACAGCAATCAACCACCCGCTGAATAAAGGTCAATTTCCACACACCTATTTTGGAACTATTTTTCCTGAATTTGAATATATACCCCTTTAAAATGCATAATTTGAGCAAGAGGAAAAATCCCATCAGTATTGAGCTTGCTCAGACCATTCAAAGCCTTATACATCTCAATCAGATAACCATTAGTGCGTCGAACCGAACACCATTTAATTTTTGAGGGGTTGCTATTAGTGGTGCATCGTTTGCATCGGGGAGTGAACGTAAATGTCGAGGGTACATGCCCCGGGGGGGAGTGTAAACTTCAGGGGGTACATGTAGTATAGTTTTTTATTATTATTTAATATATACAACATATGTATATGTTACAAACAAATCTGTATATTTATATTTATGCATAAATATAAATTTTTGCACAATATGCATATATATATATATATATATATATATATATATATATATATGCATAAATATAAATATACAGATTATGCATATTTATAAATATTATTATTATTACTATTATTAGCTATATGGCGCAAGGAAGCCTGAAGCTTATGCTGCACCAGCCAAAAAAAAAAAAAAAAAAAAATTCCCAAGTTACCCTGAGAGAGAGAGAGAGAGAGAGAGAAAGAGAGTAAAAGGGAATCACCAAGAAAGAGAAGAATGATGATATCCAGCTCCGGATCCTGGGTGTGCCAAGCCCATACTCACGAGATGTGAGCCCCTGGGAATTATATGAGAAAACAAAATAGGAAACAAGAGAAAATATTTATTATTTCACATCCAAATATTAATAGTCAGTTCACAAAAACCACATTACTGACAATAATCACAATTTAATTATATGAAAATCAACGATTAAAATTTGCAAAAAAAAAAAAATACAAGTACTGTATTGTAATAATCTTATTCTTCTTTGCATCTATATCAATAACTTCATTTAATAATTTTTTCAATACCTCATTCGGGCCCTCTAAGCTTATCTTCATGCAATCTTTCAATATTACAGTACAGATGCATATATAATAAAAAGGTTATAAAATGTATTGTTTATAAGCTGCGACCCAACCGTCTCCTTTGCGGTATACAAAGGAAGAATTAGCCATAAGTAGGCTCTTTCTGTGAAAAAAACAAAAAAAAAAAAGGAATGTGAAACCCATTAAGCGAAACTGCTGACGATTGAATTACTGGCTGCAGACTCCTCTGAAAGCCGTGGGACACTACAATTACAATTACAACAGCATCTGTCAGAAACCAATTCAGGCGAATCTATTCGAGAAGTGCAATCTTGTTTGCGATATACAAACAAAGAATTAGTCACATGTAGACCGTTTGTGTGAAACACTAAAAGAAATGGTTTGTGTGAAAATAAAATGAACCTGAAAACCATAAAACGAAAATGCAGACACTTGAAATAGTGGGGTTTATATTATTTTGAAAATTTATATTATTTTGAAAATTTCTCGTCTTGAATTTTAGTGATTCATTTTCACCGTCTACCACCTAACAAGCACCACACTTAGTTGATGTGATTTTTCGTGTTGTTTATTTGACATAAATTTATTTAATTTGTGTTTTATAAAATAAAAATTACTATTTTTCACCGGTGGAAAGTACAGAATATTATGTTGAAAAATCACTTGTTTTATTCTATGTGACCGAAGCGAATTCGAATAAGCCTGATATACACAGTATACAGCACCTGCTTTTCATAACATTATTATTAGCCATATGATGGAAGCAAGCCTGAGGCTTATGTGGCACCAGCCAAAAAAAAATTTTTGAGTTACTCTGAGAGAGAGAAGAGAATCACAAAGAAAGAGAAGTATGATGATATTCAGCTCAGGACCCTGGGTGTGCCAAGATGTGATCCCCTGGAGTTAAATTCATAGAGTATACTGTACCTTCTGCTAATTTTACAACTACAGCACTGTGTGTAACCAGTGCCGACAGATATTCTTGAACAGAAACTTATCACTGAGGCAATAGTATCACTTACCCTCGATTAAGAGTTACAGTGATTACATACAGCCAAATTTTGGAATAAATAGATAGTAGTAGTAGTGGCATGTGATGCAAGAAAGCAAGTGTATGAGCTTATGCAGCATCAGCCAAAAAAAAAAAAAAAAAAAAAATCACACCATTCCCTCCAAATGCCTATGGATCGATATCATTTAGCATTAGCACTAGTAGAAGCATATGATGCAAGAAAGCAAGCTTATGCAGCATCAGCCAAAAAAAAAAGAAAAAACTCACTTCTCCTTCACCCCTCCATTTGTTCGAAATACCTGTCCAGCTGAGCCTTAAATTTATTTAGGCTATCAACTTCCACGACAAGGGATGGAAGTCTGTTCCACCAACCAACCACCCGCTGGCTAAAGGCAAATTTCCGCACATCTATCCTACATCTGTCTTTCCTCAATTTGAATTTATACCCTCTCAGGTGATTATTCTGAGCAAGAGGGAGAATCCCATCAGCATTGAGCATGCTCAAACCATTCAAGACTTTATACACCTCTATCAGATCACCTCGCTGGTGCCTAGTCTCCAGACACTGTAATTTGAAAACTTAAGCCTTTCTTCGTAAGAGTACCCCTTTGTGCCATTCACTAATCTTGTTGCCCTTCTCTGTACTCGTTCCAGCAGCTCTACATCCTTCTTGAAATGAGGCCTCCAGACCTGTATACAGTACTCAAGGTGTGGCCTGACCATTTCCTTATACAAGGGAATAATCATCTCCTTATCCCTGCTAGAAAAATTCCTATATATCATTGACAATACACCATGAGCTACTCTTGCAGCCCGTCTGCACTGCTCAGAGAACTTCATATTTGCCTGCACAACCACCCCCAGGTCCCTTTAATTCTCTACCACTGTCAGTGTAGTACCACAGAGTTGATATGTTGCTCTGGGGTTGCTGTTTCCCGTATGTAGTACTTTACATTTGTCAATGTTAAACTTCATTTGCCAACTCTCAGCCCATCTGCTCAACCTTACCAGATCCTGTTGCAACAGCATAGCGTCAGTAGTGTCCTTAACAACCCTGCCCACCTTTGTTTTTTTTTTTTTTTTTTTTTGATTTGGTAGTTGTTGGTGCATCGGCTTCTGTGGCCATATTGAACCTCCCAAGGTTTTTGCAGTACTTTGATCCAAGCCCGAGGCAGGAATCGAACCCGTGACCTTTGGGTTGCCAGGCAGGTACTTTACCCACTCGGCTAGCCCGGTCGGCAACCAACCTTTGTACCATCTGCAAATTGGACATTAAGCTTGATATACCATCATCAATATCATTTATAAATACAGAAAACAATAATGGACCCAACACTGAACCCTGACGGACTCCACTAATAACATTAGTCCACGATGAGCAGTGTCCATTGATTACCACTCTCTGTCTTCTCCTCCTCAACCACCCCTTTATCCACAACAGCAATTTGCCTCCAATGCCACACTGCTCCAATTTGTCCAGCAGTCTTCCATGTGCAACAGTATCAGAAGCCTTTCTAAGATCCAAATATATAATATCAAAGTTATTCCCTGCATCCAGTTCTTTTGTGACTGCATCATTGTATCCAATCAAACTGGTCAGGCAAGACTTCCCCTTAACAAAACCATGCTGTGTCCGAGCTATAACTGAAGTCTTCTCTAGATGATCCTGCAGTGCTTCTTTAACCAGTGCCTCCATTAATTTTCGTGGAACAGAAGTTAAACTCACAGGTCTATAATTACTTGTGTTGGCCTTTGATCCTCCTTTGTGAATTGGGGCCATATTTGCACATCTCCAGTCAATGGGTACCTCCCCTGAGTCCAAGGAAGCTCTCATAATTATGGGTAAGGGTTTGCTTATATCCTTTGCTGCCTCCTTTAATATAACTGGATAGATGCCATCCACCCCAGGTGCCTTTCTTGTGTTTATCTTCAACAATTTCTCCACTTTACTCTCAGTTATTACAAGATTCTCTAGCTTACTGCCAGAGTTGAATACACCTCTGGCATTCCCCTTCCTGAATAACTCCTCATGTGTAAATGTGGATGCAAAATATTCATTCAGTTTGTTAGCTTACCTGAGCAGGATCATCAACAGTTGAACCATCGATATCAAGTGGACCAATCTGATTCATCCCCTTCCTTCTAGAGTTTACATAAGTAAAGAACTTTTTGCTGTTTTTCTTTGCATCCCTTGCCAAAGATTTCTCGTAATCTGCCTTTGCCTGCCTTACCTCCTTTGTAACTTGGTTATGGATCAACTTGTATCTATCATAGGCTTCTGTGTCACGTGTTAATTTTTATGTATCTCATGCATTTTTCTTCTCTGCCATATGTCTCATTAGTTCATCTGTCATCCATATAGGCCTAAACCTTGAACAATATTTCTTAGAGTTACAGATAATCTTGAACAGAAACTTATCACTGAGGCAATGGTATCACTTACCCTCGACTAAGAGTTACAGTGATTACATACAGCGAAATTTCGGAATAAATAGATAGTAGTAGTAGTGGCATGTGATGCAAGAAAGCAAGTGCATGAGCTTATGCAGCATCAGCCAAAAAAAAAAAAAAACACACCATTCCCTCCAAATGCCTATGGATTGATATCGATTCGTAGTGATCATAATGAGTCATTAGGATTCACAGGAAAATTCTCTCTACATCTACATCTATGTATGTCCTAACAATAATAAATGCCAATATTAATTTCTGTAATTTTTTTTTAACTTTTACATTTTCAAAATCATCCTGTATAATCTGATACGAATATCTATCTATTATACCAAGTTCAAACTTGGTTACTTGATATATACGTTAAAAAATCACTTGATATATTTTTTAACAATTTCTGAACAGTGATTTCTGTTACAGTGATTACATTTCTTTGCTTTAGAATGGCCTGGTTGGCAAATGCCTAACTCCTCACAGGGATATATAATGGAATCTATTTTAACTTCTGGAAATCCTTTCGAATATGTTCTTGAAATCCTTTCGAAGAAGCACTCTACTTTTAAAACAACTCAAAACAATGGTGAGTAACCATTTATTAATTTCCTATTACGAATAGTTAAACTTTACTATAAGATGTTCAATACGTTATGGACTGTTCTTTATAGTGTAATAATTATTCCTTATTCTAACCATCCACTTTGTAAATATACAGTGCAATAAATCATCACAAAAGTCGTTGATGCATGCTTCGGATATTTTTTAGTCCATCAACTACTTCGGTAATTAACTATCACTTAAAATTGCCACCTCTGACCATTCGGGTTCCGAGTTTTGTATTTTTTCTGGGGAGTGTAGATAAAATGATAGGAGAAAAAAAAATAATTAAATTTCCATTCCAATTTGAGGCAAATGCAATATTGCTATGTTATTACAGTGGAACCTGGCTTGGCTGTGGTTTAAGGGCAAGTTGCTACAATGAATAAAACAGTGGTTGAGTGGGAGAAGACAGAGAGTGGGGCTATACTCCAGTTTATGAAGGGCAACAAGATTGGTGGGGGAACAAAGGGGTGCTCTTACCAAGAAAGGCTTACTTACGAGGTGATATGATTGAGGTGTATAAGGCCTTGAATGGGTTGAGTAGGCTCAATGCTGATGGGATTCTTCGTCTTGCTCAGATTACAAACCTGAGGGGCATAAATTGAAATTGAGGAAGGACGGTTGTAGAATAGACACTCGGAAATTTGCCTTTAGCCAACAGGTGGCTGTTTGCTGGAACAAACTTCCATCTGTCATTGTGGAAGTTGATGGCTTAAATAAATTCAAGGAAGAACTGGACAAACTTTTAGAGTGAATGGTTGTGTGAAATGTGATTTTTTTTCCTTCTTTTTTCTGGCTGATGCTGTATAAGATTGCTTTCTTGCATCATATTCCTCTACTAATGCTAAACCGCTGTACATTTGATTATCTGTACGAGACTTTCCTTTTATGTTTTCTGTTTGGTTTTTTAATTATTAACTTTTTTGCCTTGAGAGCTACATTATTTTATTTATTTATTTTGTTAGAAGCTAGTGGATAGGTGAATGTCAGGTTGTTGTGGACAAACAAATAGGGTTTGTATTTATAAAATAAACCTTGTGCAATTGCTTGCGTTGAAACTGCAGTAAATTTCAAACTGTTTTTTGCTACTCTGTGGTAGTTTTAGTCCCCCTCTCAGACGAAGATACTCGACATGGTTAGCACTGTTCTGGAAACGAGGCCATTCATTACACTAGTAGGTACACTACTCAACAAAATTAATAGAACATGTAGAAAGCTTGGTCTAATTCATGCAGTTTGCGATGAAGCGAGACAAAATTTGGTATGGTGGTGTACTAAAGAATAATATGATGAAATGAGGAAACAGCGAGAAACTTCAGACAGGTATAAGGGACATTTATAGGGGTTGTATATGAATTTACAAAAAGGTCACATTACAGAAGTCGATACAAGATGCTCGAAAATATGGTCACATGACATCAGTAGTATGGTGTATGATCCCTTCAATGACAAAACAGGCCAGACAGCAGGGAACCATACTCGACATAAGGGTGTCTATAAGATTCTATGGCAACAAATCCCATTCTTCCACCATTGCAGGCCTTAGCTCACTAAGTGATTGAGGAGTTGGCTGTTGCCGTACAATGCAATGCTCAGTCAGGATAATCCCGCACATATTCAATTGATTTTAAGTATGGTGATAGTGGTGGGCATGGCAGTTCTTGGATAGCTTCAGTTTCAAGATATTCCTCCACCACTTGAGTTCTATGTGCAGTGGTGTTGTCACGAGTGAAAAAATCTGGGTGAACCGCACTTCTAAAAAGTTGGACATAGGGTTTGAGGATCCTATCAAAAACATGAAGAGGGGTGTAGCTGTTGATCATTATCTGCTCCACACAAGAACACGGCCCACCACCACCACAAGTGTCTCTTTCTCTGATGTTAGATGGATGGTATTGCATTCCTTGTTTTTGCCATATGAAATAACGTCCAGAATCTTGTAGGCTAAAATGGGACTCATCAGAAGAAAACTGTGCCCCATTTGTCAGGGCTGTAAGTCATGGCAACAGTTTCGACGAGCTCTGCGGCAGTTTGGGGTTAATAGGATACAAACCACTGGCTTCCTTGTGTAGAGTCCACTTGAATTGATCCTTCTTAACACAGTTCAGTTGCAAATGTTTTCACCTGTGGCCACAGTAACCTCAAGAGACAGTTGATGATAGGGCATCGTAGGGTGTCAGAGCCAGAAAATAGCAGTCTTCTGGTTGATATAGCCCTGAGGCAACCTTGACCAGCTTTTCTTGTAATGGTTTGTCTCCTGAAACCGCTTCCATAGTACCAAGACGACACTTGTGAGACAGTAAGCCAATGTGTCACCTGCAACTACCTAGCTTAAGTTGCCCAATGTCCCGCCATCTCAAAGAATCATTTAAATGATGATGACTGGAGATGTGGTTATCCCACCAAGCAAGCCAAATAATGGGAATGAAGTGATGTGATCACAACCCATGTTTTTATAGGCATGAATAATTTGCATCTCTGTAAGATGGTAAATCGATTTCTATTGGATACTCAGAATTTACTTTCCAGGATGCCTATTATATCAAATATTCACAGTAAAATCATGAAAAACGTTTTATTCTGTTAATTTTGCAAAGCAATGTACTTGCTTTCAAGATGTGTTAATTTCCCATAGTCCACAGACATCTGTTTAAAGTTTTTTCTCTCTCTCTCTCTGTCTTCACTTTTTTTCGTTTGACATTGATATTATATTTTAACTCTCTTATGTAACGGTTGTTTATGTATAATATACTATTTACCACAGATGTCCATGGATAGCTAACACATCTTCAGCACTTAACCATCTGCTAGTGTAGTGATTGGCAACCTGTGGCTCGCGAACGGCATATGGCTCTTTGAACATGTGACTGCGACTCTAACTTTTAGCCCACATGTGCGACAAGCGCAGCAGGAGTGGGCGGTGACGTGAATATAGCATTAGCTTGAGCACAAGCCGCAAACATGTCTCAGTTTAGTTTTCCTGTGCATTGCGAGCATTAATAAATAATATTTAAAAAAATATATTTTTTTAATAAAACACTTTCCCACTCTATTCCATTTTTTAAAAAACTCCCTCTCCCCCACCTCCTCTTAGCTTGAGCTGAGGTGCAGCTCTTCGGATTCCTTTATTTTTAATTAGATCAAAAATGGCTCTTCACCCAAAAAAGGTTGCCGACCCCTGTGCTATTGTAATAAACCGGTCCTTTGCCAGAGTACATTAATCATAACTAATGTCATCTCCTGAGATGAGGGCTAAACTAGTGATAAGCGAACCGGATATTTTTCGTGTCCAGTTCATTTGGACTCACTCATTATTGTGATTGTTTCATCCTACTGCTCATTTTTTTTCTCTTTTAATAATAAAAAAGGTAACATTACTTTGTTTTATTCTTGCATCACAGTTCCATGTTATTTTAGCAATTGGTTTATTTCTCTTTTATTCCTATATTTTGTTTTTATAGTTTATTAAATTTAATCTTTTGAACAGTCCTATTTGAAAAAGTTACTATGCAAGATTAGGAAAGTACAAGGACTTTTTCCCGGAGTTGGTCAAACACGAGTGTACAGTCAAGTTGAGTACAGTGATTCCTGTAATCTCTATATCTTTTTGAACTCCTCTGACCATATATGGCAGTCCCAGAGTGTAAACAGAAAATTTATTTATTTATAACTTATCAGTAAATGCAATTTAAAAGTTTGTTTCATTACTAATGTATATTTTGATAATCACATATCACTGTTTAATGAACATTATTTATTGTAATTCATAAATACATATGAAAATCAAGTACAGTATTTACATATCATTCTAAATTACCGTTAAAAATAAAATCATTGACATCTTTCACACCGTTTGTTTCGAACCTTGTACAGCGTCTGGAACAGAGAAAGAGATGCCTTCACTGGTCCATTGTGGATGATTTGGTATGGTGGTGTACTAAAGAATAATATGATGAAATGAGGAAACAGCGAGTGAATGTATTGAACAGTGAACTAAAGTAATGGAAAGAAACATTAATGATTGCTCATGAAAATAGAGTTCGGAATGGATATCTTGATGACTCATTCATTCTGACCAGTTCGTTCATGAACCACACACCTGTATGGAAATGAACCACACACCTTTCATTTGATAATGAAAACTAAGAGCATCATTTAATATTTACAGAAAATTAGAATCAGTATATGCAAAAAAACATTATTGATGAAGAGGAGAAAATATAAAAAAAAAACTGGTATGTTTTTATAAACTCACAGTCTAAAAATCTTTTGCTATTGGCTTCAACAGATAATCACACGTATGGTATGCAGATATAAGTTTTTGCATGGTACGATAACAGATTCCTTGATATCAGAAAAATACTGTACGCTTTCCTGGAGCTTCTTAGTCACGAGGAAGACAAGTGGTCTTTCCGATTTTCAGAATGGTGTTACTGTTGGGGCACATTTAGCAGGGACCACAATTGAGAAAACAAAGGAAATCACTGGTTTGTCAAAAGCAACCATCTCAAAAGTATATAATAAGTGGAAGACGAAAGGAGAAAGCAATTCTAAAAGGAAGAAATGCGCAAGAAAGTTGGTATTCCAAGAATGAGACCTGAGACTGTAGGAATTTAAAGCGAATTGCACGTCAGAAAACTTCAGTGTGAAAAAAAATTCAATTTTGGCAAGGAAAGACCCATTTCCAACTGAACTATGTGGTGGGCATTGAAGGATATGGAATTTGGTAGTCATGTGCCTATATGAAAGTCACCCCTTTTTGTAAAAAAATTTTCGAACCACATGAAAAAGATCATGTGGTCTGATGAGTCTCCCTGCACCAATGGTAGGGTGAAAGTGTGGCGTGAACCTCACGAAGCCTTGCATCCAGACTGTCTTGTGTCCACCACTCAAGTGGCTGAAGGTAGTATGTGGTGTGGGGGCATACTGTATTTTGTTGGTATAAGAGAATATAATTCTAACCCCTAGCATTTGTGCTGTTATGGGCATTGCATCAGGCATACATGTAAAATTTTTCACTGATTGCAATAAAGATATACTAGTATATGTACTGATGGGTCTGCTTATACCATTAGAAGGTTGTGTTACCTCCAATGAATATCTTTTGTCGTATCATACCAAGTTCACTCTGCAGCGCTTTGTTTTTATCCGGATTGTGATGGATTCTTTCACAACAACAATGCAACTATCCATCGTGCAGAAATTGTATCTGAATGGTTCGGGGAACATTCCCAAAATTTCCAGCATCTGCTTCGGCCACCTAATTCTTCAGATCTGAATCCAGTTGAATGGTCTGGAATGACTGGAAAGGGCAGTTCAGCTTTGCAGTTTCTGCTGACAACAATACAGCAGCTGGCAAATATACTGATGGAAGAATGATCAAATCTAGAGTTAGATTCTCTCAGACACCTTATCCATGCTAAAGTGTAATTCAGGGAAAAGGTGGCCCTAATTGATACTGAATGAAGGATTATATTTTGGCCAGTGAGTGTATGTTATTAATAAAATGTTAAATTAATGCTATTACTTCCTGTAAGTTAATATTATCAATGTTATTTGTAATCGATTATATATTTCCAACTTCCTTTGATTATATTTTATCTATTTCCTTTGTAATTGATTATACCTGTACTAAGGACTCGGAATGAACTAGAGTACCCACGAGCATTATTCCAGTTTGTCATATGCATCAGTAATGTGACAAAGTGGAATAGATATACTAGTACATGTATATGTACTGTATATACTTGATTAATGAATGTTCCAATTGCTAACATTTGCCATTTGTCTTGGACTGTATACAAATTGCAAATTTCCTGTGAATTAATCATATTTTTTGATTAACCATGTTTTTTTTTTTTAATCAGCATCCCTTTCCCCATCATTAGTGAATAATTAAATTTCCATTGTATATACTTTTTTTTGGCATGTACGTAACATTCCACAAGTATTTAATACTTGTATTATGCCACAATGTTTTAAACTGTGGCATTTATGAGGTTCTAAACTAGAAATTAAATCTTAAATCAGTACAGGTAAACAGATATTGCAAAAGACCTTGCAGAGGAAAAAAAATAGCAGTTAGTCTTTAGAACAAGGCCCTTACTCATGGATCTCTGCAACATCAAGCGATGGACAGGTCTTGCTACACTTACTGCTTTGCAGTGATTGGAAGATCTAGTTGTGGGAGGAAAATTTCTTCCTGATTTTAAACCATCACTTGTCATTGCAAAGAGCCTTGTTGTAAAGGTTAACCAAACTAGCCTATTATCAGATAGGTTTCGTAATACGGATACCCAAGTTTATTTTATATTTTGCATTTCCCTATAGTGTTTAAAGTTGTAATGAACTCTATAGGTTGTGGAATTATCTGGATAATTGGCGGTTCTGTGGAACATTGCTTATACCTGTAGCAACTAACATATCAAAATGTTAACATTAGAAATTTCAATATGATTGCATCAAAGATTACTTTTTCAAATAATGGGTATGTTGACACAAGTGTGATATATATGGTATCCAAAATATCTAGCTATATTGTAAAAATAATCCCAGGTAGTAAAAATAACCACATGTAGCATTTGTTGCATTTTATTTAATAACATATACCTGATGTATCTGTTATTAAATAAAATACAACAAATGCTACATGTAGTGTTATGAAAATTGCGCAGAGATGGAAAGAAAGAAGACCAACTAAGGCATATATCTCTGTAATATGTGCCTCAATTTAATTTTAAGTTTTAATTAATTAGAAATACTGTGTTTAATTTATAATTAATTTTTATCAATGCCTATCTTTCATGTAATAAATGAAGATATAAGATTGGTTTGCCAAAATGTTTATTTTCATTTATTACTTTTCAAATTAAATTATATACAGATTACTCATACTGTTTGATATTAGAAAATCAATTTTTTTAAAACAGATAGATTATTATTTTAGCAGTGTGAATGTGTTAACAGTGCTCTTTAATCTGTTTATACTTAGCATTACAGAACAGTACAATTTCAGAAATTGCATCATATAATAGGGTGCTTTTGCACTACTAATTTTATTTTTCCAAATAAATAACCTTTAATGAATTTATAGTTACAAAGTAATTTAAAAATGTGAGGTAACTCTAGTCACTGCCAGTTCATATGTTATGAACATTCTTAATCTTTATTGCTCATCTTTTCTGTACAGACAAGATTTGCACTAGACTGTATTACAGCAACCAGCACCCTTGGAGAACAGTAGTTTCTTATTTGGCACTCTAGCTGTTCTTACATCCCCAATTGGTGCCCTAGGTAACTTCCTGTTTCTCTTAAAGGACAGGCTGCCCCTGGGTACAAACATAATACATTTAGAGTGTGTTCACAGATTTATTTCCACATTGTGTGGGCTTAAAAACTAGGGGGAAAAAATCAAGTGGAAATCCCACTTCCTCTGCCAGAAATCAGCCAACCACAGCTTTGATTGAAATTTTGATTATAGAGCCCTTTAAAAAATCCTTCAGTCTCTGATGCAATTTCAATCCAAACCTTCTTGTAAATTAAAGGATCCCAGAATTATGTGTCCCAATTCAAATAAAGTACTAAGTCAACAGTTAAAATGTTCTGAAAATAGAATGGTGATTAACAAATATGTTCTAAAAACAACTTGCTCCTCAAAGATTTGAGGCTCACTATACTTTTGGAGTTAAGTATGTGGACATTAGCAAGATCAAGCCTGTATGCTGTCACAAAAAAATTAACAGCATATTGTAAGTATTGCAATGGTTTATCAGTGGCAGTGAAACAAGTTAAATGAAATGAAGCCATAATCCAGGCCAAACATATAGTGTATTAAAAGGTGAAAGACATGCATGAAATACAGAAAAAATACAAGCAAAGGATAATATTAGTGAACACAGATACTTAATGTACTTATTAGTGATTTATGGCATAGTTTTATTTTGCAATCTATTTTAGCTAAAAGAGATTGTTGTTCTTTACAGCAGTTTTTGGAAAATTCGGAGACTATATCTACAGTTTGTTAAACATATACAGAGAAAAGAAAAAACAATTTCAATGGCCATGGTCACAGCAACATGTTTGGAGTTTTCAAATCAGGGAATTTGGCAAAAAACTTTTCAAAAGCATTAAACATGTTCTCATATTTCACTTTAATGGTAAGTAATAATTATATATCAAGCCAGCATCTGATTTGAATATCCACAATGCTGTTAGTTATTTGCATGAATTAGCATGATTTGTGAAAAGTCATTAATAACACCCAAGAAAAATCTTGTTACTTAAGAAAACTTAAGCCAATAATATACAGGGTGGTTAGAAATGCATTCATGGATGCTGTAGTGGGTTCCTGACAACAAAAGGAATGAAAAGTGTTCTTAGGAGTTTTTCAGAAACCGGCTTTTAAGAAAAATGATATTAACTGTCGTTTGTTAGCATGGTGTCTGACTGATGCTACTTTTTAAAAACTTTTCTGTTATTTTTTTAAATCTGGAAATAAAATGGAATCCTCCTGTGTACCTTTCCCCACCAATATTCTCAGACTGGATATAGAGTAATTTCTATTTTCATTTCAATGAAAAATTTAATTAAATTTTTGTTTGGTATTTTAGCATTAGCATTAGCATTAGTAGAGGCATTTGATGCAAGAAAGCAAGCTTATGCAGCATCAGCCAAAAAAAAAAAAAAAAAAACCACTTCCACTTCACCCCTCTGTTCGTTCAAAATACCTGTCCAGCTGAGCCTTAAACTTATTTAGGCTATCAACCTCCACCACAAGGGATGGAAGTCTGTTCCACCAACCAACCACCCGCTGGCTAAAGGCAAATTTCCGCACGTCTATCCTACATCTGTCTTTCCTCAATTTGAATTTATGCCCTCTCAGGTGATTATTCTGAGCTAGAGGAAGAATCCCATCAGCATTGAGCATGCTTAAACCATTCAAGGCTTTATACACCTCTATCAGATCACCTCGCTGGTGCCTAGTCTCCAGACACTGTAATTTGCAAAACTTAAGCCTTTCTTCGTAAGAGCACCCCTTTGTTCCATTCACTAATCTTGTTGCCCTTCTCTGTACTCGTTCCAGCAGCTCTACATCCTTCTTGAAATGAGGCCTCCAGACCTTTATACAGTACTCTAGGTGTGGCCTGACCATCGCCTTATACAATGGAATAATCACCTCCTTATCCCTGCTGGAAAAATTCCTGTATATCATTGACAATACTCCATGAGCTACTCTTGCAGCCCGTCTGCACTGCTCAGAGAACTTCATATCTGCCTGCACAATCACCCCCAAGTCCCTTTCATTCTCTACCACTGTCAGTGTTGTACCATAGAGTTGATACGTTGCTCTGGGGTTGCTGTTTCCCATGTGTAGTACTTTACATTTGTCAATGTTAAACTTCATTTGCCACCTCTCAGCCCATCTGCTCAACCTTTCCAGATCCTGTTGCAGAAGCATAGTGTCAGTAGTGTCCTTGACAACCCTGCCAACCTTTGTATCGTCTGCAAACTTGGACATTAATCCCGATATACCATCATCAATATCATTTATAAATACAGAAAACAATAATGGACCCAACACTGAGCCCTGAGGGACTCCACTAATAACATCAGTCCACGATCAGCAGTGTCCATTGATTACCACTCTCTGTCTTCTCCCCCTCAACCACCCCTTTATCCATAGCAGCAATTTGCCTCCAATGTCACACTGCTCCAATTTGTGTAGCAGTCTTCCATGTGCAACAGTATCAAAAGCCTTTCTAAGATCCAAGTATATAATATCAAAGTTATTCCCTGCATCCAGTTCTTTTGTGACTGCATCATAGTATCCAATCAAGTTGGTCAGGCAAGACTTTCCCTTAACAAAACCATGTGTCTGAGCTATAACTGAAGTCTTGTCTAAATGATCCTGCAGTGCGTCTTTAACCAGTGCCTCCATTAATTTTCCTGGAACAGAAGTCAAGCTCACAGGTCTATAATTACTTGTGTCAGCCTTTGATCCTCCTTTGTGAATTGGGGTCACATTTGCACATTTCCAGTCTAAGGGTACCTCCCCTGAGTCCAAGGAAGCTCTCATAATTATGGCTAAGGGTTTGCTTACTTCCTTTGCTGCCTCCTTTAATATAACTGGATAGATCCCATCCACCCCGGGTGCCTTTCTTGTGTTTATCTTCAACAGTTTCTCCTCCACTTTACTCCCAGTTATTTCAAGATTCTGTAACTTACTGCTAGAGTTGAATACACCTCTGGCATTCCCCTCGCTGAATAACTCCTCATGTGTGAATGTCGATGCAAAATATTCATTTAGTTTGTTAGCCACCTGAGCAGGATCATCAACACTTGACCCATCAATATCAAGTGGACCAATCTGATTCATCCCTTTCCTTCTAGAGTTTACATAAGTAAAGAACTCTTTGCTGTTTTTCTTTGCATCCCTTGCCAAGGATTTCTCGTAATCTGCCTTCGCCTGCCTAACCTCCTTTGTAACTTGGTTGCATATCAACTTGTATCTATCATAGGCTTCTGTGTCATGTGTTAATTTGTAAGTATCCCATGCATTTTTCTTCTCTGCCATATGCCTCATTAGTTCATCTGACATCCATTTTGGCCTAAACCTTGAACAATATTTCTTAGTTGGTATGTAAAGCCTGGTAGCTTCCAAGATAAGTTCTTTGAATGCTTCCCATTTTGAATTTGCTGTTGGTAACATCATCAGTTGGTCCCACTGTATAGAATTTAAATACTGTCTCAGTCCATCGTAGTCGCCTTTACGGAAGCAATAACCCTTCCCTTTACCTCTAATGGTAGTTACCTCTTTGAGTAAATCCCACTTCAGCACACTGTGATCACTGCCACCTAGTGGTTCATTTATCTGCAGATTCTTGATGCATGAAGAATCACTGCTGATAATCAAATCAAGAGTATTACTCCCTCTAGTTGCCTCCCGAACATGCTGATGTAGAAAACAATCATCCAATAAATCCACAAAAGCCCTGCTAGTGTGTGAGTATCCAGCCCCCAAATTCCAGTCAATATCTGGGAAATTAAAATCTCCCATTATAAGACACTCTGATTTACTGGCCCACTCTATTTCCCTGTACAGTTCCTTATTATACTCATCAGAGTCATTAGGCCTATAGCACACTCCTACTCTCAATTTTGATCTCCCAATGCTTATGTCACACCAAACTGACTCCACACTGCACTGTCCAGCGATGTCGACTGGCTTCACTTCCTTGGTTTTTATGTGTTTCTTAACTAATAGCATAACACCTCCCCCCTTCCTATCCTGTCTATCCTTTCTGTAGACGTTGTACTCCCCAAATTGCAGTTCCGCATCCCTTATATCTGTGTGACACCACGTCTCTGATATCCCAACAATATCTGCCTTCGATGTTTTGAGCAATACCTCAAATTCATCAAATTTATTTACTAAACTCCTAGCATTGGTGTACACGCAAGTATACCTGCACCTGTTTCTATTCTTAGCTACCCTAACACAACCCATATGTTTACTTGTACCACAATGGCTCCCAGCAGTCTCTGAAATACCATGCATCTTGTTTTTCAGGCTTCTGCTCATTCTAATAGAAGCAGTGCAAGAATCTCTTTCACCTCTGCCAGTGGCTACTGTCAATCTATTGGTCTTTGTCTCCCCCCAAGCTAGCAGTTTTCCGACCCACCTAACACTGCCTCGATAGCAACAGCAAATATTCTTGCACCCTTTCTATTTAAGTGTATCCCATCCCTGTAGAAGCAATCTCTCCTGTTAACAAGTACAGTCCAGGCTGAAAAAAATTCTACCCCTTGAGCCTTGCACAATCTTTTTTGCACAATTTAACAGATGCCAGGTAAACAAAAGTGTCTGCCTTTTTTCTAAGTGACTAATCTTGCCATAATGCTTTGGTTTTGCTGGCTAAGTGTGAACAGATAACAAAAATACAGTTGTTTTTTAAGTTTTTAACAAGGACACTCATGTCCTTGTTACAGTTCAGGGTGTAAGTGAGAGCAGGTTTAAAGTTTCATGACATCACTTCTGATATTAGAGAAATGGATGGAAATAACATTTTATTGGATGCAGTAAATAACATAACAGACACAATCAACTTGAATTCAGAAAATAAAATTTATTAAAAAAAATAAGAAATGGCATTGATTTATAGAGCATCATTTCTCACACATCTTGTTTGCAGGAGCTCACTAATAATTGCTCAATAATAATTGCATCAAAAGCTCACTAATAATTGCATAATAATGCAATCATTATTCACAATGGAATGAAGTACTTATACAGCTAATGCTTATACAGCATTAGCTAAAAAAAAAAAAACGGGAAGGGTTTTCCCGTTTCACCCATCCATTCACTCCAAACGTTTGTATAATTAGCCTTGAATTTATTTAAGCTGTCAGCTTCCACAATGACAGAAGAAAGTTTGTGCCAGCAGTCAACCACCCACTGGCTAAAGGCTAATTTCCACACATCTATTCTACAACTGTCTTTCCTCAATTTGAATTTATGCTTCCTCAGGTGCAGAATCTGAGCAAGAGGAAGAATCCCACCAGCATTGAACTTGCTCAAACCATTCAAGGCCTTATACACCTCAATTAGATCACCTCACAGGTGCCTAGTATCCAGATGTTGCAATTTGCGGAACTTAAGCCTTTATTGGTAACAGTACCTCCTTGTTTCACTCGGTAATCTCATTGCCCTTCTCTGTACTCGTTCTAGCAGCTCTACATCTTTTCCTAAAATGAGTCCTCCAGACCTGTATGCAGTACTCAAGGTGTGGCTTGACCGTTGCCTTATACAAGGGGATAATCACCTTGTCACTGCTAGCAAAATTCCTATATATCATTAACAAGACACCATGAGCTACTTTTGCATACTGTCTGCACTATTAAGAAAACTTAATTTCTGACTGGACAATTACCCTCAGGTCATTTTCATTCTCTACCACTTTGAGTGTAGTACCACACGGTTGATATGTTACTCTGGGGTTAATCAGTGGTGAGCTGTGAATATTTTAACAATGGGCTCGCACTTTTGCCGACTTTTTGATGTGAAACATCCTTTTGGAGGGGGGGGGAGTTATTTTGTTGTTATTTGGTTTTTTAGCAGCATTAGCAACTAAGGCCATATTGCTCCGGGATATGCGGTGGTCATTCCCTGACCTTTCCACATCCTCCGTATTTGGTGGTGACGGGCTCGAACCCCGGTCTAATCAAGAAGCATGTGCTACGCACTGCTGCTCCTTCCCACCTGGCTACGGAGGCGCCAAAGGGGGGGGGGGAGTACCTACTGAGTAAATCTGATCGGTCATGGAAGTGACGTCACCCGCTGCGTCTGCCAGAGGTGTTTTCCACGCTCAGACAACTAGTCTGTGTGGGACACTCACTAGTAGTATGATTAGATTAGAGCGTGTGATGCATTTTTCTTGACCAGTACGATATCTCGAGTTCTAACTGTTTGGAATTTTTGAATAGTATGATGTCATATAGTGACGCGAAGGATGTTTTACATAAAACCATCTACTACTTGTGCTCGGGAGGACGTGCGACTTTTTTATTCTTTTTTTTACAACTAGGGAAATATAATGGATACATTTTTTCATGATAAAATTTTAATATTGCGAATAAAAAATAACAAAAATATTTCCCATATTACAAATAACGAATTATCACAAAACATTCTAGAATATAAAAATAAATATTACATAAAAAACAAACTGTTCTAGAAAAGGCACACAAAACTCACAGATTACATGAAAAAAATATTGCACACATATTGAAGAAAATTTTCTTTTAAAAACTGTCATATGAAATTTACTTCTTTATTAATATTGACATAACGATCCTGATCAAATTGAAGCAATGGTTTTCCATTTAGATGTATGGTCATCATAATCTGCAACGTGTTTAATTTTCAACATTATTTATTCATTCATTCATTCACACAATATTATTCATTACGCTGAAAGCTCGCTCAGTTTCAGCACTGCTAATTGCAATGGTTTCAAAGATATTTCTGGCTTTCTTAATTGTAAAGGGAATTTCACTCGATTTTAAAGATAAACTGTCTTCGACAAAATCACTAAAATCATTAATTTTTATTTCATATTTTTTTCAGAAAACAAATTTCTTATTCGGTTTTCACAGTCTTGCCACCGAGACGAAAGTTCTTTTAAATTCCACGATTTCCGGTGGAATATGTTTAAAATTTCTTTCAATGGTATGATTATTTTCTTTATTTAATTTAAAATCACCCTCTTGCATTAATAACTTATCCTTTAAGGATAAAACAATGCATTTAATAACTTGTCACGAGGTAACTTTACTGTTCTTACTTTTGATTTTAATTCCTTCAAATTCTTTCCACTTCAACACGCTCTCAACTTTAGCTTCATATTTTCCTTCAGAATTTTTCAAATTAGCAATAGCATTGATAGTTCGAATAATTAATTTATCTGCTTTTGCCATAGTGAATCTGTAAAGCTTTGGAAATGTAAGAGAGCTCCTGTCGGAGGATGTCGATCATTAGTGCTAAATGGTTAAGAAATTCCAGATTTAAAAGTCGCTTTAACAATCCCAAATAAAAATAAATTTCCTGTTTATACTCCGGGGCAACCATACCATCAGAGGAGTTCACAAGGTAGAGAGAATGCAAGAAACAGCACTGTATTCAGCAGTCAGGGTGCTTGAACCCGAGTCACTCAAGGCACGTGTACTTATGCACTCGTGTGCCTGACCACTGGGCTACGGCTGCATCTGATCCAAAATGTTTGCACAATGCAGGATAATTCCCTTAACCCGCAATTACCATTCGCAAGTTACAAGCTGCTCTTCGTAGCCCGAACACATGACCGATCTTTGTAGTTCCACATCAAGTTCTTTAGCAATCATCTTTAATTCGCGATAGCTTTTTGAAGATTGGTAATACAGTTTTTTTTTTTTTTTTAATTATTGCCTGTATGCCATTATATTTTAGAACATTTTCTACGCAGTGAAAGGCTCGACAAAGTTTCAAAATCTGTCAACATTTCATCTTCTTAAAGTTTATATAATATCTTAGTTTCTTCAATCCCCACCCCCCTAAGTTGCTACTGTCACTAGTTCTTTGAATACTGTGCAAAATATCAGAATCACTCAGATATTCAGCTACTGTGAACATGTAAACATAGACAGGAGAAATTTACTGGAAGGCATGGATCACTCACTTCTCCGAAAAACATACGCCCGTTTGTCGGAGTAAAGGGGAACCACAATACAGATTGACAGAGGCTATTATCCATGTCGGATATCTTCTTAATCCTCTGACTGGCTATGGAAAGCATATTGACTAGCGCGACTTCTCGGAATGTGGCTGCATAAGTTTTATGGACACCACTAACATTGTGGAACGGTAATCCCTTTCACCCTTAATTCATGCTTTCTAATTACCTAAAGGCCAGAGGTGAGAACAATGCATACAAAGTTCTCTCCTAATCTGTTCGTTACATGGAAATAATTTTCATTCTACGGAAACTAATGTATTTTAAATGTAATTACCAAGGGGAATTTAAAAAAATTCGGTATAAAGAAGTTGGTTAAACAGAGGTCTGACTGTAATTAAATCAAAAATGAAGCAATTTTAAAATACATAACCGATCGATTGCGCCATTAAATTGCTGGGAATGGGGCCCCATTAGCCCCACCATAGTTTCGGCTCTGGATACTCAATAATGGTCTCAACAATGGGCTTGCAAATTTTCAAAAAAAATAACAATGGGCTCTCACGAGCCCACTATAGCTCACCACTGGGGTTAATGTACCCCCACATGCAGTACTTTGCATTTGTCAATGTTAAACTTCAGTTGCCACTTCTCCCATCTGCTCAACTTTTCTAGATTCTGTTGCAGTACTGTACCATCATTACCAACCTTTGTATCATAGGCAAACTTGGACATTAAGCCTGATATACCCTCATCAATATCGATATTTCTGATAAATACAGAAAAAATAATGATGGGCCTAACATGGACCCCTGGGGGGGGGACTCCACTAATAACATTAGTTCACGAAGGGCGGTGTCCATTGATTACCACTCTGTCTTCTCTCAATAAACAATCCCTTTATCCATAGCAGCACATGCCCTTAATGCCATACTGCTCCAACTTGTACAGTAGTCTTCCATGTGCAAAAGTATCAAAAGCTTTCCTAAAATCTAAGTATACAATATCAAAAAGTATTTTTTGCATCCAGTTCCTTTGTGACCACATCATAGTATCTGATCAAATTGGTCAGACAAGGTTTCCCTTTAACAAACCCATGCTGTGTCTGAATTATAACTACAGTCTAGTCTAGATGATCCTGCAGTGCTTTTTTAACCAGTGACTCCATTATTTTCTCTGGAACAGAAGTTAAACTGATAGGTTTGTAATTACTCATGTTACCCTTTGATCCCACTTTGTGAATTGGATATACATTTGCACATCTCCAATCTATGGGGACTTCCCCTGAGTCCAAGGATGTTCTCATAATTATGGATAAGGGTTTGCTTATTTCTTTGCCACCTCTTTTAATATAATTGGATAAATCCCATCCACCCCAGGTGACTTTATTATGTTTAACTTCAACAATTTCTTCTCCACTTTGCTCTCAGTTATTACAAAATTATTTAACTCCCTAACATTACAAAATCATTTAAGCTACTGGCCTCCACTTCCCTACAGGCATTCCTCCTGTGTGAATGTAGATGCAAAACCAGTTTGTCAGCTACTTGGGCAGAATCATCAACAATTGAACCACTGATATCAAGTGGACCAATCTGATTCATCCTCTTCCTTCTAGAGTTTACATTATTAAAGAAGTCATTACTGTTTTTCTTTGCATCCTTTGCCAAAGAGTTCTTGTAATCTGCCTTTGTGACTTGATTACAGACTATTTTATATCTTCCATAGGCATCTGTGTCTCGTGATAATTTATATGCATCCCATGCATTTTTCTTCTCTGCCATGAGTCTCATTAGTTCATCTGACATCCATTTAGGCCTCAAACTTGAAGAGTATTTCTTAGTTGGTATGAAAAACCTAGTAGTTTCCAAGATTAATTTCTTGAATGCTTACCATTTAGAATTTGTTGTTGGTAACATCATCAGTTGGTCCCACTGTATAGAATTTAAAAACTGTCTGGGGCCACTGTAGTCACCTTTATGAAAGCAAAAACCCTTCTCTTTACCCCTGATGATAGTTACATCTTTGATATAATATCGGTGTTTAGATACACCATAGACACTCTTAAAAAACTACAAAGTAGTTGTTGTGGGCATCATTTGCTCTTTCTCATATTGTGCTCTGCCTTCACGACGAGTTGCCATGATACTGCACTACCTCAAATAAGTAATGCTTCACTAATAGAGAAGACTATTGTTACTTATTCTCAGTGAGTACCACCACCCAGACATGTTTCAAGGCTATTGGCCTATCATCAGTGGGTGGGCAGGTACCCTAGTATTGCAGACATGACGACCCAGTTGTGAAGTTAATCGCACAATATGAGAGATACCAAAAGGTGTATAAGATAATATTATATTATACACCAAAAGGTGTATAAGATAATATTATCACCAAAAGGTACACCAAAAGGTGTATAATATTATACACCAAAAGGTGTATAAGATAATATTATCACCAAAAGGTGTATAAGATAATATTATCTTATACACCTTTTGGTATCTCTCATATTGTGCGATTAACTTCACAACTGGGTCGTCATGTCTGCAATACTAGGGTACCTGCCCACCCACTGATGATAGGCCAATAGCCTTGAAACATTTCTGGGTGGTGGTACTCACTGAGAATAAGTAACAATAGTCTTCTCTATTAGGTACCAAAAGGTGTATAAGATAATATTATCTTATACACCTTTGCGACAAACTTATACGACAAACTACTGTGTAGTCATTGGTTGGCATTATGATGTGTAATTACCAGTAAAGAACGGTGCATAATAGTTTTGTAATGAACGGTGAAGAGGTAATAGTAGCGATGAATCTTTTAAAGATGGAAGAAATTTCCGCATGAGTGTCTTTAAAAATAAAAGTACAGTAATAAAAAATTAATATTTTATTAATAAACAATTTATGTGCCAGTCCACTCATGATTCTAAAGAAAAAAGGTTAGGTTACCCCCTCCATTTCGGGAGAGGTTCAAGCTCCCATGCGATTCAAGTGGAGGTAACCTGACCTTTTTTCACCGTTAGGGCATATTATTGAACAAGAAAATAAAAATACAGTCATAAAAAAATAAATTTTTTTATGACTGTATTTCTAAATATGACTGATTCTAAAGAAAAAAGGTTAGGTTACCCCCCTCCACTTCGGGAGAGGTTCAAGCTCCCATGGGATTCAAGTTGAGGTAACCTGACCTTTTTTTACCATTACAGAAAATGTTAGGCATGTGCAATTATGACAAGTTACCATTAGTGCTGCTACAGTGATACTAAACCGATGTTATCGTGTGTTGTGTTCGCGCACCAATCAGCACCAATCTCGACTTTGCTTCAGACCGATAACACCTACCGTCTGTTTATCGAGTGAGCAGCGCTAGAGTGCTGTATCGGCAAACTAATTTTCCATGTAAGTTATCCGACGTTTCTCATCATTCTCGTGCAGGCTTTCTTTACCTTCGCCAAAAAGAAAACAATTGAAACTGTAAGCAAACTCATTAGGGCAACAGCCAAATCTTTAAACCATAATTCCAATTTTTTCTTTTTTTTTTACCAATTAAGCACTCTTTTTAAATTAGTTAATGAAATTGGTGTTGTTGCATCATTATGTCATTCATAAAATAAAAAGTTTGCTGTTATTCAAATGCATGATTTGATTGTAAAGAAACTCGTGCCATTTTCCTTAATAGTTACTGTATTTAAGTAATTTTATTTTTTGAATTCAGGTTCAGGTTTTGAATTCATGTGAAATTTACTATATTCGCATTTAATCCTATCCTTCATATTCATTTCTCTGATAGCAGGAGGAGCGACATCACAAAACACTGAGCTTTCAAAAAAAAACGGTTCAGAATATTTTTGATTTATTGTTTTCAGAAATCCAACGTGGAATTTATGACATGCAATTATAAAATTGTGAATTACTCTGTATATTGATATTAGCATTAGTAAAAGCACATGATGCAAGAAAGCAAGCTTATGTAGCATCAGCCAAAAAAAAAAAAAAAAAAACCCTTCTCATTTCATCCATCCACTCACTCCAGATGTTCACGTAGTTCTGCCTTTAACTTATTTAAGTTGCTGATATCCACGACAACAGATGGAAGTTTGTTCCAACTATCAACCACTTGCTGGCTAAAGGCGAATTTCCGCACATCTATTCTACAATTGTCTTTGCTCAATTTGAATTTATGCTTGTTTGTTAGTTTGTTATTTGGTTTTTAGGAGCATTAGCAACTAAGGCCATATTGCTCCGGGATATGCGGTGGTCATTCCCTGACCTTTCCGCATTCTCCGTATTTGGTGGTGACGGGCTCGAACCCCGGTCTAATCAAGAAGCGTGTGCTATGCACTGCTGCTCCTTCCCACCTGGCGAATTTATGCCCCCTCAGGTGAGTAATCTGAGCAAGAGGAAGAATCCTATTAACATTGAGCTTTCTCAATCCATTCAAGGCCTTATACACTTCAGTTAGATCACCTCACAACAGGTGTCTAGTCCAGAAGCTGCAATTTGCAGAACTTAAGCCTTTCTTCGTAAGAGCAACCCTTTGTTCCATTCACTAATCTTGTTACCCTTCTTGTACTCATTCCAGCAGTTCTACATCCTTCTTAAAATGAGGCTTCCAGACCTGTACAGTACTCAAGGTATGGCCTGACCTTTGCCTTATATAAGGGGATAATTACCTCCATATCCCTGCTAGTAAAATTCCTGTATATTCATTGACAAGACTACATGACGGTCTGCAAGCTACTCTTGCAGACCATCTGCACTGCTCAGAAAACTTCATATCTGCCTGCACAATTATCTGCAGGTCCTTTTCATTTTCTACCACTGTCAGTGTAGTACCACAGAGTTGATATGTTTACTCTGTGGTTACTGCTTCCCATATGCAGTACTTTACATTTGTCAATGTTACACTTCAGTTCCCACCTCTCAGTCCATCTGCTCAACTTTTCAAGATCCTGTTGCAGCAGCATACTGTCATTGGTGTCATTGACAACCCTGCCGACCTTTGTATTGTCTGCAAACTTGGACATCAAGCCTGATTTACCATCATCAATCTCATTAATAAATACAGAAAACAACATGGACCCAACACTGAACCCTGGGGAACTCCACTAATAACATTAGTCCAGGACGAGCAATGTCCATTGATTACCACTCTGTCTTCTCCCACTAAACCATCCTTTTATCCATAGCAGCATTTTGCCTCCAACTGCCCCAATTTGTGCAGCAGTCTTCCATGTGTAACAGTATCAAAAGCCTTTCTAAGATCCAAATATATGTTATCAAAATTATTCGTTGCATCCAGTTCCTTTGTGACCACATCATAGTATCCAATAAAATTGGTCAGAGAAGACTTCCCCTTAACAAACCCATGCTGTGTGTCCGAGCTATAACTGAAATCTTGTCTAGATGATCCTGCAGTGCTTCTTTAACCAGTGCCTCCATTAATTTCCCTGGAACAGAAGTTAAACTAACAGGTCTGTAATTACTTGTGTCGCCCTTTGATCCTCCTTTGTGAATTGGGGTCACATTTGCACATCTCCAGTCCATGGGTACCTCCCCTGAGTCCAAGGAAGCTCTCATAATTATGGGTTAGGGTTTGCTTACTTCCTTTGCTGCCTCTTTTAATATAACTGGATAGATCCCATCCACCCCGGGTGCCTTTCTTATGTTTATCTTCAATACAATTTTTCCTCCACTTTGCTCTTAGTTATTACAAAATCATCTAGCTCACTGCCAGAGTTTAATTCACCTCTGGCATTCCCCTCCCTGAGTTACTCCTCACTAAATGCAAAATACTCATTTAGTTTGTTAGCTACCTGAGCAGGATCATCAACAGTTGAACTATCAATATCAAGTGGACCAATCTGATTCATCCCCTTCCTTCTAGAGTTTACATAAGTAAAGAAATGTTTGCTGTTTTTCTTTGCATCCTTTGCCAAGGATTTCTCGTAATCTGCCTTTGTCTGCCTAACCTTCTTTGTGACTTGGTTACAGACCAGCTTATATCTATCATAGGCTTCTATTTCACCTGTTAATTTATATGTATCCCATTGATTTTTCTTCTCTGCCACATGTCTAATTAGTTTATCTGACATCCGTTTAGGCCTAAATCTTGAACAATATTTCTTAGTTGGTATGAAAAGCTTAGTATCTTCCAAGATTAATTCTTTGAATTCTTCCCATTTTGAATTTGCTGTTGGTAACATCATCAGTTGGTCCCACTGTATAGAATTTAAATACTGTCTCAGACCACCATAGTCACCTTTACAAAAGCAAAAACCCTTCCCTTTACCCCTGATGGTAGTTACCTCTTTGAGTAAAACCAACTTCAGCACACTGTGATCACCACCACCTAGTGGTTCCTTTATCTGCAGATTCCTAATGCATGAAGAATCACTACTGATAATCAGATCAAGGGTATTACTCCCTCTAGTTGCCTCTCGAACACGCTGCTGTAGAAAACAATCCAATAAATCCCCGAAGGTCTTGTTAGTGCATGAGTGAAGCTTGGTGCTGCGCTATTTTTCAGAGGCATGTGTATGTATATGTTAAGTGCCAAAACAACTAAAAAAAAAAAAAACATACAGATTTTAAAAAAGTGAAGGAAGCTGATATTTGTAAAATAAAGAAGTTAATTTAGATGTGCTGTTTTCATTAATTTGTTTTATTTATTTATTATTAGTAGTAGAATAGGAAAATGATGCAACGCAACTAGGATTATAAAGCACTAGCCTTAAAAAAATAATAATAAAAAAAAGCAAACAAATAATAATGCTTGTTATCCAAATACTTCTTAGCTCCTAATTTAATTTGTTATAAATCTGTAGCGGTAATAGTGCTTGCAGAACACATTCAGTGAATAAGTAAATATCAAATGGGTTGGAATTTGAAACTGAAAACCATTTTATAACCATTTGTTTTAGTATTAGTACTGGCAAATGATGCAAGGAAGCAAGCTAATGCAGCCTTTGAAAAAAATAAAGAAATAAATAAACAAAAACACACACTTTGCACATCCCTGCCCACTCTCTAATAATCTAATTTCTCCTTAAAGTTATTCAAACTATCTACTCCACAACCACATCAGATGGTAGTTTGTTTGAACAATCAAACAAACCCTCTGGCTAAAAGCAAATTTCTGCACATCTATCCTGCAACCGTCCTTCCTCAATTTAAATTTATGACCCCTTATGTGTATCTTTTAAGCAAGTGTAAGGATGCCATCAATATTTAGCTTATTCAATCATCCAATAAATTCATTCAAAGTCTTAAATACCACAATCAGATCTCCTTGCAGTTGCTTAGTTTCTAAATGCTGCAATTTGAAAAACTTAAACCGAACTGAAGTTATGATTCAAAATGAAATTGTGTGTGGAAAGTTATATCAGTATAAAGATGAGAGCATGTTTATACAATTTTTTTTTGCAGAAGGGGCAAAACCCATTGAAATTGATTGTAAGATAATTAGTGTGCATGATGAAAACTTTATTTAAAAAATTATGAATGGGTGCAAAGTTTTAAAATGGAGTCCACAAGCTGGAAGATTCTGCTTGACTTGGACAGCTTATTCATGAAACATTGGTAGAAATGTTTGATGTGACAGTGTCATACCAAACATTTATGCTGCTGAAAGATTAATTTAAACTTTATTTTGCTAATGTCTCTTAACATTACGTTAAACATCAGTGAGGACCTCAATTTGAGCATCACCACATTGTATAAACAAGCTGGGATTCAATAAAATTTGTGCATGATGAGTCTCTTGTGAACTTCCAGATGAAATGAAAAAATTGACTTGATACGTTGGCACCTCCATAGCCAGGCGGGAAAGAGCAGCAGTGTGTAGCACACGCTTCTTGATTAGACCTCCTTTGTGAATTGAGCCCGTCACCACCAAATACCCACAGTGTGTCCAGGTGGGAAGGAGCAGCAGTGCATAGCACATGCTTCTTGATTAGACCGGGGTTCTAGCCCGTCACCACCAAATACGGAGGATGTGGAAAGGTCAGGGAATGACCACCGCATATCCTGGAGCAATATGGCCTTAGTTGCTAATGCTCCTAAAAGCCAAATAACAAACAAACAAACTTGATAAGTTCTGTGTTGTTGGTATAGTATGAAGGGGATGTTTCCAGACCATAGAGGCTGAAGATGTTTATTTATTTATGATTCAGATGTCAGGAAAAGTATATGAACTTTAGTGAATTTTTGATGACTAGATTTTGCTGTGTGTAGTTTTAAATTTATTTGTCACTATGTGTTCATTATCTAGGCTAGCTCATTGCAAATCCAGGTGATGTAGATTAAAATGGGTGACTATCATCATGTCATGTAAGTTATTGTTTTGAAATGGCATTTCATTGCCATACATTAAAACTTAGATTAATTCTTGTAAATGTAATTGTATAAGGCTTGAAATATGAGTGAAATGAAAATAGGCATTCAAACTGTGCCAGTAAATTGGCATATTTTCATTTTCTGAGTACTTCTAGTAAATACTAAGGATCAGGAAAAAAAAAAAAAAGAAGTTTTTATATGTATTTCCAGCTTTGCCCAGGAAAGTTAAATGCCGTTTGGAAAAAAATAACCACACTGAGACCTGATATTTAATTTTAATTAATATCAGAACCATGAACAAGGCTCAGGAATACCCCCCCCCCCTTTTGCACCACTAGTTACATTACCATAAATATTTTTAAAATTATTTTAAAGATAAATTTGTTAATGTGTCAATTATGTTGATAGGTGACAGAATCAAAAGTTGGATTTCATTGCCCGCACAAAAGAAAGTCAATTGCTATACCATTCCAAATATGCTCATTACTGAGTGTATTCTTGAATCGTTTATTATTACTGATGAAAACCATGTAAAGGACCAACTTTCTGAATTTACTCTTCTTCAACGTAAGGCATATCGGCTGACAAGAAATCTCCTCATTACAATAATTCCAATACTTCTACAAAGCACTGTGGCACTCACCATGGGATTTTTCATTGGACTCTTGATCCACATAGTAAGTGAATTTGCTTAATCCATTATGAAATTTTCAATTATAGAAAAGGAATAATTCATTGCTTCTTAACTGGACATTGGCAATTATGATATATAGCTTAAAAGCATTACATCTGTATATTAATTTTACTGGGACAGTACTGTTTTTAGAGCGCTTGTCCTGATGTCTCTAAAGACTCAGTAAAATGTCACACTTTGTGCCAGTTTTGATATACAGAAGAACTCAAAATAAGAATTATCCATCTGCAGCACTGAACAACATCAGAGCTTATACTTTTTTTGATATTTATTTGAATTTACAAGATCTTACCTGTTATTAGTTTGATTAGATCCCATTTTTCTGGGATGCATTAGTTCCTGGTCAGCATGATGTGTGTGTGTGTGTATCCCACTATCTGTTTTAAATTTTCATGAGGCAAATGAAGAATGCAAAAATATATCCACCCTTTCCATATTGAACAAGGTGATGTTTTTTTTTTTTGTCCCATTCTAAAATTCACTAAAAATATCTGATTGCTTCAAACAGAAGAAGTCAAAAGAATGAACATCACGGAACATTATGCAAGCTATCACACTGCACAGGAATGGCCAGATAGCTGAAACAAATAAATATCTTATTCTTTAAGATAGGTAACAGTTATTACAATACAAGAAATAACATTGTGCCAGATGGGAAATGATATGAACTTCAGTACAAATTGCCAAATTGAAATTTTGCAACAAGTGAAATTCTCATTTTGTGACAGTCGAACTCATTAAGGGTGAGAGCAGTACTTTTGCAAATTGAAGGGAGCTGTGAGACAAATGATCACATTACCCACAAACACTTGTGCAAGCCAGTGTCATTATCAGCAAAGTTCAGGGGCAATATTTTTTTAACTGTCTCCCTCACCCCCAAAAGTAACTTTCTGATTTTTTTCTCTTTCTCTTTTGGGCCCCTCCAAACCCAGGATCCAGTCACAGCTGAACCACTGTACCATAGGATGATATGCCATTAGTGCACACATAATACACATATTTAAACTGTATGAACAGGATACCATAAAGATGGTGCACTGTGACTTCAGATGAGGTGATAAAAATTTCTACGAAGATAAATCTTGTCGATGTCAATAACTTTTATGAGTCATCTGTTGGTAGAAAACAGGAGCAGCTCATGGTATATGAAAGTGGGTGCAACTTGCATTTTGAGTTTTGAAACTTTCTAGTTTCAAAAATCATTATCTATAATTTTTTTATTATATGTAGTTTTTAAATTTAAAACTAAACTGTATTCATAATTCTGCACTTGCATTGTCTATGAAAAGGCACAATAAAATGTGACATATCTAACAAAGCATTCACCAAGCTACTGAAGTTCAAACCAAATAAGCTGTATCACTACAATGATATAATAATATCATTGAACAATAATATTACTACGATGCCTATATCTGGAGTTTTGTGTGCCCATAGAAATACCATTGAACCAAAATCTCCATGCTTGTTGCTGAATGAGTGCAACTTAGCCATGAACTGGCATTGGTAGAACAGAATTTAATATTCACATTCTGAAATCTAAATAGTTTTAAAATGTGAAATTTTTTTATTTCTCTGAAAACAAAAAAAAATTTCATTCATTATATCAATATCGGTATCAATTTTTATTTTCTCATAATTTGCCTTCTGTAGCAGTTTCTCCATCACCAAAATTGAAAATTGTACAAATAATTCTAGAAATATAAGAAAAAATATAATTTTCAACTCATATGAAAATGGAATGACACAATTAAAACTATAAACTACATTGATTAAAATAAGATAGAAGAAACATTTGGAAAACTTACTTTTTCTAAGTTGTTTCAAATATAACAACTTAGCAAAAGAAATTTGTTACATTTGGGATATTTTTATTTTTTATTATTTTTTTTTTTGTTCTTTGTTGTGGCCTCCAGGGTTTCCCCTATATGCCACTGTAGCTTCTGAAGGCACTAGGCCAAGGCCGGCAACTGTGTGTGTGTGTGTGTGTGTGTTATGTAATGTACATGTGTGTTTTGTTATGTTGAGTGTCAGCACCTGGCATTTCGCAGCCAGGGGGTATGGAACACCAGGTCCCCTGACTCTCATCCCAAGCCACATGGAGGCAGCCAGGTTCCACAACCAGGTAGAGACTCTTATTGAGATTTCAAGAGAACTTGAAATCTCAACGATTGAATGAATGGAGAAAGGGAAATAGAAGGAGAAGTGTGGGAAAGGGAGGGGGAGGAAAGACGACAGACAGACAGTGGGGAAAGAAGAAAGAGACATCCCTTAAAAAAAAAAAAGAGCATCAGCAGAGTGACTAGTAAACAACAGTCCTGTCGCTACAACCTATACACTATTTACATCACAATTTGGGCATGATCACCACTCTGGAAATTGCCCAAAAACTGTATCTTATATATATATATATATATATATATATATATACAGTAATCATGAAAAAAAAAAAAAAAAAAATCACCGATATTGTCTTATAACTAAAAGACAAATCAATCACTGACACAACAAAATAGAAGCCAGACCATGGCAAATCCACATAAACATCCTTCCAACCAGATATCAACCACACTAGAATGGCCAGCACTATATGGAGCTAAAACAGCAATTTCAACACATTATACTTAAACATCAAAAAGTTAAATAGCTAATCTGAATCAGGGAGCTTAATAAAAAAAAAAAAAAAAAAAAACTTCTTTTGTATGGCTATATACCAAATCTTTCAAATTTTGCACTTGTTTACATCTTAATTTCAATTCAAGAATAGCTATATACAATAAAATTACACTTTTGCATTTGGATGTAGAACCATCATGTAACCTTGGTCTAGATCCATCTTAACACAGATCACCACAATACCAACACAATTCCCTTACTATTAAACTCCTTGACACAGCAGTGCGTAGCACACGCCTCTTGATTAGACCGGGGTTCGAGCCCGTGACCACCAAATACGGAGGATGCGGAAAGGTCAGTGAATGACCACCGCATATCCCCGGAGCAATATGGCTTTAGTTGCTAATGCTCCTAAAAACCAAATAACAACAACAACAACAGTAACATACAAATTATACTTAAACATCAAAGTCAAATAGCACATCTGAATTAGGGAACTTAGCCAAAAATACTTCTTTTGTATGGTTAAATACCAATTATTTAAAATTTACACTCATTTACATCTTAACTTCAATTAAAGAATAACTATATACAGTACAAAGTTACACTTTCGCATTTGAATGTAGAACCAATACGTAACCTTGGTCTATATCCAACATTGGCAAAGGTAAAGAAAGCCTGCACGAGAAGCACGCAAAAGTTCGATGAAATTTACCGGTAAAAGTACTTTGCTATAACAGCATTTGTATTGTTACTCGTTCAGTAAACATACAGTGGGTGTTATCAGTCAGGAGTAGAAATTGAATCCCATGGGAGATTGAAACCCTCCCGAAGTGGAGGAGATAACCTGACCTTTTTTCTTTAGAATCACTGGTGGACTAGTGGATAAATTTTTTATTAAGAAAAAAAAAAAAAAAGCAAAGGAAGCCCACGAGAAGCATGGCAAACTTCGAAAAAGTTTACCCACGACACTATATTACGAACATTTTTTTCGACGCCAGAACTTCCAATATGACTCTGTTCATGATTCAATTAGTTAATTCAATTAGTGATTCTAAAGAAAAAAGGTCAGGTTACCCCCCCCCCCCACTTTGGGAGGGTTCCAAGCTCCCGAGGGATTCAACTTCTACTCCAGACTGATAACACCCACCGTTTGTTTACCGAGCGAGCAACAATACAAATGCCGTTACGGCAAAGTACTTTTACCAATAAATTTCATTGAACTTTTGCATGCTTCTCGTGCAGGCTTTCTTTATCTTAGCCCCAACATCTACTGCCAACTTAACACAGATCACTACAATACCAACAACACAATTCCCTTACCATTAAACTCCTTGACACAACAGCAACATACACATAATACTTATACATCAAAGTTAAATAGCTCATCTGAATTAGGGAGCTTAGCCAAAAATTCTTCTTTTGTATGGCTAAATACTAATTAATTAAAATTTGCACTCCTTTACATCTTAGCTAGGCGCCTCCGTAGCCAGGTGGGAAGAAGCAGCAGTGTGTAACGCACGCTTCTTGATTAGACCGGGGTTCGATCCCGTCACCACCAAATACGGGGATGCGGAAAGATCAGGGAATGATCACCGCATATTCCCGGAGCAATATGGCCTTAGTTGCTAATGCTCCTAAAAAAACCAAATAACAAACAAACATCTTAGCTTCAATTAAAGAATAACTATATACAAAATTACACTTTTGCACTTGGATGTAGAACCATTATGTAACCTTGGTCTATATCCAACATCTACTTCCAACTTAACACAGACCCACCACAATACCAACACAATTCATTTACCATTAAACTCCTTGACACAACAGCATCATAACTGTACTAACTTCATTCACAAATTACCATACAAAATTACCTCTTTGCTTACATGGTAACTTCCTATAGGCAACCCGACAGCTGTGTTATTATATAGTCAGTCTTTCTAGAACTTCAAGTAACCACAAATTGTGTGTGAAATTAAGACAATCATTTCAATATTTCCCAGTTCTAATCAGTTCTATCGGTTGACTTATATCAAGGCAACCCAAATATGTTCACTCATACTTTGTCTTTAAACCAAATCAAAACCATTAACAAAACTATCAGTTCATTATGTCTATCTTTAATCCTAAGTAAAATAACCTAATTCCAACCTGTTCTATAAGGAACAGAGCTTCAAAAGATCAGTTAGAAAAAGAAAACTTGTATCCATTCCAAAACAAGGTGAAAACCAAAACCACACTAAATTAATAAACTCTAGTGATTTCTATCCAAAAGTCTTTTCGTCTTTTTAACACCTTATCTGCAAAACTAGAGAAGACCATATAATTTTCCTTTGTCTCCACCAAACGAGGTATAGGATCTCGTTTGGTGGAGATCCTATAGCGCGGTTTACAAATTGAAAAAAAAATTAACTGCATTACACACCAATACATTTGATATGGTATATATGTATGTATTATAATGCCAGCACATAGGCCAATGCGTTATGGATTCAAGACCATTCTGACTGTTGTCGAAACTCCCATTATATACGGACTCTGCTAGCATTCATACATTAGTAAACACTCTAGATTCCGAGCAAGCTGTAGAAATATTTTTCCCTGTGTATTTTTATTAAAGATTATTTTTTAAAAACGTTACACCTTTATATGCAAATATGAGTGGAAAGAAGAAATGTAATGGCGCTGAGTGTTCTTCTAGATCCAAACATCGAACGAGGTATGAAAGTAAGGCAGGCGTTGCAAAACGACATTCGATGTTATAAAGAGATGTATGCAGATAAAAAGAAGAAAAAACTGTGCAAACTAAGCTGATCAGTTATTTTTCAAAATAAAACTACGGTACATACCTCTTATTCTTTTGGTATGTACATACTGCAATAGAAATCATTTCTACTGTACTTACTAGTATTTTTCATTTTAGTTTCTTTTATGCAAGAACTTCGTGTGCATCAATTTATAGTAAACAAACACCTATATATTTTTGCAACTCGACCCATATAATCAAATTGTTGGAATGCATTACATTAAAATACATACTAATAATACCTCGATCAGCGCGGTATTTTTTTGGCACAAATTAACCACGCTATGCGAGGTATTCCTGTAATTCATCCTCCAGGTAAACATCAGTCAGGACTTGTAATTCTTGTCTTAGATCTATGTACAAGTTACAATTAAAAACTAAGTGTTTTATTGTTTCTGGGACACCAGAAACAATAGAACACTTTTGACACATACAAAGTGGCGAGGCAGCCAACCCCAAAGCAAACAGCTTGGAGTTCAGATTGCTATGCCCTGAAAGTGGAAATGATAAATTTAGGCCTGGACAAAACCAGGACACCTTTTGCTTAGGAAACTCTGACACATTTGGAAAAAACCTGAATGTAGCTCTACCTAAATCAGCAGCCATCCATGAAGACTGCCAACTATTTATAAGTTCTCTCCTAATTCTTTCATTATCTTCCTTGACAGACGTAATCAAATCTATAGCATACTCTCCTAACCTTGCAGGAACAGCCTTCCTACGAAAAAACTGTAAATAATGATAAATAACCTCATACTGAATAAGAAGCCTTCCATTCAGTACCTGTAGAGCTACCAGAGACACTGTTCTGCAGTTCCTAGTTATGACCAGAATAAAAAAGTGCTGAGCCTGAGTAAGAAATTTTCTAACTGAGTTATTATTTATCCGGAAGCCCCAAGCACCAGCAGCATAGCAAATAACGGGTAAGAAGACACATTTGTAATACAACTTTACAGTGACAGGTTTTATACCCCATACATTTTTGGAGATTCTCATGATCTTTCAATCAGTATTTTAATTTTTTGAACAAGATACCAGGCATAAGTGATGAAACTGAACCGATCGTCCATGATAATACCAAGATACTTATAATTCCTGACTAATTTAATGGTTTGGTAATTCAATTTTAAGGTAGGAGGCCTATTTAAATTTCCCTTAAGAAGCATCTGCTTTGTTTTATCAATTGAAATTTTTAACTTATGAACAACACACCAGTTGTTCAAATCCTGTAGAACATTGTTTGCACGTTGTTCTAATTGAGGCCGTGACTCTCCAAAAATTAAAACTGGCAAGTTGTCAGCATATCTATCCTGATAACATTTTCATGTTCCATCATGAGCCACTCATCAAGGACCATGGTCCAGCAATACAGCCCAAGGACCGATCCCCAAGGGCAGCCCCTTGTGACATTCCTTTTAACAGAGCAAGTACCAGAGTAAACCAAGAGAGCTCTATCGTCAAAATAACTAGAGATTAAATGATAAATGGGCACAGAGACCCCAGCCTCCTGGAACCTTGACAGGTCACTTTGCCACCATACGGTGTCAAAGGCCCCTTTGAAGTCCACGAAGAGGCCGAGGACATATTTAGAAGTTGCAGACAGTACAGAATCAATGATTAGCCGAATGGCATCAACGGTTGATCTTCCTTTGCAGAACCCAAATTGATTGGCTGCTTGTAAGTTTTTGTCAGTATAATAATTCATGAATTTATAAACTATTAGTTTCTCCAAAACGGACAACAACACTATGAGGCCATAAGACGAAGGCAAAATTGGAGGTTTCTCAGGGTGACATTCTGAGATTTTTTTGCCTGTTTCTAAGAGTTGCGGAATAGACTGTCAATCGAGCAGGAATTTAACAGATTAAAAATAAATTTTGGAACGACAGACCAAACTCTCTTTATAACCACAATCTCAAGCAGGTCCAGACCCGGACATTTATTGTTCTTCAAAGAAGCAACTGCCTTGCCAATTTCCTGATTAGAAAATTCCTCTTCTTCCACAAGACCCTTGTATGTAAGGTGATCATTCTCATCTTAAACTGTTCTGAATTTTCTGGAATGGTAACATCTTGACAAATAATCTTGTCCAGGATCGCATTCATGGACTCAGTCCATGACAAAGTCTCACAGTCATTAACCATTATGGTTGAGAAAATTTCACTAGGATGTAATTTATCAACAACAATTTTATAAGCCAGGCCGCAAGGCTCCTTCTGCAGAGTTTGTTTAGCTAATTGTTCCCAGGAAGGTTTTTTATTTCTATATATCTGGTTGAAGTAATGACGTCTAGAAATTCTATAGATATCATTCAGAAGTTCTACCTCATCTCTGTGATGATTTCTCCTTTTAGCACGCTGGAAGTTTCTCCTTGAAACACGCAAGTCTTTCCTTAAGTTCGTCAATTCCCCAGACCACCAAGGTACATGATTCTTCCTCCTCTGTTTTTTCTTAAATGATGCATCACAGACATTTTTGACTAGTTCGTGAACAGCATCAACCTGTAGTGAGGCCAGCAACCATCCAATTCTTTCCACCTGGGCATTCGAAGCTAAATCCCGAAGTCTGGCATCAAACGCCAACCATTCAGCACCCTGGGTCCTGTAGCGCACAAAATCAAAAAGAATCTCTCATGGCAGAATGATCCAAACATGTAACAACCTGAAAAGTTATTGGACAGTAGTCACTAGCAGACCAGTCAGGACGGACCTGCCAGCACCTGATATTTTGTCCAAACGTTGAATTTGTAACAGATTTTCAGAATTTGTAACAGAATTTGTAACAGATTTGTAACAGAGATTTTCAAGTCTATAAAAGACTGTCCATTCACTGAGTTGAAGGTTGGGGGATGGCCAATTGTGTTCCAAAGACTAAGGTTTTTGGTGATTATAAACTCCTCCAACAATTCGCCTTTGGCATCTGTTTGCAGGGCATTCCATAAAGTTGATGATGTGTTAGCATCCATACAGATTATGATGCATTTACCAGCCAATTTATGGAGGGCATGCTTCAAATAATTCAGAAAAGGTGCTATTTGCTGGTGATACTGCGAACACTGAAAATAAACAGAAATGAAAAATATCTCGCCAAAAGCACCCTCAATACATGCACAAGCCGCGTGATTAGAAGAAAGTCCCACTATTTTAGTGACTATTAGGCGGGGATCAGTCACAATCAAGGTTGCCCATACCCTGGCCGTGGCGCTTCCACTAGCACCAGAAATATCAGGATCAGATTGAACAACTTTCGAAGCAAATGGGAAACCCTTTACTATACCTCTATATGAATAAACCTCTTGAAGGGCAAAGATATCAATATTATGTTCTGCTATCAATTTAGTCAGATCATTTCAGATCGAAATTGACCACTGACAATTTAATTGAAACATGTTTATACAATCACTAACCTGATTCCTATTTTGAAATTAAATGTAGTTTGTTCGGGATTTTGTCACCGCCTGTGCTCTTAGGAACTCCGAACAACTGTTAATGTGGTAAGAATGATCTGCTCTCTTTTTCCGTTGCCTGCAATTTGGACATGTGGCAGGGGAATCCCTATCAGGACAATCATCAATTTGCCACAATGCCCGCAAGTGAAATCACTGCAAAAAATTGCAAGCCGAGTGCCATAGTTAAGGCACTTAAAACATCTGGATGCGATTATAAAGTCTGACTCCATGCAAAGTCCAACCAATGTATACTCGACCTCCACTATTTAACAAAATCTTTCTGATTTTTGCAGGCATCTCAACAATCCAATGTGAATTATTCTTAACTCTAGACTTAATTTTAAATTTAACCTTTACAGATTTGTTAAAGTCATCCTCTAAAATACCTTGATCACTTAAATTTTTGTCATAAAGATCTTAAAGAAATTCACTATCCATTATGTCCTTATTTACATCATAAACTATTAATGTTGGATTTAACATTTTAGCTTATGTTCTTCAAATCTTTTACATCGTTTTAATTTTTCCAAATCATTACTTGTAGCTGTTTCAATCATAATACCCTTTTCATGTATTTTCCTTATGGCCTTAATCTTTATTTTCTTTAAGTCGTGTTTAAAATATTTTGTCACTGCCTGTTTAATTTCGTCACTAGTCTTTGCAAACTATCCTCATCTGCATGCACAATTATTACACATTTAGATTGGGTCCCAGAGGAGATCACGCCCAAATTACTTTGTATGCCTACACTTGAAGCATATGTGGTAGCAGAAGAAGGGGCAGGCAAAGATTTACATTTCAGTTCTGTTTTAAGTGTGCCATTCTCAATAATTAGTTCAAACAACAACCTCTCCATACTGTTTCAAGCTTTACCCACCTCTGCAATCATTGAGGAGGAATCGTTTGTTTCACTTTTGAGTACATCAAACAAATTATTTTTAAAAGCAAAAACAAAATCAAAAGTGGCATTATCATTCAACAAGCCAGAAAGGCCACTCTGGTTATTACCAGAAGTATCTAAGCCAACCTGGGCAGATACAAGTTTAGGAAACTGCTGTTCCAAGATATTTTCAAGCTCCTTAAATGGTTCCTGGAGACCCTTAAACCCAGCCTCCGCAACCTTGGGAGAAACCATCAGGTCTCCAGGCATTGATGAAGAGATTTTCGTCATCAGACATTGTAAAAACTCAGAACTAGAGTTCCAGTTCACAGTACTAACTCCAAGGGTTGATTCACCCAGCACTGGGATGAAAAGTATATATTTAAATTGGTTTTTCTAAAGTCCCTAGCTGCACACAGTTCAAGCACCAAGTAACAGTTCCAATTATAGTATATATTCCAATGTTTAAGAATTGGTATAAGATCCATATGTGAACATAGTTTGTACTTCGATGAAAACTGTGTAAACCAAAATTTCCTTAAAATTTGTCACTTTTTTGAGATTTTTTTTATCTCAGTAATTTACCTGTAGGGGCACTGAGAAAATTTTGAAAATTAAGTAATTTAATTGACTATCCACTGGAATTATTTCAGATTTTTTCCCAGGAAAGTAGTTCAAAGCAATGCAAGATGTCAGCCCAAAGGAGCTCAAATGAAATCCGTATAGTTTGTATATTGATCTGAAAAGCTGATTTTCGTCACAAAAATCAAAAAACTAACATACAAAATGGCACTAGGGGCCGTTATCATGGCCCTTTAGACAACATATATGCAAATTAATCAAAAAATATCAATATTTTCAGTTTTTCCTTAAACAACCAATATTTTTCCAACACAGTGTAGATAAAAGTAGTAGTAGTAAAAGTTGTGCTCCACAAGACAAAGTGGCAATGACTATCAGTCGTACCCACTAAAATATATACCATTTTGCCCAGAATGCAACAGTTACAATAATTATTCATAGCAATCCTAAATATTTTGTCAAACATGTACATATACCATAAATCATCCAATAGCAAAACTAACTCCAAATAATGTCATCAAATAAATGGCCATGCCCAAAATCAATTTCCCTCCAAAAAATTCCCGCTCTCCGCCATTTTGGAAAGCAATGAAGGGGAAGACAAGATGGCCATCAAGTAACACTACGACAACAAAAACTTGTAAGGCCAGAGCCAGTAGTATCTTTAAAAGAAAACTGGCCTGCTATTGGTGAACAAAACAGCTCCAAAGTAACCCCCTCCACCACAATCAGCCAAGCTAGAGTCGAAAATAGTATCACAAATTGTGTCCAACCCGAGAATTGGGAAGTACACCAAGTATCCTTTAAAAATATCAAACTGACAGTCAGAAAGAAAGTTTGAGACACCCTATACAGGGTGTCTCAAAAATACACAGCATAACTTCAGGTATGAGTTCCTCATATGTAGACAATAAAAATATTTTACATCAACATAGTTCCGGAGATGCTTGGTTTCCGAGTTTTGAAGGTCTGTCTATGACACTTAACTGTTCACATCACCTTATAGTAATTGTTCAAAATGTCCACCTACTGCCTGAATACAGGCTTCACATCGACATCTCATGGACTTGTGAAGACGATGCCAAATTCCTGGCATGTTTCGTATTGTCTCACAACCTGCCACAATTTGATTTCGGAGAGTTTCCATATCAGCTACCTGAGTCGAATACACCAATGACTTTAAATGGCCTCACAAGAAGAAATCTAGTGGGTTTAAATCAGTAAGCGTGGAGGCCATGCAGTTGGTCCACCTCTACCTATCCACCAACCAGGAAACCTTCGATTCAGGTAATTGCGGGCTAGGTGGCTGAAATGTGCGGGAGTGCCATTGTGCATGAAGTGTGCTTGTTGACGAATGATCAGTGGCGTGTCGTCCAAGAAATCAGGCATGTTGTTTTCCAGAAAGTTTCTGTACGCCTGCCCTGCGAGTTTGTTTGGAAGTACATGGGGCCCAAATAACTTATCACCAAAAACACCCACCCAAACGTTGAGGCTGAACCGCTGTTGGTGATGTAATGGAAGAATTGCATGTGGGTTTTCCTCAGCCCATACATGCTGATTGCGAAAGTTTTTGATTCCGTCTCGTGTGAACTGTGCTTCATCTGTGAATATCACTAAGGCGCAGGAAAGTGAGGAGTTTTACCACACTGCTGCAAGAACCACTGGCAGAACATTACTCGCGCAGGGTAATCTGCTGGTGACAAGGCCTGTACCTGTTGCAGATGGTAAGGATACAGTTGGTGTTCTTACAACACTCTCCAAATAGTCGAATGTTGAACAGCCAGTTGCATTGCTATTCTGCATGTGCTGATTCCAGTCACATATCTTGGTTGTCCTCCGTCGGCAGCACAAGGTGTAAAGATCCCATGTTCACAAAGGCGGCGATAGATACCTTCAAACGTTTTCCCGTCTGGACATCTTCCCAGAACGACAAGCCTCCAGAGCCGTCCGCCAAACCGTACATAAAGTGCATATCCACTTGCTCCTGATTTGAGTACATGGTCGGAATGGAAAATCACCAGATTCTGTCAGTACCTTGTGATGAAGGAAATCACCTGTGGGAGATAAGACATTCTGGTTAATAACTCAGGGAACCAAGCATTTCCGGAACTATGTTGATATAAAATATTTTTATTCTCTACATATGAGGAACTCATTCTTGAAGTTATGCCATGTATTTTTGAGACCCCTGTATATCTGCCATTATGTAGAAGTACAAGTTCACTTCTTAAAAATGGTGAAATTTCAAAACGCCTATTTTAGGCAGAATACCTAGAGCGTTAGTCCAAAAGCAAGACCAGCACACTCACCCAATATTCACAAACTTCAGGGTAACAAAAACTGACAGGCAGGTTGCCTGAAAACACATAATAACCAGATAAATCTAGGAGCCTAACTTAAGACAACTAAACACAAGAAGGCACAGTCCAGGGAGTACATTTGGGATAAAGAATTGGAAAACTTATTTTTAAGTCCAATAAAAATTTTACCGACAACCAATTTTAATTTCTTCATCAGGCTAAGTAGCAGGCTGGATTTATACGTGATGACACCTTAAGCCTAAGAATATGAAGAGGTTTTACAAAATATGTAATTATATTGTTATCCTCACAAAAGGAAATGAAAAAAGCCCCTCAGATAGCAAATTCCCATGCCATGCTTATATTCATTAGGAAAGTTTCCATTATATCAAGGAATGCAACATCTGCTTGGCATAGTAGTAACTAAAGCAGTATTCAAAGAAGTTTAGAAAATACAATATTTCATTCTTAAATTTGAACCAAAAGGTAAAATCAATAAAATCATGGGTATAAATAAAACTGGTAAGTTGGCAAAAGCAAGAAGGAGTTGTATGTGACCATGACTTCTGACATATATTCCATTTCACAGTATGCAGAGGCTCTCTGTAAACTCACTATGAGGAACAAAATTTTTAAATCAACTAGATCAGTGGTTTTCAACTGGAGTGCCGCAACAGCATTCCAGGGGTGCCATGTAATTTTGGATTAAGTTACTTAAACTTATTGTTATTATTATTTTTTTTTTAAATTTATATATTTATTTCATTATAAAAAGGTGTACGGTATCCATTCTCCCATATCTTTTTAATTTTGTGGTGATCTATAATTGATGTTTATTTAGTACCTCTATATAAAGAATAAAATTATTATATAAGTATATATAATTTGCATTATGAATTTTAATTTTGTTTATAATTATATTATTATAATAACTATCATATAACATATATTTTTTAATATTATATTTTTTTTGTTACAGGATAATTCAGATAGAAATGGAATTCTCAAGGAAATGTAGCATGGTTTTGTGAAGGGGGAAACATGTTTTATCATTAGCTATTTTGACAGAGTTGCTCATGGGTTGGATGTAGGAATAATTTTGACATTGTTTACTTAGATTTCAGCAAAGCATTTAACTCAGTCCTGCATGAGAGGTTACTGTATAAGCTGGAACATGTCAGAATTACTAGGAAAATCATTAGTTAGATTGCAAGACAGGAGGCAGACGGCTGTGATTAGTGGTTATTCTTCAGATTGGGCTGACATAAGAAGTTGGGTTTCCCAAGGATTGGTAATGGGACCACTCTTGTTTTTTTTTTTTTTTTTTAAATGTTATCGATGAAGGTTATAAAGGGCATGATATCAAAATGTACAGATACCAAGGTCAATAGAGTAGTTAATGATCAGTGTTATGCACAGCTTCTTCAGGGCAATGTAGATAGACGTTAGAAACGGTCAGAAATGTGGCTGCTATCTTTTAATGCAGCAAAATGAAATATCTCTCCCTTGGGAAATAGTAACCTCAAAATAACTTACACACATTAAAGGGTTGAACTAAAAGCAGTAGAGTAAGAAAGAGATTTGGGAGTTATGTTATAGATGGATATAAAATTCTCTGAGCAGCACAGACAGACAGACAGCAAAGGAGGTGTTCTATTGATGATTTATTGAACATTTGCTTGTAGAGATAAGAAGGTTATAATACCTCTTATAAGACTACATTTGGAATACTGCATCCAGGTACTGAGACCATACCTCAAAAATGACATTAAGCTTGAAAGGGTCCACAGATGAGCAGTGCTCTGTATTTTTTTTTTTTTTTTAGGAGCATTAGCAACTAAGGCCATATTGCTCCGGGATATGCGGTGGTCATTCCCTGACCTTTCTGCATCTTCCGTATTTGGTGGTGATGGGCTCGAACCCCAGTCTAATCAGATGAGCAGTGCACCTGGCAAGATTGAGAAAAAGGTGCCCGTATGAGGAATAACTTTGATTGTGTGGGCTGCACTCTCCTGCTCAGAAAATAGACACCTTAGAAGAGATTTGATTGTGGTTTATTAGTGTCTCCGTAGCAGAGTGGTCAGGAGCGGGAGTGCAGTAGCACACGCTCTTTGAGTAGATCGGGGTTCAAGCCCCTGACTGCTGAATACGGTCGATCTGCCAACCCGCACTGGACCAGCATGGCAGATTATGGTCCATTTCCCTCAGCATGAATTGTTGAGGAGGCTTCCATCCTGCAGTGGGTTGATAATTGCTTCACTTTTTTTATTAGTGTCTGAGAGGTGAAAATAAAATGAACAAGGGTAAAATTTTAATCTGTTATAAATGATTCCAGAACTAGGGGCCATATATTCAAATTATGGGAGGAGAGGTTTAAACTGGATGACAGGAAGTGTTCTTTTAGCCAGTGAGTTGTTAATTATTGGAATAAATTGCCTCCATGGGTGGTTGATGCTGACAGTTTTGGGAAATTCAAAGCTGAGCTAGATGCAACCTAAATAGGCAGTTTATTAATTTTTTTTGGCTGTTCCAGCAAAAGTCTAGGGGCTTCCTTGCACCATACGGCTAATACTAATAAACAAGATATATAATATAATGTTAATAAACATGAGAATAATATATAGAATTTTTCATTTTCTTCATTTCTCCAGAGACCAGGTTCTCTGAGCATTGATACCATTGGATGCATTACTATGCAATAGTGAAAGCTTTATAGGCAGCAGCTCATCTGTGGAACATATGCTGATACAGTGCTCTGCATACAATATGAATACTGATAACCATTCCTATATGTTTTCAGATCTCATGGACAATTCTTTGATAGCTTTTCCAGACAACACAGAAAAGGGAGTTGAGTCCTTCAGGAGTTTATGCTGGGAACCCTGTTTCTGATTTTCATTAATGACTGATGAGGAACTACAGGGGAAGCTATCAGATCACTAGGAAGCAAGTCATTCTAATTCTAATATTAATTTGTTCACAAATATCTTGTTAAAATGCATAGTTGTCATACTTATGGTATTCATGGAAATATGCCAGGCAAATATGAAGTTGGACGGGTGGGAGAAGACTCTCCCACCCCTCCAACTTCATATTTTCTTGGCATATTTCCATGTGGCATGCCATTTGTAAATAATGTCTCTACCTTCTGCAGCTTCATTTATGCCTGTGCTACCACACTGCAATATTCATATAACCAACAATTTGCTGCAGATAATTGGGTTTATTCATTAGTGTTTCCTATATTTTTCATCTCTATATATGTATATACATAAGCCTTCAGTTTCACAGAGTAATATGAGTAAGAGGATATCCATTATTGCTGTATGTTCCTTAAATCAAATTTTCTTTCCCCAAGACCATTTTTGCTCCACATAATTAAAATTTAAACATTTATAATATACATATATATATCATAATACTGATATAAAGTTAAACAATACAAAACAAGATTTTCTTTACCCTGACTTTATTTGATGTTATATAGTACATAGCTTTAGAAGATAATTTGCCATGATTGTATAGTGGTACTCTGGTGTCAGTCAATTTTTCATACATTAAATTAAGGTCCATAAAACCAAGTGTACTATTAGTTATATATATATATATATATATACGAGGTGTGGCAATAAAGTTCTCGGACTACTGCAATAAAAAGAACACGAAGCGAAGGAGCTCAAAAATGGTTTTATTTTTATTCAAAGCAATCACCACTTGATTGAATACACTTATTACACTATTCTAAAAGTTTCTGAAAAGAGTCAGTAAAGACATCCAAAGAAATGATGCAGTTCGGCCATTACATTTTTCTTCATGTCCTCAACATCCTGAAATCTCTTTCCTTTGAGAGCACTTTTCACCTTGGAAAACAGGAAGAAGTCTGCTGGTGCTAGATTGGGAGAGTAGGGTGGATGGTTGATCTGAACAATGCCATGTCTTCACAAAAAGGCAGGGGCATTGTGCAACAAGGACCAGCTGCTTTTCTCTCAAAATTATGACATCACCTGGGACATGTATGACATCAGCATACATGTCCCAGGTGATGCTGATGTCATACATAGAATGCAGTATTGACCCTCTCTCCCATTTAGGTACATATTCCTTGTGAATCACAAACTGTTTGTCAAAAAACATGATCAGCATCATCTTAATCCTGGACTTCTGCAAATGAAACTTTTTGGGCCTTGGTGATGATTTTGGAGTCCACTGCATGATCTGATGCTTTGTCTCTGGATCGTATTGAAGCACCCAACACTCATTTTCAATAATAATACTGTTGAGGAAATTAGGATTGTCTTGACAAGTGTGGATGAAGTCTTTGCATGATGACGCTGTTTGTTGTTTCTGCTCATTTGTGAGACTGTGCAGTGCAAATTTTGCATAGACCAGCCTTTTCTCTAAATCTTTATGCAGAATTTCATGAATCGTTTCCTTATTCATATCCAACTCATCAGACATCATTCTGAGGATCAAATGATTTCTTGCTACAATTTCCCAAACTTTTGACACAATGTTAAAAACTGTTTATGTTTTATCATCATAAATAGTTTTTAATATTTCATACATTTCTGTTGCACATTTTCCTAGTTTAAAGCAAAATTTGATATTCGCTCGTTGCTCCATTGCAAAATCATGGCATAGAATGTTAATGCTACTAATGAAACTGATTGTTACCTGCAACCTGCTGGACAATCTTTGTATTAGCATCTGCTGGAGGGAGTTTGAACTACAAAATACCACTACCCTTTATTCTCAAACTCAAACAATTGCAACAGCACCAGTCTGTGAACATTATTGCTACAACACACACACACACACACACACACACACACACACACACACACACACACACACACACACACACACACACACACAATTTTTGAATTTCACTTTTATGTAATTCTGAGAAAGAACTAATTTCTAATGCCACACATTTAGACTATTGTTATGCCAGTGCACAGTGGATTCCAGTTTACCATTGTGCAAGTATATTGTGAAAGTGAATTTATTATTCTTAACTTATGCATTGGTGTTATTAATTAATAACACATGTCCATAGATCAGAACTTAATTACAGACACATAAGTTATTAGCTGCGGTGATTAGTAATTACCACAGCCAATAACTTATGTGACTATTATTGACTTCAGATAATCCATTAAGTAAGAAATGTTAGAAGTTTATTAAAGTGTAAAAGTTGAAATTTGAAGGATACACTATATATATATATACCAAAAAACTGAATATCTGTATGTTTATATTGCAGGTAATAGTAAGGGTGCTATTAGGATATAATAATGCTACAAAGGAAAAGAAAGGTTAGTAGTACTCTAGCATACAATTTTTATGTTGAAAAGTTCATTAAATGTCTATGAAATAATACTTATTTCTTAAAATAAAATAAAATCTTTTTATAAAAAAGATAAAAAGAAATAAAAAAAAACTTTTTTTTTTTTTTTTTTTTATGTTTAATCTCAAACAGTATAAGGTGCAATGGTGGCATTTTATTTTGGACGATTAAGTTTTTAAGTCTCTGGTTTATTTATAAATTATTTTTCCAACATAGTATTTTAATATACATACTCTTGCTTCTATAAATATTGTTGTCCATAAATCAACAACTTCTATAATGTTGTTGATTTTTAGTCTTGAATTGCATTAATTTTTGATTAAACATAGTTCTTTACTAAGACGATAGCAAATTACAATATTTATGTAGTTTAGTTCAATAAGTTAGAACAAAAAGGAATACAGCAGGCCCTCGTTATAACACGGTTCGCTCTACGCTGATTCGCTATAAGGCTGTTTTTATATTATAACCCAGATCTCACTCTAACATTGTCACAACTCACTATAACTCTCTTTTACCCATGTACGGATTGAATTTTTGGCATGTTTAACGAAAACGTTTCATCTGATGTAGTCGACAGCTTGAAAATGAATAGCAGTTTCCCACGCTGACTTGCGAAATTTTCTCCCACGCTAATTTAATTGCACTATGGTGACTTGTTACGATCAACATTTTAAAAAATTATCAAGTATATTGCTTGTAATATTTGCGTTATATGCATTTATCCGAAGTCTAGTCATCGCTCGGTACAGAGTTAGACATCATCCGTAATGGACAGTTTACTTGAACATTGTATCATAATCAATGCGATGCAGTTACATTTTCCAAGATTAATAATGATGGATAAAAATTAAAAAGAAACAACGTCTGGATGCGGTACGAAGTCTACTAAGGTAAGAAAAATACCGAATTTGAAAATTAAATTATACGTTTTGAAGCGAATAGATTCCGGTCAACGACAAGTGGATGTGTGCAATAATTTAAGACTGGCGGATTCAACTATAAGAACAATTATAAAGAATAAAGAATTAATTTTATCAGCAGGAAAGACAACTGTTCCACTGCAAGCAACTAGGCCGGCTATTATAATTGAAATGGAGAGATTTCTAAATAATTTTATTGTAGATAATATCCAATGCACAATTCCGTTAAGTTAAATATTATTAAAGAAAAAGCAATTAGCTTATATGATGATCTGAAGAAAGTTCACCTTAAAAAAAAAAAAAAAAATGTGGAGCCATTTAAAGATTTAAAATCCAGGCAGAAGCCACAAGTGCGGATCAAGAAGGAGCCGAAACTTTCAAAAAAGAACTTCTAAAAATTATTGAAGAGTGGTGTTAAACTTCTCAACAAGATTTTAACATAGATGAAGCAGGACTTTTTTGGAAACGAATGCCTAAAAGAAGTTTCATATCGAAAGAAAGAAAGAAAAAAAAAAAAAAACATGCCGGGCTTCAAAAGTAGAGAAGGATCGGTTGACTTTATTGTTGGGTGGTAACACTGCAGGGATTTTAAAGTAAAACCCCTTTTAGTTTACTAGGAAAATGGCCAAAGTATAACCCAAAATCGACAGCCCAGGACCATCAGATTAATAAATTCATGATTTTGATACGTAATATAGTTACTTACCACATAATTATATACGTATGTAATGGAGAATATTTTATATGTACAGATTTTTAATATTAAATATTTTGACCGACATTTGTGTGTCTTTTTGCTACCGTTTATTACTGATTAGGAAATATCCTATAGCACAGACCATGGCTCAAAAATACATATGTTACATTACGGGAATACGGCACTCGCTTAGCGCTGATTTACTTAGTGCTCTGTTTTTCGGGAACGAATTATCAACATTAAGCGGGGGTCACCTGTACTGAGTGTCATCTGCTTGTCAGAATAATTATCAGAATGTTTGTTTGTAATAGGTAATACACAGATTTACTATTCATGAATAGTAAAGAAAACTAAGTTTTCTCTCAAGAAAGCATAAATAAATTGTGAGATGTTATCATTATGCATAACCATCATGTAATTCCAAGGAAAGAGTTACCACAGTTTATTTAACAGAAATGATGGGAGAGGGGATAGGTCTCTGAACTTTCCCTGATGAAAGTTGGAAGAAATAAACATTACTGAAGAGGTAATGAAAATACAATACTAACTATTCATGGCTGTTTGGTTTTTAATATATTACCACAAAAATCTGCACTCAAAGTTTAACTATGAATTCAGTTATGAGTTGGAGAAAACAATGAATCTTGTCTTGAGGACATTCATGAAAAGTAAATAAATGGGAACAAAAAATAAGAATGTAGGCATGATTAATTTTTTCGGGAATTCAAAATATGGAGATATGTACTTTTACAGGTAACATGATTCAGCAGAGGAAAATTTTTGATATTTTGGGGCTGAATGATGAAATCAGTTCTTTCTACAACCACAGAAAAGCCTGTCTTCTTTGCTCTTGTATAGTATGCCTTAGCAGAATTATTTCCTGATTTTGAGAAATGAATCTTCTAGAAATGGAATGGGATGATGTTATCAAAAAAAAATTTAAATAACTAATGCCATTTTTATATTCCATTGAATGGTGTGCCAATTGTTTTATGGCAAACCATACTAAGACACATAAGTTGTTAGCTGTGGTGATGATAGTCAGTTTGAGAAAACTTGCCCTGCACAAACAGCTTCAACTTCTTGAATATACACTAACAATTCCTTAAATGCTGATTTCCATGGGGCAAAGATAACTTATTTGATTTCAATCCTTCTAAAACTCAGTCCTGTCTTACATCTCACAAAAAAGGATTTTTCTGCTCCTATGCTTTTCTTCAATGACACCCCAGATTTCTAGACGTTTCCTTTCACTTGCCGCAGAGTTGTTTGGCTCTTCGTTGGAATTCAATAAACTTCTGGCATTCCCTTCCCTAAAGAGTTCCTCATGTGTGAGTGTGGATGCCTATTCAGTTGTCTGCAGCCTGAGGGGGGGGTCATCAACAGTTGACTCACACATCAGTGGCCCAATGTGATTCAACCCTTCTACTGGTAAAGTGAGCATGGAGGTGTTTGTTGTTTTTCTTTGCATTCTTTGCTGGAGACTTCTTGTAGTTTGCCTTAGCTTGCCTAGCCTCCTTTGTGACTTGATTACCGACTAATTTGTGTCTATCCTAGACTTCTGTACTGCCTGATAATTCGCTTGTGCCTCATGCACTTTCTTCTCTGCCACATGTCTCAGTAGTTCATCTGGCATACATTTGGCTTCTTTGATTACTTCCCTAAATGCTTTCCATTTGGAATTTGCTGTTGGTGGCCTCGTCGGTTCGGCTGGCTGCACACAATTTGAAGATTGTCTGAGACCTCTGTGGTCACTCTTAAAAAAGCCTTTCCCTTTACCCTTGACAGTAATTAAAGGTAAAGGGAAAACTTTACCCTTCTCCCAACTCCACTAATCACTTGGTGCTCTCCAACTTCCTCTCTTTGCAACTTGACTTTCTCCAGTCCAACTTTCCTGACAGTGAGGTAATTTTCCTTGGTGATTTTAATGTTCACAACTCCAGCTGGCTTCCGTTTTCTAGTCACACCGACAGCTAGTCAAGATGCTGAAGTTTTTGCAATTATTAATGACCTTGCACAGATTGTTCATTTACGTGCAAGAATATTTGTAAAATAATAAGAGGTGTTTACCTCAACATAGTACGTAGAACACTTCCGTATGATACAATCCAGAAATTACAATGAAAAAAATTGAAAAACTTACATTAGAGTAAAAAATAATTAAAAACAATTTAACACAATTAAAAATATTAAAAAGAATCTAACGAAAATATTCACAATGATTTTCCTTCCTGAGGTTGACAACGCTATTCGACCATATGTCGTGATCACAGGAATTTTCAATCCTGTGATCACGACATATGGTCGAATAGCGTTGTCAGCTTCAGGAAGGAAAATCGTTGTGAATATTTTCGTTAGATTCTTTTTAATATTTTTAATTGAGTTAAATTGATTTTAATTGTGTTAAATTGGTTATTAATTATTTTTTACTCTAATGTAAGTTTTTTCGATTTTTTCATTTTAATTTCTGGAGAGTATCATACGGAAGTGTTCTACGTACTATATTGAGGTAAACTCTTATTATTTTACAAATATTAATATCAATGTAGAATGTATTGAGCATTACAGCTCTGATTCATACCGTCTACAAGAATATTGGACAATCCTAACCATACAGCCAACAAGCTTGATCTTTTTCTCGCAAACAACCCTTCTAAGTACATGGTTGAAGTGAGTGGTCCTTTAGGCACCTCAAATCACAACTTAGTGATTGTCTCTTCTCCAATGGACCCTTTATATCATGGCTATTCCCAACCTCGTGTTGTTTGGAATTGCAAGAATGCAAAATGGGATGACCTGCGAGGTTTCTTTTCTTCTTTTCCTCGGTTGGATTACTGTTTCAAAACTTCTGATGTCAACGTTTGCTCAGACCGTGTCAGTGAAATTATTCTTGTAGGAATGGAATTCTTTATCCCACACTCCACTTTAAAATCTTGTCCTTTATCTAAACCTTGGTTTTCCAATAAATGTGCTAAGGCCATTCAGGAGAAGAATGTTGCATATCGTAATTGGCTTGTTTCCAATTCTTCAGTTTCATTTTCTGCCTACACCAAAGGTTGCAACAATTATAAAGCAGTTATTAATCAGTCCAAACTAGATTTTGAACAGGCTAAGAGTAGAAAACTTGCTTTTTTCCCTAATGGTAGCCGAGCATCCTGGTCTCTTGCCAAAGCTATTGGCTTCAACTTTTACCCATCTCTGCTCCCACCTCTGTCAAAACCAAATGGTTCTGTTGTCACTTCAGCCAAGGATAAAGCTGACCTGCTAGCATCCCATTTTTCTTCCAACTCATGTATTAATGATCTTGGTAAAACACCTCCCACCATTCCCAGCACGCTCCATTCAATGCCTCCCGTGGTCTTCCGTCAAAAGGATGTCAGAAGAATTTTAACGAATATTGATAAGAAAGCTCCAGGTCCTGATGGTATTTCTCCACTTGTTCTCAAAACCTGTGCTCCTGAACCTGTTCTTTGCCGAGTTTTTTCACTTTCTTATTCCAAAGGTGTTTTTCCTTCAGATCGGAAATTTGCTCATATCCAGCCAGTTCCTAAAAAGGTTGACAAATCCCTCCCATCCAATTATCATCCCATTGCAATTACTTCTACTCTTTCTAAAGTAATGGAGAAATTAATTAACCGCAAACTCTTAAACTACGTAGAAACCTTCTGTCTCATCAACGATCGCCAGTATGGATTCAGTCAGTGTTGATCCACTGGTAATATTCTGGCTTATGTTACCCATTTATGGGCAAATTCAATGGAAAAATTCAGTGAAACACAAGTAGTTGCTCTTGACATCTCAAAGGCTTTCGATCGTGTTTGACATAAAGGCCTTCTAAACAAGTTTCCATCTTATGGTTTGCTAACTGTTTTTTGTAATTGGTTATCCAGTTTTCTCACTGTTCGCTCACTGAGGGTGATGGTAGATGGCTCTCTGTCTTCTAACTTCTCCACTAATGCCGGTGTGCCCCAAGGTTCAGTTCTTTCCGCCACTCTTTTCTTCTTGTATATTAATGACCTTCTTCCATTGACTGGAAATCCTATCCATAGTTTTGCCAATGATAGCACATTGCATTCCACTTTCCATTTTGAGAAACCTAGCCCCACTCAATCAGCTTCAACTTCTCGAATATCTGCTACCAGTTCCTTAAATGCTGATCTCCAGTGGGGCAAAGACAACTTAGTTGATTTCAATCCTTCTAAAACTCAGTGTTGTCTTATATCTTACAAAAAGGATTCTTCTGCTCCCATGCTTACCTTTGGTGACACTCGGATTTCTAGGCAAGTTGATATATCTCTTTTGGGGATTATTTTGACTTCTAATCTCTCTTGGCACAAGCACAATACAAATATTGTATCCTCTGCCTCTAAAAAACTTGGTTTTCTCTTTCACTCTCGGCGTTACTTTTCTTCCAAACAGCTGTTCACTCTGTACAAATCGCAAATCCGCCCTACCATGGAATATTGTTCCCACAACTGGGGTGGTGCCCTCAAAACCTCTCTCAGGTTTCTAGATTCCCATTTTTCTTCCAACTCAGAAGAGGGCAGTTAGGTTAATTAATGACTCATCTCTAACAGTCTCTCCACTCGCTGTCTCATACATGTACTATTTCTGCTGCATGCCTTTTCTACAGATAGTTCCATAGGCACTGTTCTTCTGAATTGGCCTCTATAATTCCCACTCTCTCTCTCTTTCAAAACAGCTGAACATGTGCTGCCACGAGCCAACATCCATTTACTGTCCAACTCCAAACTTACAGAACCAACTTTTCATCTTCCTCATTTATTCATTCAACTGACATTTTCTGGACCTTCCTTCATATGTCTTTCCTGAAAATTACAGCTACAGAAGTTCAAGTCTAATGCCAACAAACACCTTCTCTCATCTTCTCAACCTCCAACCCAAGCATGGTACTAAGTACTATAGGTTATAATACCTCTCGCGTTTGGGGGTTTCATAAAAGGAAAAAAAAAAAAAAAAAAAGTTGTCTTTAATTAAATTCCACATCAGAACACTGTGATTGCTGCCACCCAGTGGGTCTTTTACCTGCAGATATTTAATGCATGAAGAATCACTGCTGATAACCAGATCAAGAGTATGGCTTCCTCTTGTTGCCTCTCTAACATGCTGCTGTAGAAAACAGTCATCCATGAAATCTACAAAAGTGCTGCTAGTGTGTGAGTGACACAGCCCAATTTACATATAAGCTAAACAAGCTACAGCTTAGGGCCTCGACCTATCTGAAAAAATTTTCTTTTTAGGGTCCATAGTCTAATGAAGGACCTTTATAATGTCACTCAGTTGTCTGTCTGTCCGTCCGTCCGTCCGTCTGTCACAGCATTGTATCTCTGGAACCACTCAACCTATTGACTTGAAATTTTGCATGGGTTTGTACATCATGGGGGCCAACATAACGCCATATTGATCGTTGTTGACAAAAATTTGTCTGAGAAATGGAGGGTCAAAATGTGGGGGCAAATGTCGACAACCTATGGCTTATTATACGCCATTGGAAAGAGCTTAATGAGTAGGTTTAAAATATAACTTTAAAATATTTTTAAAATTAAAAATGGTGGCACCAGACAGGAAAATGTGAGTAATTTCGTGTCCCCCCTCTGTTTCCATTGCTAATGGAGCTAAAAATTTAAAAATCACATTAGCTATGCGTTATTCGATGCTTATCAAGGGAAAACTATTCTGATTGAAATCTATCATTTACTTTTTGTGTTAAAATTAAAAAAACAATTTTTTATTGCACTTAGATAGCACGCTTCTTTGTACTAATTAACTCTCCTTTTGGTAACAATAAGGTTGCTAAATAGTTAGTTAATAATTCTATAAAGGTCATTTATAAATATTGAGACGAGAAGTATTTTTTAACCATTTTCAAAGTTGGAGTTGTCCCGGCAAGGACGTACTCAGAGAGCCAGTGTTGAGGTGCCTACGTGAAGTCTTGCATGGCCCTCACCTGCCAGTCGCTTCTCCCACAAGACTTTAATCGCTTCTCCCATCCTTGTCATTCACAAAAACTGGAAAGACTCAAATAGACGTTTTCATTAGTGCCTCAGTTTTAGGCCAAGACAGGGTACCAGAAACTTTTTTCAGTTACTATAAAGCTATCTATTTGAGATACTACACTAACGACCTCGGGATGAAGGGTCCGTAGTCACATTTGTGACTACGGACCCTTCATCCCGAGTGCCCAGCACACAGTAGTTGACCGATTTATTTAATATTGGCACAGGTGAACTGTAAAAGAGAAGGGCCTCATACATGTTATAATTTAGGGCCACAACAAATTTAAATCTGGCCCTGGTGAGTGACCAACCCACAAATTCCAGTCAACATCTGCAAATTTAAAATCTCCCATTATGAGACATTCTGATTTGTTGGCCCACTCTATTTTCCTGTATAGTTGTTTGGTATATTCATCACAGTCATTAGGCCTATAACACACTCCTACTCAATTTTGTTTTCCCAGTGCTTATATCACACCAAACTGACTCAACATTGTACTCGTTACCCACGTTGACTGGATGCACTGCCTTGGATTTAATATGCTTCTTAACTAAGAGCATAACCCCTCCACCTGGCCTGTCCTGTCTGTCTTTCCTGTATACATTGTACTCTCCATATTCAAATTCAGAATCACTTATGCCTGAGTGACACAATGTCTCCACTATTCCTACAATGTCTGCATTTGATGCTTTAATCAGTACCTCAAATTCATCAAATTTATTTAGTTTATTTACAGAGTATACATGCATGTGTTTTTACTCTTAGTTACCCTAACACATCCCATGTATTCATTTGTTCTGTGATGACCCGCAGCAAGGCCTGAAATTCCAGACACCTTGTTTTCCAGCCTGCTGCACGTACCAATAGTGGCAATGCAAGAATCACTTTCAACTCTGCCTGTGGCTCTAGATAAACTATTAGTCTGTATATCCTCCCAAGCTAGCAGTTTTCCGACCCACCTATCATTGCCTTGATAGCATCAGCAAATATTCTTGCATCCATTCTATTCAAGTATATCCCATCCCTGTAAAACAGTTTCTCCTATTAACAAGAAGAGACCAAGATGATCTATCCCATGAACCCTGCACATTCTCTCCAGGGATGAACTGATTGACAAGGCACTCAACATATACTCCCTATCATATATTGGTAGAATTGCCGACACTTTCAAATACAATCCTAACTCGTGACTTTTTGCTAACATTGCCTTGTACTGTAAGTCCTCAGATTTCTTACCCTTAATATTATTAATGTCAACATATACAACAACATCACCATTCTTTTGCCCTTAAAAGATATATGCTTAACATCATCTACATTTACCTTGGCAGATATACTGTCGTCCTGTTCCACCCATCCTTCTTGTATAACATATTTCCCATTTCCTGCTCAAGAGATGCTGACAATAACTAGCTTCTGTGTGACCAATGCATTCTATCTTCAAGATTGCATTGTCTGATGCACAAGATTGAGCTCTGGCATTGGGCTGAGCAGCAGAGAACTTGATGGGCCCCCATTTTAATTCCTTTGAGGGCATCTACCTTTCTCTTCAAACTCTCATAAATGCCCATCAGAACGTTGAGTTAGCACCTAATTTATTCACACTCTCTGCACCTACAAGCACACACAAAGACATCCTCCTTGGCTGAATCATGTCCTGTTCCAGAAAGTCTGCAAACATTTCACATATTGCACATTTTTTAAGGCTGTGATGTGTTGAAGAATTGTCTCCTTTATTTCTCTCTGAGCCACCACAGCATTCCTGCTACTTTGTGCCCATTGTTTTGCTGCTCTAGTTTGGGACATGATTTCCATTTAAATACAATTTAATTGATTAACAATGAAAATTAATAAGATTAATTGACAATGCTACGCTAAGCTAATAGATTTCTAAATGCAGTGATGTGTATTATGGCACTTGCAGGAAGATCTGATTGAGGTGTTTAAAGAATTGAATGGGTTGAGTAAGCTGATCGTTAATGGTATTCTTCCACTTGCTGAAAGTACAAGCATGAAGGGGCAAAAAATTCAAGTTGAGGAAGGATGGATGTGTGGAAATTCGACTTCAGCCAGTGGACAGTAGATTGTTGGAACAGGCTTCTATCTGTTGTTGTGAAGGTGGATAGGTTGAATAAATTCAAAGAAGAATTAGACAAATTCTTTGAGGGTACAATTGGGTGAATTGTTTTTTTTTTTTTTTTTTGCTTGGCTGATGCTATATAAGCTTGCTTTCTTTTTTGGGGATTACCCTGACTTCTAATCTCTCTTGCATTAGCACATCACAAATATTGCTTCCTCTGCATAATTAACCTCTGTTTTTTTCTCTCTGTCTCTCTCTCTCTCATAGCATTACATTTCTTCCAAAGGCGCCTCCGTAGCTAGGTGGGAAGGAGCAGCAGTGCATAGCACACGCTTCGTGATTAGACCGGGGTTTGAGCCCATCACCACCAAATACGGAGGATGCGGAAAGGTCAAGGGAATGACCACCGCATATTCCCGGAGCAATATGGTCTTAGTTGCTAATGCTCCTAAAAACCAAATAACAACAACATAACATTTCTTCCAAACTGCTGCTCGCTCTGTACAAATCTCAAATCTGCCCTACCATTGAATATTGTTCCCACATCTGAGGTGGTCTCCCCAAAACTTCTCTCAGGCTTCTAATTAATGACCATCTCTAACAAAATCTCTCCACTCTTAGTCTCATAGATGCTCTGTTTCTGCGGCATGCCCTTCCTCTAGATACATCACGGGCACTGTTCTTCTGAGTTGGCTGCTATAATTCCCACTCTCTCTTCCAAACCATTCTGAATACATGCTGCAGCCAGTCAGCATCGTTTCAGTGTAAAACTTCAAACTCACAGAACTTTTCTTTTTCCTCATTTATTCCTTCAACTTCATTTTCTGGAACAACTTCCCTTTATATGTATTTCTTGAAAATTATAATCTACAGAAATCCAAATCTAATGTCAAAAATGATCTTCTTTCATCTTCTGAATGAACCTTACCTTCAATCCATGCACAGTACTAAGCACTATAGTTTCTAATACCTCTCATGCTTGGGGGTTTCATAAAAACAAAACAAAACAAAACAAAACCATTTATTTTATTTTTATAGTACGTAGAGAGAGAGAGAGAGAGAGAGATGTATATTTTCATAATGCAAAATGCAGTTGTGTTATAACTTATGAGAGTTGACTAAGTTTTTTTTTATAAAAACTAGAAACTCACAGCTGCTATGCAGGCAAATGAACCATCGCCAGCTGTAAGCATAATCCCAAATAGCAGTGTGTGGGGAGGGAAATGGAAAAATTTGTGACACAAAATTATAACACATCAGAACAATTAATCAATTATTTTTATTTAGTTAGTTATTTTATTTTATTATTATTTTTTGGATAGTAAAGCAAGTTTAACCCCGGGGGCTCACATCTGGCGAGTATGGGCTTGGCAAACCCAGGGTCCTGAGCTGGATATCATCATTCTTCTCTTTCTTGGTGATGCCTTTCTACTGCTCTTTCTCTCTCAGGGTAACTTGGGAATTTTTTTTTGGCTGGTGCAGCATAAGCCTCAGGCTTCCTTGCACCATATGGCTAATAATACTAATAATAAAGTGCCTTTGGCTTCCATGCACTATATGGCTGATACTAATATCAGCCATATAGTGCATGGAAACCCCAATCTACTACCAGTGTGGAAAGTTTGGTTTCCTACTGCTTATAAAAAAGGCGCCTCCGTAGCCAGGTGGGAAGGAGCAGCAGTGCGTAGCACATGCTTCTTGATTAGACCGGGGTTCAAGCCCATCACCACCAAATACGGAGCATGCGGAAAGGTCAGGGAATGACCACCACACTGGAGCAATATGGCCTTAGTTGCTAATGCTCCTAAAAACCAAATAACAACAACAGCTTATAAAAAACTACTTGTTTCACCAATACATAATTTGTAAATTAGAAATAAATTTGGCAAATTTCCTTATCCTACACTTAAAGCTGACAAAAAAGATATTTGGACACATTCTGAAGATAAAATAAAAATAACCTGTTTCACATGAATAAAATATATTCAAAATGCTGCACCGGTTTTCTATCTCATGCTTAGCATCATTAAAAATTAAAAGAAAACTAAAACTTTTAGAAAAAGATTAGCTTATACTAAATAGTCTTCCCACAAATCATCCACACTAAACTGCAGGAATTTTATACATATAAAGAGAAAATTGCTATCGCAGCTATAAATACACTGATGAGCCAAAACATTATGACCAGCGAGTCATTATGCAAATTGAAGCAACTGCAGGTGAACTACGGCACATGCACGGGTCGGGACACAGTATTAAAAAACCTGATACAGAGCTCTGTTAATCAGTGTTACTCTTATTCTTCAGATGGGAAAGGCAGCAGACTTAAGTGAGTTTGACAAAGGCCAAATTGTAATGGCCAGACGGCTGTGTCAGAGCATATCCAAAATGGCATGGCTAGTGGGGTGCTCATGGTCAGCTGTGGTTAGTACCCACCAAAAGTGATCCGAGGAGGGGAACCCACGAACCGCCGGCGAGCTGTTGGACGACCATGGCTCATCGATGCTCAAGGTGAGCGAAGGCTCTCCTGGATGGTACATGGCAACAGAAGGGCGATTGTTGCACAACTCGCCAGTAATTGGAATGCTGGTGACAGGAGTAATGTGTCACAACACAGTACATCGAAAATTTTATTTATTTTTTTTTTATGTAAACCCCAAACACGAGAGATATTAGAACCTATAGTACTTAGTACCGTGCTTGGGTTGGAGGTTGAGAAGACGAAAGAAGATATTTGTTGACATTGGACTTGAACTTCTGTAGACTGTAATTTTAAGGAAATACATATGAAGGAAGTTGTTCCAGAAAACGGCAGTTGAATGAATAAACGAGGAAGATGAAAAGTTGGTTCTGAGTTTGAAGTTGGACAGTAAATGGATGTTGGCTGGTGGCGGCACATGTTCGGACTGTTTTGAAAGAGAGAGCTGGAATTATAGAAGCCAATTCAGAAGAACAATGCCCATGGAAGTATCTGTAGAAGAGGCATGCAGCAGAAACAGTACGTCTATGAGACAGCGAGTGGAGAAACTCTGTTCGAGATGAATCATTAATTAACCTAACTGCCCTCTTCTGAATGGAATCAAGAAGCCTGAGAGAGGTTTTGGGGGTACCACCCCAGATGTGGGAACAATATTCCATGGCAGGGCGGAATTTGTGATTTATACAGAGTGAGCAGCTGTTTGGAAGAAAAGTAATGCCAAGAGCAAAAGAGAAAACCAAGTTTTTTAGATGCAGAAGAAGCAATATTTGTAATGTGCTTGTGCCAAGAGAGATTAGAAGTCAGGGTAATCCCCAAAAGAGATATATCATTTTGATTAGAAATCAGAGTGTCACTAAAGATAAGCAGGAGCAGAAGACTCCTTTTTGCGAGATATAAGACAAGACTGAGTTTTAGAAGGGTTGAAATCAACTAAGTTGTCTTTGTCCCACTGGAGAATTACCTGAAGATCGGCATTTAAGGAATTGGTAGCAGATTTTCAAAAAGTTGAATATGATTGAGCAGGGCAAGGTTTCTCAAAATGGAAAATTGAATGCAATGTGCTATCATCGGCAAAACTATGGATAGGATTTCCAGTCAATGGAAGAAGGTCATTAATATACAAGAGGAAAAGAGTGGGGGAAAGAACTGAACCTTGGGGGACACCAGCATTAGTGGAGAGGTTAGAAGACAGAGAGCCATCTACCATCACCCTGAGTGAGCGATCAGAGAGAAAACTGGATAACCAATTACTAAAAACAGTTGGCAAACCATAAGATGGAAGCTTGTTTAGAAGACCTTTATGCCAAACAGATCAAAAGCCTTTGAGATGTAAAAAGCAACTACTCGTGTTTCACCGAACCTTTCCATTGAATTAGTCCATAAATGGGTAACATAATCCAAAATATCACCAGTAGATCGACACTGACGGAATTCATACTGGCGATCGTTGATCAGATGGAAGGTTTCTAGATAGTTTAAGAGCTGGCGGTTAATTGATTTCTCCATTACTTTAGAAAGAATAGAAGTAATTGCAATGGGACGATAATTGGATGAGAGGGATTTGTCACTTTTTTTAGGAACTGGCTGGATATGAGCAAATTTTCAAGCAGAAGGAAAAACTCCTTTGGAATAAGAAAGTGAAAAGAGGCAGCAAAGAATAGGAGTAAGTTCAGGAGCACAGGTTTTGAGAACAAGTGAAGAAATACCATCGGGACCTGGAGCTTTCTTAGCATCAAGGTTCGTCAAAATCCTTTTGAAGGAAGACCACAGGAGGCATTGAATGGAACATGTTGGGAATGGTCGGGGGAGTTTTACCAAGATCATTAATACATGAGTTGGAAGAAAAATGGGATGCTAGCAGGTCAGCTTTATCCTTGGCTGAAGACAACAGAACCATCTGGTTTGGACAGACGTGGGAGCAGAGATGGACAAAAGTTGCGGTTAATAGCTTTGGCAAGAGACCAGAATGCTCGGCTACCATTAGGGCAAGGAGCAAGTTTTCTACTCTTAGCCTGTTCAAACTGTAGTTTGGAGTGATTAATAACTGCTTTACAATTGTTGCAAGCTTTGGTGTAGGCAGAAAATGAAACTGAAGAATTAGAAACAAGTCATTTACGATATGCAACATTCTTCTCTTGAACAGCCTTAGCACATTTATTGGAAAACCAAGGTTGGGATAAAGGACGAGATTTTAAAGTGGAGTGTGGGATAAAGGATTCCACTCCTGCAAGAATAATTTCACTGACGCAATCTGAGCAAACGTTGACATCAGAATATTTGAAACAGTAATCCAACTAAGGAAAAGAAGAAAAGAAGTCTCGCAGGTCATTCCATTTTGCATTTTTGTAATGCCAAACAACACGAGGTTGGCTATAACCATGAGATAAAGGTTCCATTGGAGAAGAGACAATCACCAAGTTGTGATCTGAAGTGCCTAAAGGACCTCTCGCTTCAACCGTGTACTTAGAATGGTTGTTTGTGAGAAAAAGATTGAGTGTAATGGCTGTATGATTAGGATTGTCCGGTATTCTTGTAGGTAAATGAACAATCTGTGCGACGTCATTAGTAATTGCAAAAGCCTCAGCATCTCGACCAGCTGGGTCGGTGTGACTAGAAAACGGAATCCAGCTGGAGTTGTGAACATTAAAATCACCAAGGAAAATTACCTCACTGTTAGGAAAGTTGGACTGGAGAAAGTCAAGTTGCAAAGAGAGGAAGTCAAAGAGCTCCAAGTGATTAGTGGAGTTGGGAGAATGGTAGAGACAACAGATGAATTTGACACAATGAGGTAGAGAGATTTTAAGCCAGAGTAGATCAAAGAGAGAAGATTCCAAACTGTCAGATCTCTGACTCGGAATATCAGAACAGACATATGCACAAGTACCACGTTTGGGGCGAAAGGAATCATACAGCGAATAATTTGGGCATCTGAGATGAGCAGTAGTTGAATCAACTGATAACTGAGATTCTGTCAGAAAAAGTACATGGGGTTTGGCAGACTGCAAGTGGAAATGGACATTGTTGAGATTAGAATTGAGACCACGTATATTTGTGAAATGAATTAGGAAGTGCTTGGGAGGTTTAGATCTTTTCGCAGATAAGCTTGCTCTGTTAGTTTGACAATTCATGGTGTGTTCAATAGTAAGAGAAAGTGAGTGGGACATGCTGTATGAAGTAATGAAATTTTTGAATATGGCGTACAAATGGTAAGAATATACCCAGATCCTTGACATAACGTGGCCTCGACAATGCTCCCCGCATACACACTACTCGGACTCCCTCCAGTCACTATCTGGCAGAGTAGAGGTAGCAAGATTATACACTAGCTGATCTGGAAGCCTCCTAAAGAGTTACCAATAGGTTCGGTCCCGTGTACTAACTAGCGGCCTGCCTGCCTGCGAACACCGTTTTAGAGCTGTACCCTCGAAATGTAAGGAATATTGGATCTTTCCACGATGTTCATCATAACCTCAAGTCATCAATCATACTGCATGATGGAAGAGATAGGGAAGGGTTGGCCGGAACTTAGCTCTAGAGAATAAACATGGGTTCCACCACTTCAAGCCTCCAATAAGCAAAGTGGTGGTATTGCACTGGTTGATGAGAGTCATCTGCCACCTAGTACTGCCTGGTAACATAGAGGGGCGGCGTTGCTCCATATGGTGTGGGCGCCACACCGCGACCCCTGCTTATATTGTTTCCCACCTGGGTGGTCACCTGTGCATGGAGATTATACCCAGGATTACTAACGGTCACATCATCGTGAAGGCACAATCAAAGCATTTGGCTGTCACAGACCGTCCTGACTTTGCCGAAATTGGGTCCACTTGACTTGAGTGTCACCCGAATATCAGTTCCATCAGCATTTTAGACTCCTAGGTAGCAAGTAATTGAAAATGGGGCTGTGTAGCCGCAGGCTGCTCTGAGTGACCATGCTAACCATGGTTCACTGGTGACAGCACCTACAATGGACACACGAGCATCGAACCTGGACCTTGAGTGATTGGAAGGTCTTCTGGTCCGATGAATCACGTTTCCTGTTGCACCATGTGGATGGCTGGGTATGTGTGCATCGTTTACCTGGGGAAGAGATGCTGCCTGGGTGTATCAAGGGACAAAAACAAGCCAGTGGCGGCAGTGTCATGCTTTGGGCAATGTTTCGCTGGGATACCCTGGGTCCATTCATCCATGTGCCGGACATTCTGGTGTCTATCACCTACTAAACATAATTGCTGACCAGGTACACCCTTTCATGGCAACGGTGTTCTCCTCTGGCAGTGCTGTCTTTCAGCAGGATAATGCGCCATGCCACACTGCCCAGATTCGAGATTGGTTTGCGGAACACGAGGAAGACTTCGGTATTGTTCTGGCCTCCAAATTCCACAGACATCAATCCCATCGAGCATCTATGGTTTGTGTTGGAACAGCAACTCCGATCTGTGGCATCTCAACCACAGACCGTACAGGAGTTAAAGGATCTGCGGTTATATGTGGTACTATATACCATAGGACACATTTAGAAATCTTGTAGCATCCATGCCTCACCGGGTATGAGCTGTTTTGGCTGCACGTGGATGACCAACATCATATTAGTTAGGTGGTCATAATGTTTTGGCTCATCGGTGTACATGTCATGTATTATTATATTACAGTATTATTGACTAGCTTTAACATTAGTAGATGCATATGATGTAAGAAAGCAAGCTTATACAGCATCAGCAAAAAAAAAAAAAAAAAAAAAAACCTTTCCGTTTCACCCATTCTCTCCAAATGTTTTGTCTAGCTGTTCCTTGAATTCATTTAAGCTATCAACTTCCACAATGACAGATGAAAGTTCCATCAATCACTTGCTGGTTAAAGGCAGATTTCCACACATCTCTTCTACAACTGTCTTTCCTCAATTTGAATTTATGCCTCTTCAGGTGCATAATCTGAGCAAGAGATAGAATCCCATCAACATTGAGCTTGCTCAAACCATTAAAGGCCTCATACACCTCAATTATATCACCTCACAGCTGCCTAGTCTCCAGGTGCTGCAATTTGCAGAAGTTAAGCCTTTCTTGGTAAAAGCAACCCTTTGTTCCCCCTCACCAATCACATTGCCCTCTCTGTACTCATTTCAGCAGCTCTATATCATTCCAAATATGAGGGCTCCAGACCTCTATGCAGTAGTCAAGGTACCTCCATAGCCAGGTGAGAAGGAGCAGCAGTGCATAGCACATGCTTCTTGATTAGACCGGGGTTCGAGCCCGTCACCACCAAATATGGAGGATGCGGAAAGGTCAGGGAATGACCATCGCATATTCCCAAGCAATATGGCCTTAGTTGCTAATGCTCCTAAAAACAAAATAACTAGACTAGGCAGTAGCCAAGGTGTGGCCTGACCATTGCTTTATATAAAGGGATAATCACCTTCTTATCCCTTGTAGAAAAATTCCTGTATATCACAGACAAGACCCCATGAGCTGCTCTGACAGCCAGTCTGCACTGCTCAGAAAACTTCATGTTTGACTGCACAAATCCTCAGGTCTTTTTCATTCTCCACTACCTGAGTGTTGTACTGCACAGTTGCTATGTTAAGCTGGGTCTACTGCTACCCAGTACTTTGTATTTGTCAATGTTAAACTTCAGTTGCCTCCTCTCAGCCCATCTGCTCAACTTTTCTAGATCCTGTTGCAGTAGTGTACTGTCATTAGTGTCGTTAACAACCCAACCAACCTTTGTATCGTCGGCAAACTTGGACATTAAGCCTGTTATACCTTCATTAACATCATTGATAAATATAGAAAACAACAATGAACTGAACCCTGAAAGAACTAAAGAACTGATCAGAAATATTTATTTATGATTTCATTAATAAAATTCTAAGTACAGCAGTTTATTCAGATAATAAAAATAGCCCACAAACACTTCAGTAAAATACAGTGGACTCCGGTTATTTGGGCCACCAGTTAACCGGGGCGGCCGTTTATTTGGGGAAAATCATAAAAAACAGAACCCAATTGAGAAAATAGCCAGGGTTTACTTCGCTTAATTGGGACAACGTGCTGTTTAATCGGGGCAGGAGACCGCAGCACTGGAGATTACTCTACGATTGTCTCCGCCCGTACCATGTGGTTTGGTCAGATTTCTGGAGGTCACAACCATAAAACAATAAAAACAATTAGCAGTCACCTGTTTATTGGGCTTTTCTGTTAGTGCAATCTATCATAAACGGATAGTAAACTCGATCTTATTGAATTTGCGATAATACTGACAGCTGGAATTCTGTGGGTTGTTATGGTGAAATGTGTTCACACTTCTATGAAATCTTCAGTCATAAAAAAAATTAATTTTCAGAATCTTCTCTTCATTCCTATTTTTAAAGCTTCGTAACTTGTACTCCGTTCTCACTTGCACGTATTGTGTTACTTGCAATTTGTGTGTGATGAGTTCTTTGTTATTGATTGCTTATCTTTTTACTGTTTTAAATTTTAACTCCCACCTACAAATGTCAGCGAACAGAAATGTCAACTAGTTAGTATGTACATATTACAGTATATATTAATTCTTCCGATTTTCACATATCATTTAATTTTTTAATTAGTAAGATAATAAAAGGTAAATTTGTGCTTAATTATCTTTACTTTTATAGCCTGTGAATATTATTCCTCCTATTTTCGCTAATTAGAATCGCTGTTTAATAGAATTAAAATTCAATTCACAAATGTGATCACAATGACCGGCACTTACTACATATCGTATAGGAATGGTACTTTACTATAGTGAGTCCATCGTAACGTGATTTTATAGTACAGTGATCCAATTGTAAAGCGGGGGTCCACTGTATTTTTAACTATTTATGTGAAACTTTGGATAATTGGGGCAGCCACTTAATCGAGCCAAAATGCACTAGTCCCAAATAACCGGAATCGACTGTATATATATTTTATAAATAACTATTACCAACATGAAAATTACATCACATTTTTAAAGTCTGCATTGTACTTCTGGCTTAGAACTTTCACTGCTGGCTTTTCTGACAACCTTTTTGACCTGGGATTGATAATCACAGAATTAAGTCAATCTGGATTGGAAAGGGCAGAAGCATTTTTGGGCTTTTTTTCTCAGTATGACTAAATTAAACTACCTCTAGTGAAGGTTGCTTGACAAAAATATCCAGTTTTCATTCTGTCAAATTGGAAGAAAAAGTTCTTAAAGTAGGGTGGTTTTTCACAAATGGATTAATTTGAAGCCGCCTATTTGCATTCAGGTAGTGAATGTGTTAAGAAACAGAATTAGAAATATTCAAAAATGACTGCACCATAAGTTAGTCTTGGAGCTGTGGTAAAGCCTAACACTGCTCACAGAACTCTTCACTGCATAACAAGTTAACATAGGCATTCCTTGACTAGAGTGAAAGTAAATAATGAAACTATGCTGCCTAGTAAATATGTAATAATCTTATTATTTTTTTTTCAGACTTGAGAAATTGTGTCGAATGGGAACCTTTTCCTGTAATCATTCAAACATAAATTTGCAAAACAGATGGACATACCTGTTGTTGTTGCAGATAAATTTTCAACAAAGCATTTAGAAATAAAGATTAATATCAGTAGATCATATATACTCTATTTTTATTAATAAGTGAAATTATGGTCTTTTTTCTTCTCTTATGGTTTCATTTAAATATGAATATTAGTATCCTCCAACTTGAAATGTTCATGAAGGCACATATTACATACCTAATAACTTTTAGAAACTGGAATTGAGAAAAGTTTTGGTACAAATCTTTCTTTCATCCAAAATAGTGTTCTCAAACTAATAAAAATTAATGCATGTCATAGAACACAACAGGAAAATTACAAGTTTTTATAAGGTGCAGTAACTTGCCGCTTAATCCTTCATGAGCTGACATTTTCATATCATGAGTGGTAATAGGGTGTATGAAATTCTCCATTTTAAAGGCTTATAATGTTGCTGTATATAAATATTTTTCTTTCTTTCTTTCTTTCTTTTTTTTTTTTTTTTTAAATCCTGGTAACTACAGTGCAATTCTGAATTATCATCTTCATAGTTGCAGTAGTGTTTTTTTAATTACTTTGTAATCAAAGTAGTCATATGGGCTAATTTTTACAACTCAACATTTAAAAATTTATAATGTGGCTGCATATAAATTTATCAAAATATTCACTTAATTTATTTTATAGTAACAAACATACATAACAGTCACAGTTAACAAGAATCCTGGTGATTGCTGATCTCTAGTAACTAAGTGGCCAGATACAACAAAACAAGACACACACATTCGCAGACATAGCACCATACTAATATCTGGCCATTTTACAGAGTTCTGTATTCATCACAGTGTACCATGGCAGAGTTGAACTAACATTTAGGTTTATTTTTTTTTTATTATTTTTTTTATTTTGGTAGTTTTTGGTGCATCAGCTTCTGTGGCCATAATGCACCTCCAAAGGTTTTTGCAGTACTTTGATCCAAGCCCGAGGCGGGATTCGAACCCGCGATCTTTGGGTTGCCAGGCAGGCACTTTACCCACCTGGCTAGCCCAGTTGGCAACGTTTACGTGCCACTGTACATAAGACACATGTCCAGAATACATTAGAAAAAAAATATATTGCACAACACTTACTGGAAGGTATAAAAGAAAAAGAAAAGCTTTCCTAGAGGACAACTAGAGGCAGTTTATCTCACTTTCAAGACTAATCATAGTTGCAATTTTGTAAGTGTTTTCAGATATCTTCTGAGGGGGCATTAAAAGTCTACGTTGAATCTAATGGCAAAAGTTTAGTCACTATCACATTTTAAGACTAAAATGTGAAAAGTGCAGTGATGCATGCCACTTTTCACAGACACATGGAGGTATACATTCTGATTGATATCCCTCAAAATGTCATTTTAAAGTCTAGTAAAGATTTTTACAACTTTCATCTGAGAAATTTCATCTCAGATACAATTCTTCTGATACAAAGCAGTTTATTATTATTTATTCAGTTTATTTAATCAAAGTTTGAAGTAAGCAGTTGTATAAATTTATCAACATATTCATTTGTTAACAATTTTTTTTTCTTGTCAGTAAACCATACTGTAAACCTAAATTATAATACAGTGAACTCGCAATATACTGCACCTGGTTATATTGCGGTTTCAGACATAACACAAGTATGACGATGTGCAGTTTATGGGAGAACACAAATTTCACAAGCCTTGTTTGTTATTTGGTTTTTAGGAGCATTAGCAACTAAGGCCATATTGCTCCGGGGATATGCGGTGGTCATTCCCTGACCGTTTTGCATCCTCCGTATTTGGTGGTCACGGGCTCGAACCCCGGTCTAATCAAGAAGCGTGTGCTACGCACTGCTGCTCCTGCCCACCTGGCTACGAAGGCGCCTTCACAAGCCTTCTGTGGCAGCCTAGTCAGCATGACACATCACCATCTCCCACTGGTTTAGAGGTGTTTGGGTTCAATTCCCATTGATGACTGTAGGAATTTATGAAGTCCTTTTCATCTGAAGCTGTAGTTAGCAGATCTCAGGCGAAGAGCATAGGGTTTTTCAGCCTGCACAACATGCAAGTTAGCCTGTGAACACACACTTCTGTTGACAAAATACATTTATGAAAGCATGCTTGGGGCCTTTAATACCAATAGATATATGTAATAGACACTAGAAGAAGCAAACTCTATGCCTCACAGAGGGGAACCAACTACTGCAATGGTTTCCAAAGTATGGATCACTAAGCTATTGCATTCTCTTTTGCAGTATATTCCTTCAATTAGACATCTTAAATTTAGACTATAAAGTATTTAAGAGCAAAGGCCTCATGCTACAAGGTAGAATGTCTAATATGTAGGTTAGTGCAAATGCATCATTTTAACATAGCTATCTACCAAAGTAGTTAAATTAATTAATTAGATTAATTAATTAAATTGGCATCGTTTTGGTTATATCTCATATTGTGACTGCCTTCACAACGAGTTGCCGTGGTATTGTACTACCTCGAATAAATAACACCTCACCAGCGGAGAAGACTATTGTTATTTATTCTCAGCGGATACCACTACCCAGACTGCAGTCTGGGTGGTGGTATCCGCTGAGAATAAATAACAATAACAATAAAAATAACAATAGAATAAATAAATGTGAAGGCAGTCACAATATGAGATATAACCAAAACGATGCCAATTTAATAAGCTTATAATGTGGCTGTATATAAATATTTTTCTTTCTTTCTTTTTTTTTCTTTTTTTTTTTTTTTTAAGTCCTGGTAACTACAGTGCAAATAGTTGCAGTATTGTTTTTTTAATTACTTTGTAATCTAAGTAGTCAATAGGCTAATACAATTAATCTAATTAATTCCTTTAACTACTCTGGTAGATAGCTATGTTAAAATGATGCATTTGCACTAACCTACATATTAGTCATTCTACCTCGTAGCACGAGGCCTTTGCCCTTAAATACTTTATAGTCTATATCACTACGCACCATCAGGCATCTCTCATATTTTGAAGTTATACTTCATAACTGGGTTGTCACTATTGCAACACCAGGGTACCTGCCCACCCACCAAAGAGAAGCCAACAAGCCTTGAAACAGTGCTGTCTGGGTGGTGGTATCTGCTGAGAATAAATAACAATAGTCTTCTCCGCTGGTGAAGTGTTATTTATTCGAGGTAGTACAATACCATGGCAACATTGATAGGTGGAACAGGACCAGGGTATGTCGGCCAGGGGCAAAGGTTGATGACGTTGTAGAGCGAATATCATCTTTTAAGGGCACAAAAGGTGATATAGTTGTACACGTTGGCACTAATAATATTAAGAGTAGGAGACCGGCAGAATTACTTAACAAGTACAGGTCACTGTTGAACAAAAGCCGAGAATTAGGGTTGAATTTGAAAGTGTCTGCAATTCTGCCCAGACACGATAGGAGGGAGTATATGATGAGAGCCTTGTCGATCAATTCGGCCCTGGAAAGATTGTGCAAGGCTCAAGGGGTAGAATTTTTTTCAGCCTGGACTGTACTTGTTAACAGGAGAGATTGCTTCTACAGGGATGGGATACACTTAAATAGAAAGGGTGCAAGAATATTTGCTGATGCTATCGAGGCAGTGTTAGGTGGGTCGGAAAACTGCTAGCTTGGGGGGAGACAAAGACCAATAGATTGACAGTAGCCACTGGCAGAGGTGAAAGAGATTCTTGCACTGCTTCTATTAGAATGAGCAGAAGCCTGAAAAACAAGATGCATGGTATTTCAGAGACTGCTGGGAGCCATTGCGGTACAAATAAACACATGGGTTGTGTTAGGGTAGCTAAGAATAGGAACAGGTGCAGGTATACTTGCGTGTACACCAATGCTAGGAGTTTAGTAAATAAATTTGATGAATTTGAGGTATTGCTCAAAACATCAAAGGCAGATATTGTTGGGATATCAGAGACGTGGTGTCACACAGATATAAGGGATGCAGAACTGCAATTTGGGGAGTACAACGTCTACAGAAAGGATAGACAGGATAGGAAGGGGGAGGGGTTATGCTATTAGTTAAGAAACACATAAAAACCAAGGAAGTGAAGCCAGTCGACATCGCTGGACAGTGCAATGTCGAGTCAGTTTGGTGTGACATAAGCATTGGGAGATCAAAATTGAGAGTAGGAGTGTGCTATAGGCCTAATGACTCTGATGAGTATAATAAGGAACTGTACAGGGAAATAGAGTGGGCTAGTAAATCAGAGAGTCTTATAATGGGAGATTTTAATTTCCCAGATATTGACTGGAATTTGGGGGCTGGTTACTCACACACTAGCAGGGCTTTTGTGGATTTATTGGATGATTGTTTTCTACATCAGCATGTTCAGGAGGCAACTAGAGGGAGTAATACTCTTGATTTGATTATCAGCAGTGATTCTTCATGCATTAAGAATCTGCAGATAAATGAACCACTAGGTGGCAGTGATCACAGTGTGCTGAAGTGGGATTTACTGAAAGAGGTAAATACCATTAGGGGTAAAGGGAAGGGTTATTGCTTCCGTAAAGGCGACTACGATGGACTGAGACAGTATTTAAATTCTATACAGTGGGACCAACTGATGATGTTACCAACAGCAAATTCAAAATGGGAAGCATTCAAAGAACGTATCTTGGAAGCTACTAGGCTTTACATACCAACTAAGAAATATTGTTCAAGGTTTAGGCCAAAATGGATGTCAGATGAACTAATGAGGCATATGGCAGAGAAGAAAAATGCATGGGATACTTACAAATTAACACATGACACAGAAGCCTATGACAGATACAAGTTGATATGCAACCAAGTTACAAAGGAGGTTAGGCAGGCGAAGGCAGATTACGAGAAATCCTTGGCAAGGGATGCAAAGAAAAACAGCAAAGAGTTCTTTACTTATGTAAACTCTAGAAGGAAGGGGATGAATCAGATTGGTCCACTTGATATTGATGGGTCAACTGTTGATGATCCTGCTCAGGTAGCTAACAAACTAAATGAATATTTTGCATCGACATTCACACATGAGGAGTTATTCAGCAAGGGGAATGCCAGAGGTGTATTCAACTCTAGCAGTAAGCTACAGAATCTTGAAATAACTGGGAGTAAAGTGGAGGAGAAACTGTTGAAGATAAACACAAGAAAGGCACCCGGGGTGGATGGGATCTATCCAGTTATATTAAAGGAGGCAGCAAAGGAAGTAAGCAAACCCTTAGCCATAATTATGAGAGCTTCCTTGGACTCAGGGGAGGTAGAGGTGTATAAAGCCTTGAATGGTTTAAGCATGCTCAATGCTGATGGGATTCTTCCTCTAGCTCAGAAAAATCACCTGAGAGGGCATAAATTCAAATTGAGGAAAGACAGATGTAGGATAGACGTGCGGAAATTTGCCTTTAGCCAGCGGGTGGTTGGTTGGTGGAACAGACTGCCATCCCTTGTGGTGGAGGTTGATAGCCTAAATAAGTTTAAGGCTCAGCTGGACAGGTATTTTGAACGAACAGAGGGGTGAAGTGGAAGTGGGTTTTTTTTTTTTTTTTTTTTTTGGCTGATGCTGCATAAGCTTGCTTTCTTGCATCAAATGCCTCTACTAATGCTAATGCTAATGCTAACTCGTTGTGAAGGCAGTCACAATATGAGATATAACCAAAACGATGCCAATTTAATTAATTAATCTAATTAATTAATTTAACTACTTTGGTAGATAGCTATGTTAAAATGATGCATTTGCACTAACCTACATATTAGACATCTTAAATTTTTATGAACAACAGTAATTATCCAAGAGTAATTACTGTAGATGCCCTGTCTTGCCTCAGTTAGAGATACAATAAAAAATACATCAACCAAATGTTAAATGCACATGAGGTGTTTGCAAAACTTAATATTTAACTTCAAGTGAGAAAAGGGGAATGGATGACTATATTTGTCAGTTGCAGTACATTCACTTATAAATTTCTGTCAACAATACTATTTCACATTCAGAATGGCAAAAACTGTTAAAGGTAGAATGCAAAATGTGCATGAACAGTGTGTTTTTATAGGTTGCTGCTACTGACCACAATTTCTACATAATTATATTGCAGTACAATTATGTTAGTACAATATAATGTTACATTGGTGTATATAATGATGTAGACAGTACTTGTGTTGTTTATAACACAAAAACAGTTGATGTAGTCAAGTGGTCAAAAGGTGAGGGTACATTTGTGTTCATGTTTGAATTGACCATGGTACAAGCCCACGTGACTTCTATATATTGTGATGTTCTTGTATTCTCTCTATTTTATGAACTCCTCTGACTCTGTTGGCCATTGCAGATTATAAACCAAAAATTTATTTTATTTTAGTATATATTTGAGGGGAAGAAATACCATAACCTGTTCTATAATGCAAACCAGCCATATTACACTATTTTCTATGGAAAATGATTTCTGAGATGTTGGTTTTGCCTACATGACGATTTCCAGGAATACCTCAATTGCATTACCCAAGGGGTACCTGTTGGAAAAAGCAGCATTTTTTTTGTACCCTTGAATTTGACCACTCAACTATTGTCACTATTAGCTTACATGGCCTATGATCATGTGGCCAAGGAGCACCTCGGCCACATGACCTGGGAGTAATTGTGCAAGCAGATATGAAGTTTTCTGAACAGTGCAGACAGGCTGCTAGAGTAGGTCATGGGTATTGTCAATGATATACAGGAATTTTTCTAGCAGGGAAAAGGAGGTGATTATCCCTTTGTATAAGGAAATGGTCAAGCCACGCCTTGAGTACTGCATGCAGGTCTGGAGTTCTCATTTTAGGAAGGATGTAAATTTGCTCAAGCGTGTACAGAGAAGGGCAACAAAATTAGTGAAGGGAATGAAGGGATCCTCTTACCAAGAGTGGCTTAAGTTCTGAAAATTGCAGCAGCTGGAGACTAGGCACCTGCGAGGTGATCTGATTGAGGTGTATAAGGCCTTGAATGGGTTGAGCACACTGAATTCTGTTCCACTTGCTTAGATTACGAATCTATGGGGGCATAAATTCAAATGAGGAAAGAGAGTTGTAGAATAGATGTGCGGAAATTTGCCTTTAGCCAATGGGTGGTTAACTGCTGGAACAAACTTCCATCTGTCATTGTGGAAGTTGATAGCTTAAATGAATTCAAGGAGGAACTGGACAAACATTTAGAGGTAATGGTTGTGTGAATTTTTTTATTATTATTATTTTTTTTATTTTGGCTGATGCTACATAAGCTCATACACTTGCTTTCTTGCATCACATGCCTCTATTACTATCGCCATTCTCACCAGTTGAAAAAGACCAGAATTTGAAATCCGTTGATGATGGGAGGAATTTTTATGGGTCTTTTTTACAACATGGCTTTGTCAGTTGGCCTCAGGTGAAAGTAGCATGGTTTTTTTCTCCCTGAAACTCTGGTTTTTCGTCCAACATACAGAAAATTGACCTCAGAATACACGCAGTTTACAGACAATATACATGCAGCAATATGGCCATAGTTGCCGATGCTCCTAAAACCCTACAAAAACTTCTGTGTGTCTTGATTTAGTAGCCCATAACATTAATATTTAATGTTATGGGCTACTCACAAATGGCCCTCAGTCCCCAGCAGCTTTCACTCTCCCTCTTACGGCAGTGAGAGGATCAGAGTGGAAACAGAGGGTGCTAAGAATCTCTGGGTACGACCAGGCTGCCATGCACGGAAATTGAACTTGGCCTGTTATAACGTACGATCACTCATCGGTGAAGACAGGATATTAGAGCTGGAAAAGGAATTAGAAAATGTAAATTGGAATATCATCGGTTTGGCTGAAACAAGAAGAAGAAATGAATCACTTATAAGTTTATCAAGTGCAAATCTGCTGTACACCAATGGAAACAGTGAAAGGAGTGAAGGTGGAGTTGGGTTTCTGGTCCATAAAGATTTTAAAAACAACATTTTGGAATTCAAAAGTACATCACCAAGGGTGTCAAGACTAATACTCAAGATTTCTAAGAGGTACAAGCTAAAGATTATAATGATTTATGCACCAACATCGAGCCACGATGATGAAGAGGTTGAAGAAATGTACACTGAAATTGAGAGTCTTCTAGATGAGCAGAAAACCCACTACACTATTATTATGGGGGACTTCAATGCTAAGGTTGGAAAAAGGCAAAACAGCGCAGAAAGAGGAACTATAGGAAATTTTGGAATTGGTGAAAGAAATAAAAGAGGTGAAAGACTTGTGGAATTTGCAGAATCTCAAGGAATGTCAGTAATGAACACTTTTTTCAAGAAAAGGGTGGACAGAAAGTGGACATGAAAGAGTCCAAATGGATTAACAACTAATGAAATCGACTTCATCCTCACTAACAGAAGATATATTGTGAATGATGTTACCGTCCTGAATAAGGTAAATGTTGGAAGTGATCACAGAATGGTAAGATGTACACTTGATATAGATGTAGGAAAGGAAAAAACTGACTCGAGTAAATAATACAAAGGTCTTTGAGATAACAGAGGAGGAGAAAAAGCAGTATGTACTGGAACTTAAGAACAAGTTTGAGCTTCTGCAGACTGCTCAGGACCAAGATATCGACGAGGAATATTACAACTTTCTGAAAGTGATAAAGCCCAAGAAACCTATAGGGAAACAGAAATCCAAAGAAGAAAAAATTAGTCAAGAAACACTTTTCATGATGAACAAAAGACGACAAATGAAGAGCAAGAAAAACACTGACAAGGATAAAATTGAGTATACTGAGTTATGCAAAGCCATTAGAAAGAGACTCAGAGAGGACATAAGAAGATTTAACACAAGAAAAGTAGAACAAGCATTAAGGGAAAACAAAGGATTGAAATCAGCAGCCATGAGCAGTAATACAGAAAGACAAATGATACTGAAACTGAAGAATAGCGATGGTGTACTTATAAACAGCAGAGAAGGCATAATTCAAATAGCAGAAGACTACTATAGAGAATTATACAAGGAGCGAGGGAATGATACCAGCAGTGGGGAAGATGGATTGCAAAGTAGCAACACATACGACATACCCGATATTCTTCCTGATGAGGTAGAACATGCATTGAAGAAAATGAAGAATCGGAAAGCCCCAGGGGAAGATGAAGTTCTGTAGAGTTGTTAAAATTGGGAGGAAGAGACATAACACAAAAACTGGCAAGGCTCTTCACAAAGTGCATTAGAAAAGGTGTGATGCCTAAGCAGTGGAATAATGCAATCATAGTTTTGCTGCATAAGAAAGGAGATAAATTGGAAATTATAGACCAATTAGATTGTTATCCCATATCTACAAGTTGTTCACAAGGGTCATTACTAACAGATTAGAAAGAATACTTGATGAGAATCAACCGAAAGAGCAAGCTGGCTTTAGGACAGGATTCTCAACTATGGATCACCTTCACGTAATATCACAGCTAATGGAGAAAGCAAATGAATAAAAAACACCATTATGCCTGGCATTTGTGGATTATGAAAAGGCATTTGACTCCGTACAGCATAAGGCAATGTTTTGGGAACTGGAAAGACAAGGCATAGATACTCCATATATTATGATTTTGAAGAAAATATATGAGAGTGCTACATCCTTTATTAGACTAGACAAAGACAGTAGGAAATTTAAAATCGAGAAAGGAGTTCGACAAGGAGACACAATATCTCCGAAGCTGTTTACTGCTGCCCTTGAGGAAGCTTTCAGAAGATTAGACTGGTCGCAGAAAGGAGTCAATGTGAATGGAGAGTACCTAAACCATTTACGATTTGCAGATGACATTGTGGTCATAAGCCACGATCCCAAAGAATTAGAGGAAAAATCTTAATCAGTTATGCACAGTTAGTAAGGATTTTGGACTAAAGATGAATATGGCTAAAACAAAAGTAATGATGAACAAGTATGCCACAGAAAGGGAAATAATGATTGAAGGAGCAGTAATTGAAAAGGTGGAGTCATATACTTATCTGGGACAAGTTATTAGCTGTAATAATGATAAATGGCTGGAAGTCAAGAGAAGAATAAATTTTGGATGGATAGCATTCAGGAAATATAGTCACATACTGAAGAGCAATATCCCAGTTTGTCTGAAACGTAAAATAATGAATCAATGTATACTCCCCACCATGACTTATGGAAGTGAAACTTGGGCACTCACCAAAAGAATGGAAGAGAAGCTAAGAACTACACAGCGAAGAATGGAACGAATTATATTGGGAATCAGACTGTTAGATAAGAAGAGAAACACATGGATTAGGCAGCAAACTCAAGTAAAGGACATTCTTATCAAAACTAAAGAACTAAAATGGTCTTGGGCAGAACACATAGCTAGAAGACATGATGACAGATGGACTAAGAAAATAACAGAATGGTACCCAAGAGGAGCTAGAAGAAAACCTGGAAGACAAAGGCGGAGATGGATAGATGAAATTCATGAGTTTTTGAGTAGTAAATGGATGGCCAGTGCTCAAAACAGAAGGAACTGGAAAGTTGCTGGAGAGGCCTTCATCCTGCAGTGGATTGAAAATGGCTGATGATGATGATGAACATAGTGTAGAAAGTTTCTCAATATTTTTCTGGTTAACATACTAAATGCACTGAAAAATTAATATTTCAGCGCATTGCTGTTAACAATAATTTTTAAAAAAATTTAAATTTTGTAGCAACAATAGCTTTTTTAAGTCATCTCTGAATACTGTAAAAATAAAAGATCATATTATAAAAGCTAGTCATTATCATTGAATAAATTTTTTTTTTTTTTTTTTTCAAAGTTTTATTTGTTTCAGTGTAACTGGTTGTCTTTAGTAATTGCTGCATCCAGTGGTATAGCTAGAGTTCAGTGATGCTTGAAGCAAGAGTGATTAGTAAGCTTCTAATAGCTAATACTGTGCAACCACCATATAATGTGCCTCTTCATAGTGAGATTTGGATGTACTGAGGGTATGATCATGTCTCCCAAAATGAATTATGAAAAAAAAGTAGTGTGTTCAAAGAACTAACAATTTCATATTGGAAACTGGAAAACGAATACTGTATACTTACTTACTTTACTTTATCCGTGCTGTTTGTCCTGGTTAGGGGTCAACGACATGAATGGAATGTTTCCACTTAATACGGTTGGCACAGTCTGCTGGAGTGGCCCTAGTTCCTGCATATCTTGCTGCACTCTGTTCTAGATTGTCATCGAGAATACTGTATATACTTTATATATTCATATCTACTGTACATCCTACTGCTGTATTTCCAAGAGGAGGAAATTAGCTAACAATTAGCTGTATGTTCGACATATTCAGTTGCAGGGTAATTCTTGTAAACAACTCATTAGAGACTAATTGCTGTATAGACAACCAAGTTTCTGCCTGTTCCAAATATCCTTTGTTTTGTTTGTTTGTTTGTTTCGGGATTTAATGGGTGCATCGGCAACTATGACCACAGTGCGGCATACATATGATAATTATGCATGCCATTTCTTCTCAAATAGAGAAAATGGAAAAAAGGAACCAGAAAGTAATTTTTTTTTTTTTTTTTTTTAGCTAACTAAAGGAGGTGATATACTTTAATCATCTTGAGAAAGTTATATATGCTTGAGACATTTGTTTCATTGTTTAAAAGTGAGGTAAGTGTAGGATCTTTTGTTGTGGCCGAAGTGCAAAGATTCTGGTGTTCTCTAGCATATTTTGTGCACTGAGAGCATTGTATTACAGTGATGACATTGAGGGGGTATCTCTCCTCTTAAAAGATAACCAAGAGTGATATTTGTGTGACCTATTCGCAGACGAGCCAATATTACCTCCTGATGTCGGATTGAACTAAAGCTGGAAGGCCATCGTTCGAGGTTTGGCTTGATACTTCAAAGTTTATTATTAGGTTGATTTTCCCATGATAACTGCCAAATATGCAATAAAAGAGTTTATCAGTGGAACACTAATTATAAACAACTACTTCTATAGGGAAATACAGCTACCATTCTTAGTGCGTTACATTAGTTACAAAGTAAATTTTTGTAAACAACAGCACATGACATCCTTTCTTCAACTATTGTTTGGATAACAATAGTTGAAGAAAGGATAATAAAAATTGCTAAGGGCTAAACTAGTCAAAAATATACATGAATTGACAAATGATTTATGGAGAAATCATGTGACTTCACTTTGGCACTATGAGAGGCTGGACAATTTGGTTCCAATTTAGTTTTCTCAATACACTGCAAATTCTGGAGCATCAGAAATAAATATACGACAAAATTTGTAAATCCGTACGACTGAAGTAATGGCCACCAAAAGAAAACAGTTAAAGATTATCAAAGGAGTTAAGAGTGGCGAAAAAAAAACAAACAAACAAAAAAAAAACAATGCAGTATATTTCGCAAGTGTGGAATTCCAGATGGAACAATATGTGGCTGGATGAAAGAGGAAGAAAAAATTGCATTCTTTCGTAGACTCCATAGATGAAGTAGGCCTCCAAAGAAAGAAAACTAGACCTTGTGAAAACAGTGATTATAAAGTGGTTTCTACAGAAGTATAGTGAAGGAGTACTAATAAATGGGGTAATTTTTAAAGTACAGGCACTTAAATTATAAGCTACTTGGTGGAAATGATGACACATTTAAAGCTTCTGAAGGCTAGCTTTGGAGTTGGGAGGTTTCATGTAATATCCCAGGTTAATCTTGTAGGCAATCTGAATTTGGTGACATTATAGCAGCAGAAGCATTTCCTGAATTTCTACGTAATGGGATTCAAGATGGAGAATTCTGTGTAATGTGATTCCAGATGAGAAAATGATGAAACAGTGCTGTACTTCTCTCCAACAAGTCACTGGATATTAAAAAGGCACCCAACAAAGCAGGCATGAAACTAACAAAGAGTGAATTACTGTGCTGCTGCTGTGCACAAACAAGACTGGAAATCACAAGTTAAAGTCATTGTGCATTAGTAAAAGGTGAATTCTCTGGTGTTTTAAGCATGTCATATGAAATCTCTACCTGTGATTTATAGAACCAGTTCCAATGCTTGAATGATGAATGTTATTTTTGCTTCACATTTTGAAAGTGAGTTTGTACCATCAGTGGGACACCACTTGTTTTCCAAAAAACTTGGAAAACGCTCTTGCACTATTGGATTACTGCTCAGCTTATTCTTTGGCTGATATCCCGAAATCGAGAGATGGCAAGATTGCAGTCTCGTTTTTGCCAAGGAACATAGCTGCATAGGAACAGGGCATTATTCAAGCCTTCAAAGTCTACTATTATGGTGAGCTACTTGCTGGTGTTGTGAACTCAGAAACTTAAGTTCTTTAATTTCTGAAAAAAATTAATGCTGAAAGACACTGCATACAGTATTGGATTAGCATGAGAGAAAGTAAGCTCAACAGCAAATGAAAACTGCTGTAAAAAAGTATTGCAAATATGAGATCACTAATAATAACTTTGAATTAGCAGCATTTTCAGAACAAGAAACAAAGGCTGCTTGTAATGTACTTGGTGGCAGTCTTGAAGCAAATGACCTGGCTGCTTGGATTGAGGTGTATGTAGAACCTCCAGTTGCACATTACCTGAGCAAGGAAGAAATTGCAGCTTATGCGAAGAGTGGGAAGATAATTGGCAAATAGAAGACCGTAACAAAGGGAGTGACTCAGAAGACAATGTGAAGACTCGTGTAAGGAAAAAGCACCAGAAATTAACATTTGGAGTGAATGGATGGGTGAAATGGGAAGGTTTTTTTTTTTTTTTTTGCTGATGCTGTATAAGCTTGCTTTCTTGCATTGTATGCCTCAACTAATGCTAATGGTCTCTTGAAAAGAAAAGCAGCAGACTTCTTTACTTATGTAAACAGTAGAGAGGGTTGAATCACATTGTCAACTAGATATGAATAGATTAACTGTTAATGATTCTGCTCAGGTTGTGGACAAACTGAATGATTTTTGTGATAACTGAGAAGAAAGTGGAGGGGAAATTGTTGAAGCTAAACAAAAAAAGAAATGGATGGATGGGATCTGCCAGTTATATTAAAGGAAGCAGCAAAAGAGGTAAGCAAACCTTTAGCTATGATTATGAGAGCATCTCTGTATTCAGGAGAGGTCTCTATGGACTGGAGATGTGCAAATGTATCCCCAATTCATAAAGCGGATCAAAGGGAGACATGGATATACAGACCTGTTAGCTTGACTTCTGTTCCAGGAAAAATAATGGGGTCACTGGTTAAAGAAGTAATGCAGGACAATCTAGACAGGAATGTAGTTATGCTGCAGTCAGAGCATGAATTTGTTACAGGGTTATCTTATCTGACCAAATTTGACTGGAGACTATGATGTAGTAAGAAAGGAACTGGATGCAAAAAATAATTTTGACAAATATATTTAGGCTTCAGAAAAGATATTGTTGCACATAAAAGACTGCTATATGGATCGTAGCAGTGTGGCATCAAGGGCAAGCTGCTACTCTTCTTGGACTAATGGTATTAGTGGAGTCCTCTGAGTTCAGTGCTAGCCCTTTTTTTGTTTTCTATATTCATTGATGATATTGATGAAACCATATCAGGCTTATTGTCTAAGTTGGTCCTTGAGGCAATTGCAGACATTTTCTCTGATATGCCAGACAAGCCGTACTTGCTACCTGGGAGTCTAAAATGCTGATGGAACTGATATCTGGGTGACTCAAGTCAAGTGGACTAAAATTCGGCGAAGTCCAGACAGCCAAATTCTCTGATTGCACCTTCACGATGGTTGGACTGTTAGTAATCCTGAGTATAACCCCCATGCACAAGCACACTGTTATTGACTACCCAGGTGTGAACCAACGTAAGCAGGGGTTGAGGTGTGGCGCTCACACCACACGGAGGAATGCTGCCCCCTCTGTGTTACCAGGCAATTACTAGTAGATGACAGTATTAGTACAGTAGTGGTAGATGACTCTTATCAACCGATACAATACCACCACTTTGCTTACTGGAGGCTTGAAGTGGCAGAACCCATGTTTAGTCTCCACAGCTAAGTTATGGTGACCCCTCCCCCATCTCTTCCATCATGCAGTATGAGTGATGTCTTTTGAGGTTATGATGAACATCGTGGCGAGATCCAATATTCCTTACATTTCGAGGGTACAGCTCTAAAATGGTGTTTGAAGGCCGGCTGCTAGTTAGTACACCGAACCGAACCTATTGGTAACTCTGTAGGAGGCTTCCGGATCAGCTAGTGTATAATCTTGCTGCTTCAACTCTGCCAGATAGAAGGAGGGAGTCTGAGTAGTGTGTTGTATGTGGGGGGGGGCGTTGTCTAGCCACATTATGTCAAGGATCTGGGTATATATATTCTTACCATGTGTATGCTATATCCAAAAATTTCATTATTCATACAGCATGTTCCCCCCTCCCCACTTTTTCTTGCTATTGAATACACCATGAATTGTCAAACTAACAAAGCAAACGTATCTGCAAAAAAGATCTAAACCTCCCAAACACTTCCTAGTTTGTTTCACAAATATACGTGGTCTCAGTTCTAATCTCAGTGATGTCCATTTCCACTTAGTCTGCAAAACCCCCATGTACTTTTTCTGACTGAATCTCAGTTATTGGTTGATTCAACCACTGCTGCTCATTTCAGTTGCCCAAATTATTTGCTCTATGATTCCTTTCGCCTCAAAGGTGGTACTTGTGCATATGTCCGTTCCGATATTCCCTGTCAAAAACTTTGTAATTTCGAATCTCCTCTTTTCAATCTTCTCTAGCTTAAAATCTCTCTACCTCATTCTGTCAAATTCATCTGTTGTCTCTACCATTCTCCCAACTCCATTAATCACTTGTAACTCTTTGACTTCCTCTCTTTACAACTCAACTTTCTCCAGTTCAACTTTCCTAACAGTCAGGTAATTTTTCTTGGTGATTTTAATGTTCACAACTCCAGCTGGCTTCCGTTTTCAAGTCCCACAGACCCACCAAGATCACAACTTGGTGATTGTCTCTTCTCCAATGGAGACCTTATCTCATGGCTATTCCCAACCTCATGTTGTTTGATATTACAAGAATGCAAAATGGGATGACCTGTGAGATTTCTTTTCTTCTTTTCCTTGGTCGGATTATTGTTTCAAAACTTTTGCTCAACGTTTGCATCAACGATGTCAACGTTTGCTCAGATCGCGTCAATGAATTGGAAAACCATGTCAGTGTCTAGGTTTTCCAATAAATGTGCTAAGGCTGTTCAAGAGAATAATGTTGAATATCATAATTGGCTTGTTTCCAATTCTTCAGTTTCATTTTCTGATTACACCAGAGCTAGAAACAATTGTAAAGTAGTTATTAATCAGTCGAAACTAGATTTTGAACAGGCTAAGAGTAGGAAACTTGATTCTTGCCCCAAAGGTAGCCAAGCATTCTGGCCTCTGGCCACAACTTTTTTCCATCTCTGTTCCCACTTGTGTCAAAACCAGATGGTTCTATTGTCACTTTAGCCAAGGATAAAGCTGACCTGCTAACATCCCATTTTTCTTCCAACTCATGTGATCTTATAAAACACCTCCCACCATTCCCCACCACGTTCCATTCAGTGCCTCCTGTGGTCTTCTGTCAAAAGGATTTTGATGAACCTTGATGCTAAAAAAGCTCCAGGTCCTGACGGTATTTCTCCACTTTCTCAAAACCTTTGCTCCTGAACTTACTCCTATTCTTTGCCGCCTTTTTTCACTTTCTTATTCCAAAGGTGTTTTTCCTTCTGCTTGGAAATTTGCTCATATCTATCCAGTTCCTAAAAAGGGTGACAAATCCCTCCCACCCACTTATCGTCCCATTGCAATTATTTCTCTTTCTAAAGTAATGGAGAAATCAATTAACCATCAACTAAAACTCTCTAGACCCCTTCCTTCGGATCAGCGATCATCAGTATGGATTCAGTCAGTGTCGATCCACTGGTGATATTCTGGCTTATGTTACCCATTTATGGACAAATTGAATGGAAAAGTTCGGTGAAACACAAGCAGTTGCTCTTGACTTCTCAAAGGCTTTCGACTGTGTTTGGCATAAAGGTTTTCTAAACAAGCTTCCATCTTATGGTTTGCCAACTGTTTTTTTGTAATTGGTTATCCAGTTTTCTGAGGGTGATGATAGATGGCTCTGTGTCTTCTAACTTCTTCACTAATGCTGGTGCCTCCCAAGTTTTAGTTCTTTCCTCTACTCTTTTCCTCTTATATATTAATGGCCTTCTTCCACTGACCAGAAATCTTATCCATAGTTTTGCTGATGGTAGCACGTTGCATTCCACATTCCAGTTTGAGAAACCTCGCCCTGCTCAATCAGCTTCAACTCCTTGAATACCCGCTACTAATTCCTTAAATGCCGATCTCCAGGTAATTCTCCAGTGGGGCAAAGACAGTTTAGTCGACTTCAATCCTATCCTTCTAAAACTCAGTCCTGTCTTATATCTCGCAAAAAGGATTCTTCTGCTCCTATGCTTATCTTTGGTGACACTCCAATTTCTATGCAAGATGATATATCTCTTTTGGGGATTACCCTGACTTCTAATCTCTCTTGGCAAAAGTACATTATAAATATTGCTTCCTCTCCATCTAAAAAATTTGGTTTTCTCTTTTGCTCTCGGCGTTACTTTTCCTCCAAACAGCTGTTCGTCCTGTACAAACTGCAAATCTGCCCTACCATGGAATATTGTTCCCACATCTGGGGTGGTGGTGCCCCCAAAACCTCTCTCAGGTTTCTAGATTCTATTCAGAAGAGGGCAGTTAGGTTAGCTAATGACCCATCTTTAACAGAGTCTCTCCATTCTCTGACTCATATCCGTACTGTTTCTGATGCATGCCTTTTCTATAGATACTTCCATGGGCACTGTTCTTCTGAATTGGCTTCTATAATTACTGCTCTCTCTTTCAAAACGGTCCAAATACGTTCTGCTACCAGCCAACATCCATTTACTGTTCAACTTCAAATTCACACAACCAACTTTTCATCTTCATCGTTTATTCATTCAGCTGCTGTTTTCTGGAACAACCTTCCTTCATACTTATTTCCTGAAAATTAGTCTACAGAAGTTCAAGTCTAATTTTAACAAATATCTTCTTTCATCTTCTCAACCTCCAACCCCTTCATGGTACTAAGTACTATAGGTTCTAATACCTCTCATGTTTGGGGTTTTCGTGAAAAAAAAAAAAAAAAAAAGTTTGCAGATGATACAAAGGTTGGCAAGGTGGTTAATGGCAATAATGATAGTATGCTACTGCACCAAGGTCTAGACGAATTAGGCAGATCGGCTGAGAAGTGGCAAGTGAAGTTCAGTATTGATAAATGTAAGGTACATCATATGAGGAGCAGTAATCCCAGATTAACATGCCAACTATGTGGTACCACACTCAAGGTAGTGGAGAATGAAAACGACCTGGGGTAATTGCACTGCCAAGATATGCTCACAAGGTTTTGTCACAATGATATACAGGAATTTTGTCAGCAGGAATAAGGAGGTAGTTACCCCATTGTTTAATAAAATAGCTAGGCTGCACCTTGGGTACTTCATACAGGTCAGTAAGCTTCATTTTAAGAAGGATGTGGATCTGTTGAAATGGGTGCAGAGAAGAGCAACAAGATTTGTGATGGGAGGAAAAGTGTTCTTTCCAGGAAAGGCTGCAGTGTTGCAAATTGCAGCATCTGGTGGCTAAGCATCGGTGAGGAGATCTTATTGAGGTGTTTAAGGCCCTCAATAGATTGAGTAAGCTCATTGCTCATGGAATCCTTCTTGTTCAGACAGCACACAAGGGGACATAAATTCAAATTGAGGAAGGATGGTTGATGGGTAGATGTGTGGAAATTTGCCTTCAGCCAGCAAGTGGTTGATATGGAATATGAATCTGTGGGCAGCACTGCTAGAATGTCAAAGCTTAAATATTGTACCGCGAGAGTAAAAATTATTCTTTATTCAAAAATATTTTACTCAGGAAATAAGTATAATATAAGTAATTATAAGTATATTATAATTACTTAGTAAGTGACATTAGCATGCTTTCTTATTTTGGATTTAGGAAAAATTAAGTTTCTGGGATTTCCTGTGATATTTATCTAATTCCTGGATTTTCAAATCCAATAAAACAGTCAGGATTCCAGGAAAGAAACCCTAATTCTCAATCATAAGAGAGACAAGGGGGCATAGATATGAACTGAAGGGTGGGGATACCAGTAAACCAGGTCTCAAGAACCTCTGGCTAAAATATGATTGACCACTGGAATAAACTTTTTTTTTTTTTATGTAGACTCCAAACATGAGAGGTATTAGAATCTATAGTACTTACTACTGTGCTTGGATTGGAGGTTGGGAAGACGAAAGAAGATATTTGTTGACATTGGACTTGAACTTCTGTAGACTGTAATTTTCAGGAAATACGTATGAAGGAAGGTTGTTCCAGAAAACGGCAGTTGAATGAATAAACCAGGAAGATGAAAAGTTGGTTCTGCGAGTTTGAAGTTGGACAGTAAATGGATGTTGGCTGGTAGCGGCACATGTTCGGACTGTTTTGAAAGAGAGAGCGGGAATTATAGAAGCCAATTCAGAAGAACAGTGCCCATGGATATATCTGTAGAAGAGGCATGCAGCAGAAACAGTACGTCTGTGAGACAACGAGTGAAGAGACTCTGTTAGAGATGAATCATTAATTAACCTAACTGCCCTCTTCTGAATGGAATCAAGAAGCCTAAGAGCGGTTTCGGGGGCACCACCCCAGATGTGGAACGATCTGGGGTAGTGCGGAACAATCTGTGGAAGAAACTTCATTTGACTCTGATCATGTCCCAATACATGTGACTGCATATCTGCCAGCCCCCAAATTAGAAGCCAGAAGGACAACAAAAAAGGTTGACATCACTAGTCCCAACTTACTTGATGTAGTAAGTTGCGACTAGTGATGGCGGCCCTGATGCACTTGATAAGTGCATCAGAGCCGCCTCTCTCATTCCCTGGGTGAGATTAGAGCCAGCTGTGAACATTCTCGCAAACTGGATCAACACGGTTGCCAAATATGCTGCCTCTAAAAAAATCACAATCAGTCCATATACAAGACTTTGGTGGAATTCGGAACTCAAAATGAGTTTCCAGCTGAAGCAACAGCTCCATCGCACATGGAAACAGTCGCAAAATGTCAATTATCACATTGTTTATTCAAGGGCACGGGCTCAATTTAATCGCCTGAAATCTGAAGCAATCAAATTATACGTTAACTGAGATATGGCTAAAGGAAAAATTCCATACAAGAAAGTGAACCTTCATTTTCCTTTGCAACTTGATCCTGAATTGTGGCTCGATTTCGTCACAAGGTTTAATCATAATCCTATGCCAAACTCAGATCTGGCTCTACTAACAGAGCCCACCCAGCAAGAAGTGTTGAACACCATTCAGATCACAAAACAACAGCTGATCATCGCCATCAATTCTCTACCTGCCTCGTCAACCACTGGTGATGATGGAGTTCCCCAATTCATGCTCAAATGCCTAAGTCCGTACATTATTCAGCCACTTTTAATTATCTTCAACCAGTTACACTCTCGAACCATTTTTTCCCACAGCAATGGAAAAACTATCTCATCAAACCTTTAGCCAAAGTTCAGTCGCCATCGAAACCTAAACACTTCCGACCCATCTCAAACTCCTCCAGCCTACTGAAGCTCCTGGAGAAGACCTTACTCCCCATCCTCACCAAGCAGATCTTACCCAGTAATCCAGCCCAAATTCACTACTCCCTTCCAAACAGATCAACGATCACCAATCTGCTAGCCACCACAAATACTTGTCAGCATTCGAGAAAAGGCACGAACTAGCTGTTACTCACTTAGACATTGAGGCTGCATTTGATGCCGTCCAAGTAAATCAACTACTCACTCTCCTGGAATGCCACTTCCAGATCACAGGGAACATATTATGCTTTCTCTCCTCTCTTCTGAATAACAGAGTTATAAAGCTTCATACAGGAGATCGCACCCTTACTAGATCCGTCACCACAGAAGTCCCACAAGGAGGAGTCCTTTCCGGCCTTCTGTTCTCATCTATTATCTTCCCATTGGTTGCACATTCTCAATGTCTACTGAGCTATGCAGATGATATCAAGATACTCACTCCCATCATCCCTGGTCAAGACCTTGATCTGGTAAAAACGGAAATTAACAACACTCTCACTGCAGTCACATCTTACCTCTGCCAGTTTTGGCTCAAGATCAATCCTGCTAAGTCCGAATTCATGGTGTTTTCATTGAAGCAAACTCCTTCTCTCCAACCTTCGGTCGGCAACATCCTCATCCCAATTGTGTCCAGCCATCGTGATCTGGGCATAGTATTCGACTCCAAACTTCGCTTCAATGCCCACATAGACATGCTCCTCACAGTGTTTCAAAACTGGCGGATTGCAAAACAGCATCTCCTTCATATCAGAGATAAAAAGACAACCGTGAGGTACATAAGAACAATTAAGAACAGTTTGGTGTGACATAAGCATTGGGAGATCAAAATTGAGAGTAGGAGTGTGATATAGGCCTAATGACTCTGATGAGTATAATAAGGAACTGTACAGGGAAATAGAGTGGGCCAGTAAATCAGAGAGTCTTATAATGGGAGATTTTAATTTCCCAGATATTGACTGGAATTTGGGGGCTGGTTACTCACACACTAGCAGGGCTTTTGTGGATTTATTGGATGATTGTTTCCTACATCAGCATGTTCGGGAGGCAACTAGAGAGAGGAATACTCTTGATTTGATTATCAGCAGTGATTCTTCATGCATTAAGAATCTGCAGATAAATGAAACACTAGGTGGCAGTGATCACAATGTGCTGAAGTGGGATTTACTCAAAGAGGTAACTACCATTAGGGGTAAAGGGAAGGATTATTGCTTCCGTAAAGGCGACTACGATGGACTGAGACAGTATTTAAATTCTATACAGTGGGACCAACTGATGATGTTACCAACAGCAAATTCAAAATGGGAAGCATTCAAAGAACTTATCTTGGAAGCTACTAGGCTTTACATACCAACTAAGAAATATTGTTCAAGGTTTAGGCCAAAATGGATGTCAGATGAACTAATAAGGCATATGGCAGAGAAGAAAAATGCATGGGATACTTACAAATTAACACATGACACAGAAGCCTATGATAGATACAAGTTGATATGCAACCAAGTTACAAAGGAGGTTAGGCAGGCGAAGGCAGATTACGAGAAATCTTTGGCAAGGGATGCAAAGAAAAACAGCAAAGAGTTCTTTACTTATGTAAACTCTAGAAGGAAGGGGATGAATCAGATTGGTCCACTTGATATTGATGGGTCAACTGTTGATGATCCTGCTCAGGTAGCTAACAAACTAAATGAATATTTTGCATTGACATTCACACATAAGGAGTTATTCAGCAAGGGGAATGCCAGAGGTGTATTCAACTCTAGCAGTAAGCTACAGAATCTTGAAATAACTGGGAGTAAAGTGGAGGAGAAACTGTTGAAGATAAACACAAGAAAGGCACCTGGGGTGGATGGGATCTATCCAGTTATATTAAAGGAGGCAGCAAAGGAAGTAAGCAAACCCTTAGCCATAATTATGAGAGCTTCCTTGGACTCAGGGGAGGTACCCATAGACTGGAAATGTGCAAATGTGACCCCAATTCACAAAGGAGGATCAAAGGCTGACACAAGTAATTATAGACCTGTGAGCTTAACTTCTGTTCCAGGAAAATTAATGGAGGCACTGGTTAAAGAAGCACTGCAGGATCATCTAGACAAGACTTCAGTTATAGCTCAGACACAGCATGGTTTTGTTAAGGGGAAGTCTTGCCTGACAAACTTGATTGGATACTATGATGCAGTCACAAAAGAACTGGATGCAGGGAATAACTTTGATATTATATACTTGGATCTTAGAAAGGCTTTTGATACTGTTGCACATGGAAGACTGCTACACAAATTGGAGCAGTGTGACATTGGAGGCAAATTGCTGCTATGGATAAAGGGGTGGTTGAGGGGGAGAAGACAGAGGGTGGTAATCAATGGACACTGCTCATCATGGACTAATGTTATTAGTGGAGTCCCTCAGGGCTCAGTGTTGGGTCCATTATTGTTTTCTGTATTTATAAATGATATTGATGATGGTATATCAAGCTTAATGTCCAAGTTTGCAGATGATACAAAGGTTGGCAGGGTTGTCAAGGACACTACTGACACTATGCTGCTGCAACAGGATCTGGAAAGGTTGAGCAGATGGGCTGAGAGGTGGCAAATGAAGTTTAACATTGACAAATGTAAAGTACTACACATGGGAAACAGCAACCCCAGAGCAACGTATCAACTCTGTGGTACTACACTGACAGTGGTAGAGAATGAAAGGGACCTGGGGGTGGTTGTGCAGGCAGATATGAAGTTCTCTGAGCAGTGCAGACGGGCTGCAAGAGTAGCTCATGGAGTATTGTCAATGATATACAGGAATTTTTCCAGCAGGGATAAGGAGGTGATTATTCCATTGTATAAGGCAATGGTCAGGCCACACCTAGAGTACTGTATACAGGTCTGGAGGCCTCATTTCAAGAAGGATGTAGAGCTGCTGGAACGAGTACAGAGAAGGGCAACAAGATTAGTGAATGGAACAAAGGGGTGCTCTTACGAAGAAAGGCTTAAGTTTTGCAAATTACAGTGTCTGGAGACTAGGCACCAGCGAGGTGATCTGATAGAGGTGTATAAAGCCTTGAATGGTTTAAGCATGCTCAATGCTGATGGGATTCTTCCTCTAGCTCAGGAAAATCACCTGAGAGGGCATAAATTCAAATTGTGGAAAGACAGATGTAGGATAGACGTGCGGAAATTTGCCTTTAGCCAGCGGGTGGTTGGTTGGTGGAACAGACTCCCATCCCTTGTGGTGGAGGTTGATAGCCTAAATAAGTTTAAGGCTCAGCTGGACAGGTATTTTGAACGAACAGAGGGGTGAAGTGGAGTGGGTTTTTTTTTTTTTTTTTGGCTGATGCTGCATAAGCTTGCTTTCTTGCATCAAATGCCTCTACTAATGCTAATGCTAATGCTAATTATCTTTCCACCTTTACTCTATGCTGCTGAAATTTGGGCGTCAGCGGCACCGTCAATAAAGAAACCACTCTTTGCCACAGAATTCTGGCTCCTGAAGTGGGCCAACAGGAAGCATAACCTTCCAGCTCTGATTCGTACCACGCAGCTTGCCAACTCTCGGGATTCCACTGCTTCCTACCTTAGTCGACGACCAACGCCTCCTAGCAACAGTCAAGATGATAACAGGCATAATTGCAACACCTTCATTCTGGGATACCTGTGGCTGGAGGATCCTCCCCTGCTGCCCTTAGGGCCAATCCCGAGCTCTACTCGCATTCAGCATGACTCCATCTCTCGGACAGGTTCCTCCCTCAGCAGATGTTCAAGCAAACCCAAGCACTTGACACCGATCTGAACAAATTTGCTGTTGACCGGACTTACCGGAAAAAAATTATGACTAGTAGGACTAATCAGCAATGACTGATGTGTACCTTGCATCTGTTCCTGTCTGATTGAGCTGGTGCTCTTATCTCGACGTTAAGTCAGCTCAATCAAACTTAACTCTCGTAAGGAGTTCTCTCCGTTGTATCAAAATATGTTTTCATTTGTACAATTACCTTTTTTTGTAAATAATTGTTCGATTTTCCTGGAAGTTTTGGGAGGCTGTAAAAATGTAAACCCCTGGCTTTACCTCAGGGTAATCCCCAAAAGAGATATATCATTTTGCCTAGAAATCGGAGCGTCACCAAAGATAAGCATAGGAGCAGAAGAATCCTTTTTGTGAGATATAAGACAAGGCTGAGTTTTAGAAGGATTGAAATCAACTAAGTTGTCTTTGCCCCACTGGAGAATTACCTGAAGATTGGTATTTAAAGAATTGGTAGCATATTGAGCAGGGCAAGGTTTCTCAAAATGGAAAGTGGAATGAATGTGCTACCTGGAGCTTTCTTGGAATCAAGATTCGACAAAATCCTTCTGACAGCCTTTTGATGGAAGACCACAGGAGGCATTGAATGGAGCGTGTTGGGAATGGTGGGAGGTGTTTTACCAAGATCATTAATACACGAGTTGGAAGAAAAATGGGATGCTAGCAGGTCAGCTTTTTCCTTGGCTGAAGTGACAACAGAACCATCTGGTTTGGACAGAGGTGGGAATAGAGATGGGCAAAAGTTGCGGCCAATAGCTTTGGCAAGATACCAGAATGCTCGGCTCCCATTAGGGCAAGAAGAAAGTTTTCTACTCTTAGCCTGTTCAGCTTGCCAGGAGATTGAGAGTATAAGGAGGAAACAGTACTTGCAGTGCTTCTACCAACCTTACATGTTCGAAATACTTAAGAAAAACAGGACAGTAAACTGTACTTATCGTCAACTACCACGGCATGATAATAATGGGAAAGGCTTTTTAGGCAAGTTGGTGTATATGTGTAAATTGCCTATTGTCTTCACCAGTCCACCCACATGTAATAACTTAATTCCTAGTGGATCTTTATAAAATTTTATATTTGGCTCTTAGAAAGACCTACTGAGCCATCCCAAATTTCATTAAAATCAGACAGACAGAATACTACAATTATTATTTCTTTTTCCATCTGTCTACATGTAATAACTCAATTCCAAGTGAATAAAATTTAATATTTGTTTCTCGGACCGATAGAAATCCAGTACTTTTTTTCTTTTTCATACATATCATTTAGGCTATCAATAGTCTGTATATTGTAGCTGAGGCACTGGATAAGGTTTGTTGCCATGTGCTGATTGGAGGAATGAATGAGTGATATACTGGATGTGCAGAAACAAAATATTCTTGGTTCAGGCATAAAATGTAAATGTTCTGGGAGGCTGTGGAACATCAGGTTCTTCTATTACTTCAGAATTTAGATGTCTCTATTTCAGTTATTTCATTGGTTGTTAATTCCTCAAAATGTGAGTCCAAAAGCTCGCATTTTGAGTGTCCAGTGGCAGAGACTTAAGAGGCTCAATTCATATAAAGACAACTCTCAGTTTACGAACGTCCAATTTACGACCATTCGCTATAATGAATGTCACAATTCATTCAAAATTTCTTAAAGTCACCAATAGATAGAGTTCCTTATAAAACGAAATGCCAAACATACAGTGAACATAATTGTAAGATTTAAATAAACTTTTAAAAAATGTATTTATTACAATAATTATTATATGATAATTATACTGAACTGTTCTTGGTTAATAAAACTAAGGCATACAACATTTATAATGTATTGCAAAACATTGCAATGCGTTATAAATGTTGGTGCCTGGGGGGGGGGAGGAGATGTGAAGGAAACAAACTTAAGTGGTGTGTGGAAAAACTTGTGTCCACATTTTGTGAATAATTTAAGTGATTTTGAGGAGCCAGTAGAACCCGTAACTGAAGAAATTGTTGAACTGGGCAATAAAATGGACCTAGACCTTGATGTGACTGATATGAGAGAGCTTTTGGACTCTCATTTTGAGGAATTAACAACCGATGAAAATATTGAAATAGAGACATCTAAATTCTGAAGTAATAGAAGAATCTGATATTCCACAGCCTCCCAGAACATTTACAAAGCAAAAAATGACTGCAGCTTTTAAATCAATCTCTGAGGGGTTGGCAATCCTTGAAGAAGATGCAAATATGGAAAGAACTGCAAAAGTGAAAAGAGGCATTTATGAGTCTAGCACGCTACAGTGAGATTTTTGAAGAAAAAAATGAAACTAACTGTGCAATTTTCTATAAAAACATATTTTAAAAAAGTGGAAAACCCAGCTGTTTCTTCATTATCAGATGCCCTTCCGTCTACCTCATCTGCACCTAGTGTCACTTATGTGGCAAATATTGAAATCTGATGGAGATATCGAGGAGTAAAAGTTGATGAAAAAGAGTATGTTGAGTATGTACAGTACATATATTAGTATTCATTTTCTTTATTATTTCTATTTTGTAACTCTGTTTTTAATTAAAATTAACAAGTACGATATCTTGTTTTTTTTTTATTCTTTTCTTATTTTATTTTACATTACGTATCGTATACGATAAACCATAACGCATACATACATTATAATAAAACATATTGTATAGACCACTCGATGTTTAGTACATGGTTTTAATGCTTTAAAACGGCTGCTAACATATATGATATGCATCATAAAAGCTCAGGAATGCAAGATACACATAACGAACAAAACATATAATGAACGTCTTGGAACGGAACTTGTTTGTAAACCGAGAGTTGCTTGTAATGAAGAATCAAAGCAAAGAATGTGGATTACTTTGTTCCACTTTAACAAAAGGCATGTGCTGAATTTAAATGTTCTGTTTATATTTAGGCATGATCCCAAAGTCAGATGAGTTGACTACTAATTATTTTCAACAGTGCACACAATCATTAAAAATATTAAGCAGTCATGTGGGCTCAAACCATGGTCAACTCAAATGCAAGCGCAACTATATCAGTTGTCTAATATTTTACATAAAAAAATAAAAGAAGTGGTTTGAATCATGCATAGCAGATATATGAAACACACAGTCAAATCTGCTTAAGCATTTATTACACTTCTAGGAAATAATTTACAAAAGTGCATAATACAGAAGAATAGTAGCAATATGAGATTCATATATTTTTCAAGGACCTATATTAATAGTAGAAGCTGAGAATAAGATAAGTTTGGCTACACAACAATATTATACGTTCAATTAGAGCTTCTACAGTACAACAAAACAAAGGAACAAAGAAAAAAAAAAACTAGAACAGTCCATGTAAGCAAAAAAAAGTAAGAAAATATATATTCCAACATTATATCATACACTTGGTCATAATTTGTGCAGTACCACTTTCAACAGCAATGCACAATATCCATTTGTAGTGAAAGAAGATAGGCTGAGTAAATTTCTTATTCACATGTTTACACAACTAGGTGATTTGTTTTAACAATCTGTCATTTGCAAAAATTCATCTTTGCTTCTAAAAGCAAGCAGAGGATTTCATAAGTAGAGTAATGTCAATATGACTTGCCCTACTCAATATCACTACAGTATATAAATATATATATTTATATATGTACATATCCCATTTCTCCTGGAAAGGAGAAGGGAGGAAAGAGATTAATATTTCAGATCCCATTTACAAATAGCTACTCTTCTGACATATACATAGGCATTTAACATTTTACATCAAAGAATCGAAAAGCATTTTGCTATTTGAAAGTTTTTTTTTTTTTTTTTGATTTATTTAATTCTGGCATGTACAAATATGCTATATACCATCCATCATCTTAATTATAAAACACATAGGGAATTAAAACTCACTGAGAGATGAAATTAAACAAATCTCTTGAAAAATGAAATAAGGAAACTAAGAACTCTTCAATTACTTTTTTTTAAAGTTTACTATTTTAACTAAACTCATGCTTATCTATTTTGTTATATCTATATTGTATATTTTTTCAGATTTAAAAATAAGTCAAAAATAATGTAAAATCAACTATTTAAAAAGAGAAAGAAAAAAAAAATTACTGGAAAATTATGCATTACTACATTTAATTAATTCTTCAATGACAACCAGGGATGAAGTTGTGCACTTCTACTTCCTTGAGCATATTTTAATTCCGTATCCTTACCAATTAACTTATTTTTAAATTCTAAATTATTCAAAACCGCTTAAACCTCAAAATCATTCTTCCATCCTACTTCATGTAACAACAGCAGATTATCTAAGGTGAGTACCGTTTATTAAGCTTTGCTATTCAAATTCTATAACTTATCTAATTGCATGACTACAGTTGAACAATAACTTATTAATAAATTTCTTTCACACCATGGGCAAAAAACCTGATCTTACAAAAGCACCAAATAATGAGCTACTGTACTATTTCAACAATCTAATAACATTCGCCTAGTAGCTACATAAATGGCAGACTTGATGGTTTATTGTTTGGAAACAAGATTTCAATGTTACAGCTCTTTCTATTAAATAAACATATGCAAAGATTCTTTGCATATGAACTAGTATTTGCATACTAGATCTTGTAAAAATTCTGAATATGAAGCAGCTTTGAAACTTTTTATCATTCATCCACTACATTAATTTTAGAAAAACTGCAATGAATATGATGAAAGTGCATACACGCGCACACAAAAATACTATTAGAGGCATTTTAAATGAAGAACATTAGTTCTTCATTTAAAATGAATTCATTTAGAATGAATTTTAAATGAAGAACATTAGTTCTTCATTTAAACAAAATGTAATTAAGATGCATTTTCTAAAGCAGCCATATGAATTTTGCACTTCTATTACTGCTTTCAAAAGTAAAAATTAGTATTATGTTGCAAAATACATTTAACAGAAACAATTAGCTGTGTAATGATGTTTTTACATCCATAAAATATGTCTAAAAAAATTCAGTTAATTTAAAATATATAAATATAAATATAAGGTATAAAAATTCTGTTGCCATAAAAAAAGTCTGATTATGAAAGTGACAATTACAAAAATGAAAATAATTAAATGTAAACTAAATGCATATAGTGAGTAAGTTAATGAAATTACAGAAATTATTTGCATAAATATGTTAGAGGGGGAACAAATTTAAAAACAAACTTTTAAGTTATGTATGTATATATATACATGTATATATATAGTAAAGTATAAACTTAAGACCATTAAAAACAGCTCACAGTGCTAGTCCATCTTTAGAACAGCAAGAAAATGCACTTATTTATGATCATCGTCATCTATTTTTTTTTTTTTTTTTTTTTTTGTTACCAAATCAGACTTGAACATCTAAAAATTCTAAATTTTATATTAATTATTTTAATACAGTATTTAAAATGCAGGGTGATTCTTTATTCATTATAACATTTCAGTTGTTTATAATTTGCTTATCTGTGAAGTAAAAAAAAAAAGAAAAAAAAATGTACATTTTTTAAAGGAGTAAGGTATTAAGAATTTAGGTTGTTTTCACTGAAACTGTACTATTTTAGATTCAGTTATCATGGGTGCCTACAGTGTGGAGCAACAGGCTTTTCACTGCAAATGGAAATTCTGTGTTAATAGCACAGCAAAACCTTTTACTGTAAGCTTAGTGTACTTACAGCACTTAATTGTTTGTTTGTTATTTGCTTTTTAGGAGCATTAGCAACTAAGGCCATATTGCTCCAGGGATATGCGGTAGTCATTCCGTGACCTTTCCGCATCCTCCGTATTTGGTGGTCACTGGCTCGAACCCCGGTCTAATCAAGAAGCGTGTGCTACGCCTTCTGCTCCTACCCACCTGGCTATGAAGGTGCCACACCACTTAAAAAAAAAAAAAAAAAATGTATTTGTTTAAGCAGCTCGAAGAACAAGACTAACTGAATAGTCAGGTTGGGAATTTAGTCCATAAACATGCATGACAGAATGGAGAAAGTGCAAAAACATTAAAATTGAGTATTTACAACATTTACTCCAGAAGATAAAGCATACTATATTATATTAAAAGATTAGCTTTAGCTTTTCTCTGCAATATTAACAAGCTTTTAAATGACATCAGATCTCCCAGAAAAAATTAAAATAGTTGGAGGAATTTAATGGGTGCTGATAAACTTCAATAATCATGTTGTTTCAGATGGCAATCATTTTACTTTAGACAGTTATATGAGGTTTTTTTCAAAATAAATTGACTAAATGTGAGATGACCTGACAAAGAAAAATACAAATGCATAAATATTTCAGAAGGTACAGATAAAAGATCCTAAACAATTTCAGTTTATTACACATAGTCACAGTAAAGGACGTTCAAAAAATAATCATTTTAAAATATATACTGTTCAAGAAATTGCTGTAAGACAGATGCAAATTAAATGCGGTCTCTTGAAGTTTGACTCTGTACAACTATGAAAACTACAGCACACTTGATTGTTCTTATAATTGTAATGAGAATGAGAACTGCTTAATAAAACATGTGCATGATGCAGTTAGGAGAAACAAAATCAGTTTTATGTGTTTGAATAGCATACATTTCTCTTTTGTTCAATTTGTCTTCCTACGAATGTGTATCAAGTCTTTGAGTTTGAATGTCAATTTTAAGTTATACAGGCAGGATGCACAAGTGAGAAAAATGGTAACAATGAATGCCACAAGCAATAATGTAACTAGCTCTCATGCTATTAGTATAAAATACAGTTTTGGGCTGCGGAAGCTGTTTACTGACTTTTTTTTTTTTTTGTAGAACCCAATACATTTAAGAACAGTAATATATACATGTACAAAAGATATTTCAATTTGGATTCCACAGAACAAACTGGAAACCTTAGCTATAGAGTTAGAGATTTTGTATAGTTATTGTACCTTATTTTTGTGATTTAGAAAAGAAAAGCAAAATACAAATAAGCATACAGAATGATGATTATTTAATGTTATGTTTTATTAATGCCACTTGTTTATACCATTTCTCTGAAATTACTATGGATGTTAAAAGCCTTATCTTAGGCTTGTTAACTAGCCTTTGATTTTTTTTTTTTTGTTTAAGTCACACAGATTGTGTTTTATAATTTATGAGAGGTTTGTTTCTGGGAATTATCCTTTAATATTTGATTTCTTTGTCATTTTGCATTTATTCTTTCATCATTCTTGATCTGATTTCTTTCATCAGCCAAAGCAGGTGCTCCCACATAAATTATTAATAAAAGCAATGTATACAGTAAGACTTTACTGTCTTGTACAGTAAGGAGATTTAAACCCCCAGCAATAAACTCACTTTCAGGAAATAGTCTCTCCCTAAACATTTTAACATTATATTTCTTACCTTTCTGTCCAATAAATGTCCCCATTAATTAAACCAAGAATACGAATTTGAATAAAATACTTTTTATGAACTATTATTAATAGTTCATAAAAATTGGCAGTATTAATAAAGAAAATAGCAACTAGAAGTGTGCCCTCAGGGAGTGAAGCTATACACAGAGAAGAAAAATTCAATTATTATTTGAGAAAAATATCGAAAAGCAGGTACGGAATAGAGGTAGCGTTGAATGAAATGAACAATTTTTGAATGAATAGGAGCAGTAGCTGCTCATAGTCGACATTCAGATGAGGCAGTAACCGAATCAGTTACGGCTATTAACAAATACAAGGGATGAATAAAATGAAAGATATCAGGAGGAGCCTTGCCTGGATGCTGAGAGCTGCTGTTAGCACTACCTGCCAATATATTTACTCTATAGGAACAGAGAAAAATTTTAGTGATTGTATTGATAACATTTACTTTATCATTGTAATTTAAGTGATTCATATAAAATGTAAAGTTACACATAAGGCTAGTTTATTTGAATTCACTGAGGGAATGTTTTTACAAATGATTTTTTTAAATGCATGTATAATCTAGATATCAGTGTTCAATATTTTATAGAAAAAAATACAAAATTATTTGTAAAATTATATCAGTCGTCTGGAGACTAGGCACCTGCGAGGTGATCTAATTCAGGTGTGTAAGACCTTAAATGGTTTGAACAAGCTCAATGCTGTTGGGATTCTTCCTCTTGTTCAGATTATTCACCTGAGGGCACATAAATTCATTTTGAGGAAAGACAATTGTAGAATAGACGTGCAGAAATTTGCCTTTAGCCAGTGGGTAGTTGATAGTTGGAACAAACTTCAATCTGTCACAGTGGAGGTAGTAAAATTAAACGAAGTTCAAGGCAGAACTAGACAAGCATTTGAAGTGAATGGATGGGTGAAATGGGAAGGGTTTTTTTTGCTTGATGCTGCAGAAGCTTGCTTTCTTGCATCATATGCCAATGCTAATGCTAAAAGATGGCTTTTCATTAAACCCAATGAAAGCTCCCCTCCATCTCTCATATGTTGAAACAGAATCTGGTAGAGGCTACCTACTGTAACAGTTATTATAATATACATTATAGCTGAAAGCAGTGTTCAACACTGAAAGGCGCCTCTGTAGCCAGGTGGGAAGGAGCAGCAGTGCATAGCACACGCTTCTTGATTGGACCGGGGTTCGAGCCCGTCACCACCAAATACGGAGGATGCGGAAAGGTCAAGGGAATGACCACCGCATATCCCGGAGCAATATGGCCTTAGTTGCTAATGCTCTTAAAACCCAAATAACAAACAAACATCAACACTGAAAGGACAAAATTCATGGGATACCTGGTTCTTGGGCAATGTGATGCTGTCATCCCTCTCAATGGTGGATGAACTCACTGCTCAGCAGGTATATAGGTACACTGCATCACTGCATTCACGGAGATGGTAAGTCGATGTCAGTATTGATAATATTCGTGAGTTAATTGACTTTGAAAGAGGGATGATAGTGGGTACCCGATGCATGGATCACTATCGCGGAGGTGGTACAGAAATTGCACTATCCCTGTTCGACAGTATCAAGAATAGGTATCAAGTGTAGTATCAAGGACAGTATCAAGTGTATCGGGAATATGCCATTTCCAGAATAACATTGCATCGTGGCCAGCACTGTGGGTGGAGAAAGGTGGTGGATGAACATGCTGTCGACGTCTGTCTTGTATTGTTTCAGCTAAATGGAGAGCGACAGTGGCACAAATCACCGCCAATTTCAATGAGGGAGGTATCAGAAACGTCTCACCAAGACCACCAGGTGATCATTAGCCACAATAGGTTATGGCAGCTGCCAACCCACCAGAGTCACATTGCTAACACCACAACACGGAACTGGACGAAAGAACATTGGCACTGGACCTGTATGATTGGAAATGGGTCTCCCGGTCCAGCGAGTCCTATTTCCAGTTATTTCGAGCGGATGGGAGGGTGTGTATCTGGTGGAAACCGCACCAAGCAATGCAACCGTCATGTCAACAAGGAACTGTTTCGGCAGGTGGACTGTCGGTAATGGTCTGGGGCATGTTCAACTGGTACATGTTGGGACCTCTGGTATGTCAAGACGTATCTCTGAATGGTCCAGGTTATGTGTCCATCCTTGCAGACCATCTGCATTCCTTCATGGTCACCGTGCACCCACAATGGACAATGTGCCTCCCCAAAGAGCCGCGGTGACTAGAAAGTGGTTCACAGAGCATTGCACAGATTTTACCACCATGGAATGGCCTCCACTCTCCCTGGATATGAACCCTGTGGAGCATCTTTGGGATGCTGTTGAAAGGTCCATTCGAGCTTTGGATCCTCCAGTCAGGAAGGTGATGGAATTATGGACAGCAGTGCAGCAAGCATGGATGGAAATACCTGTGGAACGCTTTTGTGAACTAGTTGACTCAATGCCTCACCATGTGACTGTCCTTATGTTGGTGAAAGGTGAGCCTACCCATTACTAGGTAAGTATCCCATGATTTCTGTCCGCTCCATGTAGTACAATGTTTTCATAGCTAATGATCTCTCAAATTTAAATTTTTTATGGAGTGGGGGAAAGCAGCAAAAAATTTCTACCAAAATTGTTTGTTGAGTTCGAAGTCAATAAACTGACTAAAGGCCCTGAAGGCGATTTGATTCACATCAATTAGCACAGTAGAAAAAGTACAATCTACAACAGCAGTTCATTCATTCATTTCGTGGACACTTGTGGTAATACACAATGTCAATGACAGTCAATATCCAGACAATGTCATAAAAGGCCTCTATTTACATATTACAATATAATTTACATTAAAATCTAGGAAATAGTCTTTCAAATATCTGCTTATTTAAATTTTACACAATACTGTAGTCAGTGCTGGATTTAGGCAAAAGCCAAATTAGCCACAAAAAAGTGCAGAGACTTGGAGAGGGCTGTTTGTTTGTTATTTGGTTTTTAGGAGCATTAGCAACTAAGGCCATATTGCTCCGGGGATATGCGGTGGTCATTCCCTGACCTTTCCACATCCTCTTTATTTGGTGGTCATGGGCTTGAACCCCAGTCTAATCAAGAAGCGTGTGCTACGCACTGCTGCTCCTGCCCATATGGCTGCGGAGGCGCCTTGAAGAGGACCTCTGAACTTTTTTCCCCCTGAGGATAAAGATCTATAATTACAGATTTTGGGGCCATGTTTTGACGTAGGGCATCATTTTGTCTAAATCTAGCCTGTATACAGTAAAAGCTTTAATGAAATATTCCAGTGGCAGAATATAAATTAATTTATGTATCTTGACTAAAATAAAAGAATACTATATATAACCATCATACATAAAGTAGTATACTAGTTATAGGGCTATGGTATACGTCTGTGCTGAAGTCTCAAAAGTGATCTCAAGTCTGATTTCAGAAGCTGAACCTTCTGTGCCTTTAATATCTTAATAGCTAATGGACTAACATTTAATTCTTTCATTAGTACAATATAGTTTTCACCTTTCTCAAGTTACTAGATGATCTCCAGTCTATTAAAGTTAACATAATTATTTTCCTTTGTAACCCCACTGTGTGCATGTTGTGCACGTCTGAGGATCCATTTTAAAAGGATGCTGCAAATACTTTGTGATAATGAACACAAAACAAAAGTTTTTACAGTTCCTTTAGTACTAGAACCACTGGTACTCCAACTGGAGAAAACAACAGAAAACAAGAAATTCTGAGAAATTTAAATTAAATGAATTATAAAGCAAACTGAATCTAAATGAAGACAAATGTTTCTGGGTGTTTGGTAAGTAACTGAACATAGTGTTATGTTGGGAAGACAGGAAATATGGCAATTTCTTGGGATTTCTACAGTCTATGTGCCAGATAAATAGGTTTCTACTGTACCAATTAATCTTTCTTAACATGGACACTGAATGTTAAGATAACTATTTTAGTTTAGTTTAGTTTAAAAAATAATGCTTCTCCGCATTACATTTTTTCTGTATGCATCGTCACTGATGGGAAATACATAAGCTTTGTATTTGCTTTGCCGAAATACATAAGCAAGAAAGCAAATCCACAACATTTGATATACAGGCTATATACTACATTCTGTGGTTGTGTGTATGGGTCTGTGGCCATGTGTGTTCAAGGTCTATTTATGGGGAGGAAAATCCTCCAAATGTGTCAGTTAGTCTCCAAAGTCTAAGGAATATCTGGTAATATGGCAATCCCATGCCATTAATTAATGATGTGGAAACATTAATTAAGAATTAAATTTTAATTCAAAATAAGTAAAATTGACTTGCTGAACATTCAAGTTTATTCTGCCAAAATGAAGACTGATACAATGCTGAGATGACTGTATTCAGAACATTAAAAAATAACTTAAGCTTTGTGCAAATACCACTGAAACAACTGAATAAGAACATTGCATCTGAAGATTGTATTTCTCAATATACAACTGAACAAAATGTGTCTTTGCAAACAAATTTTTAAAATAATATTAAGGAAAGAGTTAAATGCCCCTGTCAAAAATAATAGTTATTTCAGTAAAAATTAATGTTTGCTTGTAGCCAATTAAGAATAGATGATATACAACTCATAGGACTTAGATATTAATAAAAATAAAATAAATTAATGACAATCAAATTTTGGACTACACACAATAGTATTAGCAATGATTGCTGATATTTGGGGTAAATAGTAGTGATGTTAAAAGTCAAATAAAAAAAAAAAAAAAAAAAAAAAAATTAAGAGATAGCCCAAAGTGCAAAATTAAAATTTTCTCTTAGATTAAAAACCTACTTAGTAATACATTTAGTGTCTCATAAAACCGTTGCTACTGAAAATTACACTGAGGCAAGAAATTTATAAAACAAGCCAAATCATGTTTCTTGAATCTTATGCCTCTGTCTATTTCACTACAGATAATGAATATTACGATGACATTTTTTATGTTGATCTATGGTTATTTTATTAATACCAATTAATAATAGGAGACAACACAAATGAAAATCAAACTAGGCAGCACTATAAGTCAAATTAATAATCACAAAAAAGAAAAGGAGCAATTAATGAAAAAATAATTAAATAATTATTAAGATTTATAAAGGTGACTGAATGGTATAAAGGTGGTGATGAACTGATGGTCATGGTGCTGCCATACATTAGACACCACATACATATCCTTACTGTAAATCACAAGTACAAAAAAAAAAAAAAAAAAAAGCATTAAATATTGAAATAAAAATGGAAATTTTAAAAAATTTGGACAAGGACTAAAAGTAATGCAGACTGCACATCCTCTTAATTTGTTGATATTAATTAAACCAAAAGAAAAAATAAATAAAAGCATGTGCAAACTCAATTTGTTTTGCTATGGCTACAAAAATTATAAGACTATGCAATTCATTAATACATAATTTGGAGAAACTTTTGTATATGTGGATATATGACCAAAGAAAGGCAAAAGGGTGCATAGTTTAGCACTGATTTAATTCAAACTAAAGCAAAGTTGACATAAGAACTAAAACAAGGCTCAAATTTGGTCACAGATTTTAACATTAGTTGCAGATGGCTCAAGAAAAGATTTATGTTAAAATTTATTTATGTTAAGAATCATCACTTGCATGGAGAATCTGCTTGTATAAGGAGGCAGTGATGATTTTTGTGGCAGAATTTCAAAATATTATTCCTGAAGGTGATTACTCTCCAAAGTAAGTCTTAAATTGCGATGAAGTAACACTGTTTCAGAAGAAAATGCCACCATGGGTACAGGAAACATAAGAAGCAAAACCCCTTTGAGGTTTAAACTCCACATGGCTTGATTTTATTGCTTGGCTGTAATGCCAATGGTGATGCAAAATTAAACCATTAATGGTATCGTGCAAATAATTCAAGAATTTTAAAAAACTTGCTAACAATACTTCGATTGCAGTTTGGCTAATAACAAACATATGGATGATGAGAAATATCTTTATAGAATGGTTTAATAACTATTTGGTACCATTTGTGGAAAATTACAACAACAAATAGAACATAAAAGGACAATGATCCAGGACATGTAAAATCTGAAAGTATCACAACCACACATAAAAATATTTTTTCCTCATAGTACAACAGCACTATTATGAATCATAGCAACATGTAAGGCTTACTATTTATGAAAAACAATGGAGCAACTTATAAATACAATAGCCAGAGTCAAAATTAACGTTTGGCCATTCTGGAAAAATTTTAGCATAAAGAAAGCCATTGACAACATCCAATATGCATGGAAGGCATTGCCAATATCCAGTATGAACAGAAATTGGAGCAAGCTTTGGCCCAAATCTGTCAGTCAATCTGAGGGTTCTGTAGATAATGGTATCATAATACTAAAGAGATTGTGCAGCTTTTCGAAGAAGCAGGATCTAATGAAATAGCAGCGGATGACGTCAATGAATTTTTGCCAAGCCACGGAAGGGATTTAACAGTTGATGATCAAAAATGATTTCTGGTGTGGATCTGGATACTGAAAGAAGCTGCATATTCAAAAGAAAAAAATGAATGATTTGATGAGTGATTACAGATTAATTTTAGAGGTGAGAGACACCACCAACTAGGTAACTTATCTCATATTCATTCTTTAAAAAAAAAAAAAAAAAAAACTGACCCAATAGAAAAATATTTTCCATCTGATTCAAAAACTATCCATACAAAACAAGACAATATTGCCTTGTGTTTTATTTCAATAAATTTTTATTTAATAACTTTTGGGATTTAATATATCATTTACTAACCATAGTGCAATATGTATTGATAAAAAGTTTGAAATGGGGGTAAATATTGACAATTTATAGCTTTTATAGAATCTATCCCTGACTATTATATGAAAATGTGCATGCTGTAAATGCACATTTCTATTATGTGCTAATTTTTTTCCAGAAAAATGTGTGATAGGATGAGCTATATATATATATATACACATACACACATATAATTAGTTAACCAGCCAGGAAGCTGTAAAATTTATATTATGCCACAAGTCAGGAAATTACACAACTCAAGTGCTTAAGTCAGTTATTTGACTTAAAATTTGAATTATTTGAATTAAAATAATTTTAAAGAATCAAATAGGGCCTAATTAAAAATAATAATTATTAAAATTAAAAACCTGCTTAGCTCTTATGAAAATTCTATATTTTACTTATGTTAGAAAGGCTCTTGCTATACGTGAGAGCACTAAAACTTGTAATAAGAATTTTGTTTCATACAAATTCTGAACTATTAAATAGATTCATATTAATAAATTCAAAACTTACCAGTTTGTTATTGCAACTCTAGCTACCAAACTTGTATGATTTTTTGCTACCATATGGACAAACGGTACACATTCAAATCATTGCTATATTATGCATCATTGAAAACAAATAACATCAAAATTTATACAATACAATAAGTCCTCTGCTTGCTTTATCAGAAGCTACAACCAGGTACCTAGAGTACATTTTATACAAATTACATTTTGTGCCATCTGATAACCTAATAGAAAAACTATAAGTTGCTAAACATTATTTGAGCAACACTGGTTTTGTTCAAGCTAGCATGAAATATTTTCAAGGTTGACACCAATGTGTCATAAAAATATATATTAAAAAAAGAGCTACATTAGAAATATGGATATTAATTGAAATAATTGGAATAAGAAATTAACTGCACTCCTTGTGCAAATTTCTGATCAACAGTAATAGGGAATGCAATAATGCACCTGGTATAAAGACAAGCAAGTATTACCTTGTCTTTCCAATCATGATTCAGAGACTAGCATATCTATATGACACAGAACTGAGGTGGGCAATGTACATCTGAGGAAGCATACTTTCTTAACATGCTTTTTCATTTAATAAACATTTTGGTCAAAGTTCATTAAGACTGAAGCTACAATATAATACAATAATAATATTTCACTCTCATCTCCTATAGTCAATTTCAAAATGGAGTAATCTAAATTTATTGAATGGAAGCACACATCACACGAATGCATGCTTGAAGGCTAAGTAGAAAACACGGACTCTGCCTTTCTTTGCTACATGGAAGAATACATTCACTGTGAGCATTCCTCTCTGGCAATTTCAAGTTGTGCTTTCATGGTGGATAATACGTCTATCAAGAATGAAAAATAATAATGTGAAATTAGAATAATAAGAAAATTAAGGACAAAAAATTTATAAAACTTTAATATTTCTTGCAATTATTTTTCATATGGAATATTTAAATGCCAAATTGATTCTATATAAACTTCATTAATATCCTTAAATTTAATGTAACATAATGTTTACTGTTCTGTAATCTGATACTTAAATGAATACTACAGAATTTGTTTTCGACATATGTGCCACCAAAACCATGCTTAAGACTTGTGGCTCATACAGAGGAAAACTGGACATCATTAATGATATATAGGAACTTTGCCAAGAGGGACAAAGAGCTGATCATCCTGTTGTACAATGTAATGGTCAGGTCACATCTGGAATACTGTATAAAGGTTCAGAAATCTCATAAAACTATTATATATTCTTATCAAGAAAGACTAGGGTTTTGCATATAGCAGTCTCTGGAAACTACACATTTGCATGATGTAACTGAAAAAATGCATAACTGAAAAATTCATCTTTAAGAGTTAAGTAAAGTAAATGTTGATAGATCTTTGCTCTTTCTGACATTACACATACAAGGAGACAAATTAAAATTGAAAAAGGATGGTTGCAAAGAGCAGTTTGGAAATTTGCATTCATCCAGAGACTAATTGATTGATGGAATAAATTTCCCTAACGTTGTGGAATGTAGTGGTCCAAACAAATTTAAAGGATGTTTCAACAAATTATTGGAAGGAATAGGCAAATGAAGTGGGTATTTTTTTTTTGTTGGCTGATGATATTTGGCTGATACAAGCTTTGCATCATGTTGCCAATGCTAATTCTAAATATGGCAAGGAATATATAAGTGACATGCAGTGAATTTGAAACTCAAAAAGAACATAATACATTGCTAAAGGAAACACCAAAGAATCAGAATTAGCATTAGCATATGATGCCAGAAAGCAAGAATATAGAGCATCAGCGGAAAAAAAAAAAAAAAAAAATTTTCCCATTTCATCCATCTGGTCACACCAAATGATTTAGTTCAGAGTTAAATTTATTTAAGCTATCAACTTCCACAACAACAGATGGAAGTTTGTTCCAGCAATCAACTACCCGCTGGCTAAACGCAAACTTCCACATATCTATTCTACAATTGCCTTTCCTCAATTTGAATTTATGCCCCCTTAAGGTTCTTAATTTCAGCAAGTGGAAGTATCCCATCAGCATTAAGCCTGCTCAAACCATTCAAGGCCTTTTACATCTCAATCAGATCACCTCACAGGTGCCTAGTCTCCAGATGCTGCAACTGACAGAATTTAAGCCTCTCCTGATAAGAGAACCCCTTTGTTCCTCTCACCAATGTTGTTGCCCTTCTCTGTACTCATTCTAGCAACTCTACATCCTTCCAGATCTGTATGCAGTACTCAAGGTGTGGCCTGACCATTGTCTTTTATAGAGGTATAATCACCTTGTTGTCTCTGCTAGCAAAATTCCTATATATCATTGACAAAACTCCGTGATCTGCTCTGGCAGCCTGTCTGCACTGCTCGGAGAACTTCATGACTGCACAATTATCCCCATGTCTTTTTCATTCTCCACCTCCCTGAGTGTAGTACCACACAGTTGGTACATTTCTCTTGGGTTACTGCTACCCGTATGCAATACTTTACATTTGTCAATATTAAACTTCAGTTGCCACTTCTCAGCATATCTACCTAACTTTTCTAGATCCTGTTGCAGTATCATAGTCTTTACTATCATTAACAACCCTGCCAACCTTTGTATAATCTGCAAACTTGGACATTAAGCCTGATATACATTCATCGATATCATTAAGAAATACACAAAACAACGAGCCCAGCATCGAACCCTGAGGGACTCCACTAATAACATTAGTCCACATAGAGCAGTGTCCATTTTTTACCACTCTCTGCCGTCTCCCACTCAACCACCCCTTTATCCATTGCAGCAACTTGCCCTTAATACTATACCGCTCCAATTTGTACAGCAGTCTTCCATGTGCAACAGTATCAAAAGCTTTCTGGAAATCCAAGTATATGATATCAAAATTATTTTTTGCTTCCAGTTCCTTTGTGACCACATTGTAGTATCCAATCACATTGGTCAGACAAGACTTCCCCTTAACAAACCCATGCTGTGTCTGAATTATTACTGCAATCTTGACTAGGCGATCCTGCATCACTTCTTTAACCAGTGACTACATTATTTTCCAAGGAACAGAAGTTAAACTAACAGGTCTATAATTATTTGCATCACCCTCTGAACGCCCTTTGTGAATTGGGTATACATTTGCACATATCCAGTCCATGCAGACCTCCCCTGAATATAAGGATGCTCTCATAATTATGGCCAAGGGTTTGCTTACTTCCTTTGCTGCCTCCTTCAATATAACTGGATAGATTCCATCTGCCCCAGGTGCCCTAGGTCCCACAGGAACTAGTAGTTGTTGGTGACTCTATTGTCAGGGACACCGGGAACATGTTTGGCAAGGGATGCAAAGAAAAACAGCAAAGAGTTCTTTACTTATGTAAACTCTAGAAGGAAGGGGATGAATCAGATTGGTCCACTTGATATCGATGGTTCAACTGTTGATGATCCTGCTCAGGTAGCTAACAAACTAAATGAATATTTTGCATCGACATTCACACATGAGGAGTTATTCAGCGAGGGGAATGCCAGAGGTGTATTCAACTCTGGCAGTAACTAGAGAATCTTGTAATAATTGAGAGTAAAGTGGAGGAGAAATTGTTGAAGAAGTCTGCTGACGAGGCTAGTAGGGGCCAGACGTGTTCAAAGGCTCTAAGTGGATTTTTCTTATTTATTGATTTGAAATTATTGTTTTTTTAAAACTTTTGATTTAAATTTAGCAGTATAGCATTATTTTGTGATTTTTCTGATTAATTTGGTGTATTTATTCTTTACTCAGCCTTGCAATTGCATAAAAGTATCGGTAAGAGTATCCACGTGTTACAAGTCGCAACTCCGCTGAACGAGAACTTTTTTTTTTTAGCCATAATTAGCCGCTTATTGAATATTTTTTACATCAAATTATTTTTTGTAAGTAGCTTATAGACCTAGTAAGGATCGTCAGTTTATTCTGAATTGAGACAACGAGATTTGCAAGTTAATTAATACTTAAGTGTCCATAGATTACCGTTCGTAACTTCCCGCTTTTGTCTTTGTCATACGATCGTCATATATCGAACCTAGATAGCGTTAGTATAGTATAGGTTATAAAATTTTCAGTGATCGGTAAACCTATTAAACTTCTTGAACTTCGTTGGCATTTAAATTGTACTTTTAACTAAATACATATATCGACTTAGATTACAAACGTTACATAATTAATTAATACATAACTGATACGGAAGTTATATAAAGGGAACTCGGATTAATACTTGATAAATATATAAAAAATATATATCCCGTTATAACTGTGTTGGAAGGTAAGTTAGGGTTATAAACTGAAATTTTATTTAAATTAAAAGAAATCATGACTCAGACCAGAGCAGCAAAACAAAAGGCTCAAGCTAATGGAAGTGCTGTGGCTCAGAGGAGAACTGAGGGGGGCAGTTGCCTTCTGAATCACAGCCTTCTAAAATGCACAGCTTGCATGATGTTTGTGGAGCATTCAGGTACGGGACATGATATTGCCATGGGGGATGTCTTTGTGTGTGCGCAATGCAAGGAGTGTATCGAAATCAGGCAACAACTCAGCGTTCTTATGGGCCTATATGAGAGGTTGAAGGACAGGGTGGATGCCCTCGAAGGAACTAAATTGAGGGTCTCATCAAGCTCTCAGCTGCCCTCATCAACGCCAGAGCTTGCACTTGGTCGTTGCGCAACACAGCGGCAACCCCAAAGGCAGAATGTGCTGGTCCCAAAGGAACTAGTAGTTGTTGGTGACTATTGTCAGGGGAAACGGGGAACATGCTTTGTAAAAAGGATAGGTGGAACAGGACCAGGGTATGTCTGCCAGGGGCAAAGGTTGATGATGTTGTAGAGCAGATATCATCTTTTAAGGGCACAAAAGGTGATATAGTTGTACACGTTGGCACTAATGATATCAAGAGTAGGAGACCGGCAGAATTGCTTAACAAGTACAGGTCACTGTTGAAAAAAAGTCGTGAAATAGGGTTGAATTTGAAAGTGTCTGCAATTCTGCCCAGACACGATAGGAGGGAGTATATGTTGAGAGCCTTGTCGATCAATTCGGCCCTGGAAAGATTGTGCAAGGCTCAAGGGGTAGAATTTTTTTCAGCCTGGACTGTACTTGTTAACAGGAGAGATTGCTTCTACAGGGATGGGATACACTTAAATAGAAAGGGTGCAAGAATATTTCATGATGCTATCGAGGCAGTGTTAGGTGGGTCGGAAAACTGCTAGCTTGGGGGGAGACAAAGACGAATAGATTAACAGTAGCCACTGGCAGAGGTGAAAGAGATTCTTGCACTGCTTCTATTGGAATGAGCAGAAGCCTGAAAAACAAGATGCAGGATATTTCAGAGACTGCCAGGAGTCATTGCAGTACAAGTAAACACATGGGTTGTGTTAGGGTAGCTAAGAATAGAAATAGGTGCATGTATACTTGCGTGTACACTAATGCTAGGAGTTTAGTAAATAAATTTGATGAATTTGAGGTATTGCTTAAAACATCAAAGGCCGATATTGTTGGGATATCAGAGACATGATGTCACACAGATATAAGGAATGCAGAACTGGAATTTGGGGAGTACAACGTCTACAGAAAGGATAGACTGGATAGGAAGGGAGGAGGGGTTATGCTATTAGTTAAGAAATACATAAAATCCAAGGAAGTGAAGCCAGTCGACATCGCTGGACAGTGCAGTGTCAAGTCAGTTTGGTGTGACATAAGCATTGGGAGATCAAAATTGAGAGTAGGAGTGTGTTATAGGCCTAATGACTCTGACGAGTATAATAAGATACTGTACAGGGAAATAGAGTGGGCCAGTAAATCAGAGAGTCGTATAATGGGAGATTTTAATTTCCCAGATATTGACTGGAATTTGGGGGCTGGTCACTCACACACCAGCAAGGCTTTTGTGGATTTATTGGATGATTGTTTTCTACATCAGCATGTTCAGGAGGCAGCTAGAGGGAAGAATACTCTTGATTTGATTATCAGTAGTGATTCTTTATGCATTAAGAATCTGCAGATAAATGAACCACTAGGTGGCAGTGATCACAGTGTGCTGAAGTGGGATTTTCTCAAAGAGGTAACTACCATTAGAGATAAAGGGAAGGGTTATTGCTTTCGTAAAGGCGACTACGATGGACTGAGACAGTATTTAAATTCTATACAGTGGGACCAACTGATGATGTTACCAACAGCAAATGCATGGGAAGCATTCAAAGAACTTATCTTGGAAGCTACTAGGCTTTACATACCAACTAAGAAATACTGTTCAAGGTTTAGGCCTAAATGGATGTCAGATGAACTGATGAGGCATATGGCAGAGAAGAAACATGCATGGGATACATACAAATTAACACGTGACACAGAAGCCTATGATAGATATAAGTTGATCTGTAACCAAGTTACAAAGGAGGTTAGGCAGGCAAAGGCAGATTACGAGAAATCTTTGGCAAGGGATGCAAAGAAAAACAGCAAAGAGTTCTTTACTTATGTAAACTCTAGAAGGAAGGGGATGAATCAGATTGATCCACTTGATATCGATGGGTCAACTGTTGATGATCCTGCTCAGGTAGCTAACAAACTAAATGAATATTTTGCATCGACATTCACACATGAGGAGTTCTTTAGTGAGGGGAAAGCCAGAGGTGTATTCAACTCTAGCAGTAAGCTAGAGAATCTTGTAATAACTCAGAGTAAAGTGGAGGAGAAATTGTTGAAGATAAACACAAGAAAGGCACCCGGGGTGAATGGGATCTATCCAGTTATATTAAAGGAGGCAGCAAAGGAAGTAAGCAAACCCTTAGCCATAATTATGAGAGCTTCCTTGGACTCGGGGGAGGCACCCACAGACTGGAGATGTGCAAATGTCACCCCAATTCACAAAGGAGGATCAAAGGCTGACACAAGTAATTATAGGCCTGTGAGTTTAACTTCTGTTCCAGGAAAAGTAATGGAGGCACTAGTTAAAGAAGCACTGCAGGATCATTTAGACAAGACTTCAGCTATAGCTCGGACACAGCATGGTTTTGTTAAGGGGAAGTCTTGCCTGACCAATTTGATTGGATACTATGATGCAGTCACAAAAGAACTGGATGCAGGGAATTACTTTGATATTATATACTTGGATCTTAGAAAGGCTTTTGATACTGTTGCACATGGAAGACTGCTGCACAAATTGGAGCAGTGTGGCATTGGAGGCAAATTGCTGCTGTGGATAAAGGGGTGGCTGAGGGGGAGAAGACAGAGAGTGGTAATCAATGGACACTGCTCGTCGTGGACTAATGTTATTAGTGGAGTCTCTCAGGGCTCAGTGTTGGGTCCATTATTGTTTTCTGTATTCATAAATGATATTGATGAGGGTATATCAAGCTTAATGTCGAAGTTTGCAGACGATACAAAGGTAGGCAGGGTTGTCAAGGACACTACTGACACTATGCTGCTGCAACAGGATCTGGAAAGGTTGAGCAGATGGGCTGAGAGGTGGCAAATGAAATTTAACATTGACAAATGTAAAGTACTACACATGGGAAACAGCAACCCCAGAGCAACGTATCAACTCTGTGGTACTACACTGACAGTGGTAGAGAATGAAAGGGACCTGGGGGTGGTTGTGCAGGCAGATATGAAGTTCTCTGAGCAGTGCAGATGGGCTGCAAGAGTAGCTCATGGTGTATTGTCAATGATATATAGGAATTTTTCTAGCAGGGATAAGGAGGTGATTATTCCCTTGTATAAGGCAATGGTCAGGCCACACCTAGAGTACTGTATACAGGTCTGGAAGCCTCATTTCAAGAAGGATGTAGAGCTGCTGGAACGAGTACAGAGAAGGGCAACAAGATTAGTGAATGGAACAAAGGAGTGCTCTTATGAAGAAAGGCTTAAGTTTTGCAAATTACAGTGTCTGGAGACTAGGCACCAGCGAGGTGATTTGATAGAGGTGTATAAAGCCTTGAATGGTTTGAGCATGTTCAATGCTGATGGGATTCTTCCTCTTGCTCAGAATAATCACCTGAGAGGGCATAAATTCAAATTGAGGAAAGACAGATGTAGGATAGATGTGCGGAAATTTGCCTTTAGCCAGCGGGTGGTTGGTTGGTGGAACAGACTTACATCCCTTGTCGTGGAAGTTGATAGCCTAAATAAGTTTAAGGCTCAGCTGGACAGGTATTTCGAACGAACAGAGGGATGAAGTGGAAGTGGTTTTTTTTGGCTGATGCTGTATAAGCTTGCTTTCTTGCATCAAATGCCTCTACTAATGCTAATGCCTTCATCTGACATCCATTTAGGCCTAAATCTTGAACAGTATTTCTTAGTTAGTATGAAAAGCCTATTAGCTTCCAAGATTAATTCCCTTAAGGTCTCCCATTTAGAATTCACTGTTTTTAACATCATCAGTTGATCCCACTGTATAGAATTCAAAAACTGTTCATCAACACTCCAGTTTTTACTTATTTTAGATCATATAAGCCGAGCTTTTTTATGCACAGCTGTTAATGTTGATCTTATTCAAGGGAACCCTACTCCAAATATTTATTTTATGCAATTCTCTTCACAGCATTCTCTTAGAAATTGGCTAATGATGAGGTCCTTGGTTAACTGCTTGCAGCAGTTCTTGATTTGTTTGAAATTGTTTTTTGTTTAGTAGATATGATGTTCATCATCAAATGCAATCACTTAGTAGACGTTTGACCACAGTTCGTCTGCTGATTTATGGTTGAAACCATGTCTACTTCATTTATTGTGTCACCTTGGATCTCACATATTGTGGGTATATCTCATCACTGGGTTGTTCAGGTATTCACAATGCATACTTACCTGAGGGAGACCCCTGATCAGGGTTGAAACCAAGGTCTGGTTAGTGGCATACTTTAAATAAATAACAGTGCACTTCTCCATTGGAGTTTTTTATTTATTTAGAGTAGTGCAATACCAAGGCAACTTGTAGCAAAGTGCCTCCACAATACAAGTTAAAAAAAAAAAGGTAAACTGCAGCCATTATCAACCCATTGCACGATGGAAGCCTCCTCAACAATTTATGCTGAGGGAAATGGACCGTAATCTGCCATGCTGGTCCAGTGCGGGTTGGCAGATCGACCGTATTTAGCAGTCAGGGGTTTGAACCCCGGCCTACTCAAAGAACGTGTGCTACTGCATTCCAGTCCTGACCACTGAGAACGGATCAATGCCCTAAGCAGTAAACCCAGTTTGCTTAAAGCTATGTACAGAAAGAGGTTATGTCCAAGGTGTACAATGACTTTTAATGGCTTTTATAGCTTGAGGCTTTTCCCTAAGATGTACTAATGTCCATACTTAACCTTATTATTGAAAAACACATTTCATAGTTCCCCTATATTTCTGAATTTATTTCTATTTATTGTAATGTGGTTAAATTTCTTGAAGTAAAAAGGCTTGTTTTATTTTTCCTTTTTTGAGATCCAATCTTCCCCTCCTGTCCATTAACAGAAAGTTCTACTGTTCTGCTGTTATTGTTGGTAACTCTATTGTCAGAGAGATGGGGAATATATTATGCAAAAAGGATAGGTGGAACAGGACCAGGGTATGTCTGCCAGGGGCAAAGTTCATGACGTTGTAGAGCAGATATCTTTTAAGGACACAAAAGGTGATGTTGTTGGCACTAATGACTTTAAGAGTAAGAGATCTGCAGATTAACTTAACAAGTACAGGTCAATGTTGAAAAAAAGTCGCGAGCTAGGATTGAATTTGAAAGTGTGTGCAATTCTGCCCAGACATGATAGAAGGGAGTATATGATGAGAGCCTTATCAATCAGTTCCACCCTAGAGAGATTCTGCAAGGCTCATGGGGTAGAATTTTTTTCATCATGGCCTGTGCTTGCTAACAGGAGAGACTGCTTCTACAGGGATGGGATACATTTAAATAGAAAGGGTGCAAGAATATTTGCTGATGCTATCGAGGCAGTGTTAGGTGGGTCGGAAAACTGCTAGCTTGGTGGGGGGTTTCACAGACTAAAAGATTAGTCTGCAGCTACTAACAGTAGCCGCAGGCAGAGGCGAAAGCAAGTTGCTGGGGACTTCAAGAGCTGCTAGGAGTCATCATGGAACAAATAAATAGATGGGCTGTGTTAGGGTAACTAAGAGTAAGAACAGGTTCATGTATACTTGCACATACACCAATGCTAGAAGTATAGTAAATAAATTTGATGAATTTAAAGTGCTGATCAAGGCGTCAAAGGCAGATCTTGTTGGGATATCAGAGACGTGGTGTCACACAGATATAAGCAGTGCAGAACTGAAATTTGGGGAGTACAATGTGTACAGAAAGGATATAATCTGTGATGTAGTCTGATGAATCTAAATTTTGTTTACACTAATGATGCCATGCACCAAATTCACAGTAGAAACAATGAGACATTTCATCCAAACTGTAAAGTACCATACTAACTAGTGGTGGGTCAGTGAGGTATAACTATTATGAAGTGGACCCCCCCCACCCAGAATATCAACCAGAATGAATAAGGCTGGCTACACAAATATTCTGGATGATCAGATTGTGGCCTTTTGCTGAACATTTGAGGGATATTCATGATCTCATTACTCCTGTATTCCAGGATGATGACTGTCCAGTTCACAGGGCCTCTACTGTTTTAAACGGGCATGAGATACAATAGGGAATGGCAGCGCATTTAAATTGACAAGCCAAATCAGATTCATATAGAGAAAATATGGCATCTTGAATGGAAAGTGAAAACACAATAGCAGCATCCATGAAACTTGAATGAATTACAGGCTCATATATTTTCAGGATGACCTAATATTGTTATAAACTATTTAAGGGATCTAGTTGAATCCCTACTAACAAGAATTCATGAAGTGATTAGTAATAAAGTTGAAGTTACACATTATTAATTGAAAATTTACACAGGTGACCATTTTTTCGTTACACCAATACAAACATTAATGTTATTCACAATTTTGGATCTTGAGAGAGAGAGAGAGATCCAAAAAAAGGATTAAATTTTTTTTTTTTATCTTATAGTAACACAAAAAAATTAAATGGAAACTGCAGTACTCTATTTCTATGAGTTTGTAGGTAAAATGAGTAAAGGATATTGACTAGTCAATTCAAGTGGTAAAACTGGTACTTCTTAACACATTAATTATACGTTGATACCAACGTGCATCGTGAAGAAAATTCACTTGGATGAAAAACTGGATATTTCCATCAAACAACCTTTGCCAGTGGCTGACTAATTCAGCCATAGTGAGAAGAAATCCCAAAAATATTTGTGTCCTCCCCAATCCAGACTGACTCAATCCTATAAGTTTTGAACTCAGTTCATAAAGGTCATAGGTGAATGAATTTTTAAATTAAGTAATATCTCAACAAAAGTATTTCAGTACAAAAATAAGATAGATTATCTTTGTAAGTAAAAATAAAATCTGGAATAAGACAACTGATAGAATAGTTATTTGGCAGTTCCTCCAGTTATACCCTAACTGGATGAACTACCGCTTCATTTCCTTGACAATGAAACCTCCATTTTATCCACTGAAAAACTGATCCCAAGATCCTAAGCAGCAACTTGGGACCAGTTTTCCAGGGGATAAAACAGAGGTTTCATTGCCTAGTAAATCTATCATCAGTTGTGGGATATTTCAAGTTTAATACTAAAAACTGACACTTTCCATTAGTTTATGAATGGGTTCAATTTCACAATGAACTGCATGAGTGTTCACATTAGACACTACTAATTGAAAGGCTGAATGTCGCTATTAAAAAAGGGCTGATCAAAGGACAAATGGTAGTTAGGGCATAAGAAACACTGCCAAAGAACCTACTGTATCAGTTGTCCTACTCCATATTTTATTTTATCCACAAAGATAAACTATCTTATTTTTGTATTGAAATACCTTTGTCAAAATATTATTTAATTTAAGTTTCAAAATTCATTCACTCAGTTCCTTGACTTGGTGGCAGTAGCATAGGGCACTGAAAAATATCTGTTGTGCATTAATTGACAGTTTGAGATCAGCAGCTCTTCTTGTCTGGCTGCCTGAATATATGCAAAAGTTTACTTGAGTGGTTTTGAAGTGATATATGTTGTTTACTTAGAATTAAGTGAAACTGGCAAAACACAGCTGAAATAAAAAAGAAAATTTAATAAAACTTTACTGTGGCACTTTAACATGAACTGATAGTTATTGTACTGGTAGTTATCCATAGCAACAATTTGCTCTTAATGCCACAATGCTCCAATTTGTACAGTAGTCTTTCATGTGCAACAGTATCAAAAGTTTTCCTAAAATACAGGTATATGATATCAAAATTATATTTGCATCTAGTAATTTGTGACCATATCATAGTATCCAATCAAATTTGTCAGAAAAACAACACTTCACCTTAACAAACCCATGCTGTGTCTGAACTATAACCACAGCCTTGTCTATATGATCCTGCATTATTTCTTTAACCAGTGACTCCATTATTTTCCCTGGAACAGAAGTTAAACTAACAGGTCTGTAATTACTCGTGTCACCCTTTGATCCCTCTTTGTAAATTGGGGACACATTTGAACATCTCCAGTCCGTTAGGGGAACTCCCCTGAGTCCAAGGAAGCGTTCATAATTACTGCTACTTCCTTTGCTGCCTCTCCTTTAATAAAACTGGATAGATCCCATCCACCCCAGATGCCTTTCTAATGTTTAATTTCAACCATTTCTCCTCTACTTTGCTCTCAATTATTACAAAACCATTTAGCTCCCTGCTAGAGTTTGATAAGCTTCTGGGCTCTACTTCCCTACAGACTTCCTCTTGTGTGAACGTAGATGCAAAACACTCATTCGATTTGTCAGCTACCTCAGCAGATTAGTCAACAATCGAACTGTCGATATCAAGTGGACCAAATTGATTCATCCCCTTCCTTTTAGTTTACGTAAGTAAAGAAATCTTTGCATATGGATCTGCTGCTGACAAGCCTCAATGTGACTGCCCTTCTGTAAGTGAAGACATTCGAATTGCAGCGATTGCTAAGTTTCATGCCATCCCACAGAAATCTGTGAGACGGACCAGCGATGAAATTGGAGTGCCCAACATTCTGAATGAAAAGTTTCAAGCATATAAGCTTCAAATCCTACTTCATCTGACCAAGGATGATCCTGATCAACGGCTGAGAAAATCCATGGAGAGTTAGGGTGGACTGATTGAACTCATATTGTATATCAGAGTAAGTATATGTAGTGTAAATCCCATTAGTTCCAAACTTTTCAGACACCCTGTTTATATATATATTTAGAATCATATTTTAACTTAAAACATATACATAGTAATTTAGCATTAGCAGTTGTAGAGCTATACAATGCAAGAAAGCAAGCTTATGCAGCATCAGCCAAGAGTAAAAAAAAAAAAAAAAAAAACCTCCTATTTCACCCCACCATTCGTTCCAAATGCCTGTCCAGCTCAGCCTTAAATTTATTTAGGCTATTAGCTTCCACAACAAAAGATAGAAACCTGTTCCACCAATCAACTACCCGCTGGCTAAAGGCAAATTTCTGCACATCTATTCTACAACAGTCTTTCCTCAATTTGAATTTATGCCTTCTCAGGTGTTTATTCTGAGCAAGAGGAAGAATCCCATCAGCATTGAGCATGCTCAAACCATTCAATCAGATCATCTCACAGGTGCCTAGTCTCCAGACACTGTAATCTGCAAAACTTGAGCCTTTCTTTGCAAGAGCAACCCCCCCTTTGTTCCCCTCACCAATCTTGTTGCCCTTCTTTGTACTCGTTCTAGAAACTCTACATCCTTCCTAAAATGAGGCCTCCAGACCTGTACACATTACTCTAGGTGTAGCCTGACCATTGCCTTATATAATGGGATAATCACCTCCCTGTTCCTGCTAGCAAAATTCCTATATATCATTGACAAGACTCCATTACCTGGCCTGGCAGCCCGTCTGCACTGCTCAGCGAACTTCATATTTGACTGCACAATTACCGCCAGGTCTTTTTCACTTTCCACTTCCCTGTGTGTAGTGCCATACAGTTGGCGTTTCTCTTCAGTTACAGCTACCCATATGCAGTACTTTGCATTTGTCAATGTTAAACTTCAGTTGCCACTTCTCAGCCCATTTTCCCACCTTATCTAGATCCAGCTGGAGTAACATTCTATCATTACTGTCATTGACAACCTTGCCAACCTTTGTATCATCTGCAAACTTGGACATTATACCTGATATACCTTCATCAATATCATTGATAAATATACAAAACAACAATGGGCCCAACACCGAATCCTGGGGAACTGCACTAATAACATTTGTCCACAAAGACCAGTGTCCATTGATTACCACTCTTTGTCGTTTCCCACTCAACCATCCCTTTATCCATTGTAGCAACTTACCCTTAATGCCATACCTCTGAAATTTGTACAGCAGTCTTCCATGTGCAACAGTATCAAAAGCTTTCCTAAAATCCAAGTATATGATATCAAAATTATTTTTGGCATTCAAGTTCCTTTGTGACCACATCATAGTATCCAATCAAATTTGTCTGACAAGATTTCCCCTTAACAAACCCATGTTCTGTCTGAACTATAAGGTGCCTCCTTAGCCAGGTGGGAAGGAGCAGCAGTGCGTAGCACACGCTTCTTGATTAGACCGATATTCGAGCCTGTGCCCACCAAATACGGAGGACGCGGAAAGGTCAGGGAATGACCACCGCATATGCCCGGAGCAATATGGCCTTAGTTCCTAATGCTCCTAAAAACCAAATAACAACAACAACTGAACTATAACTGCAGTCTTGTCTAGATGATTCTGCATTGCTTCCTTAAACAGCAACTCTGTTATTTTCCCTGGAACAGAAGTCAAACTAACAGGTCTGTAATTACTCGTGTCACCCTTTGATCCCCTTTGTGAATTGGGGACACATTGCACATCTCCAGTGCATGGGGACCTCCCCAGAGTCCAAGGAAGTTTTCATAATTATGGCTACGGGTTTGCTTACTTTCTTTGCTGCCCCCTTTAATATAACTGGATAGATCCCATCCACCCCAGGTGCCTTCCTTGTTTAGCTTCAACAATTTCTCCTTCGCTTTACTCTCAGTTATTACAAAATCACGTAGCTCCCTGTTAGAGTTTGATAAACTTCTGGCATTCTCCTCCTTGAATAACTCTTCATGTGTGAGCACAGATGCAAATTACTCATTCAGTTTATCAGCTACCTGAGCACGATCATCAATAGTCAACCCATTTATGTTAAGTGGTCCATCTGATTCATCCTTTCCTTCTAGAGTTTACATAAGTACAGAACTCTTTGCTATTTTTCTTTGCATCCTTTGCCAAAATTTCTGGTAATTTGCCTTTGCCTTCCTAACCTCCTTTGTGACTTGATTACAGACTAGTTTATATCTGCCATAGGCTTCTGTGTCACCTGATACTTCATATGCATCCCATAAATTTTTTTTCTCTGCCACAATCCTCATTAATTCATCTGACATTCATTTAGGCCTGAATCTTGAACAGTATTTCTTAATTGGAATGAAAAGCCTAGTAGGCTCCAAAATTAAGTCCCCGAAGATTTCCCATTTAGAATTCAACATTGGTAACATCATCAGTTGATCCCACTGTAGAGAATTTAAAAACTGCCTGAGATCGCTGTAGTCAACTTTATGAAAGCAAAAGCCCTTCCCTTTAGACTAGCCTTGATGGTAGTTACATCTTTAAGTAATTCCCACATCAGTGCATTGTGATCACTGTCACCCAGTGGTGCCTTTATCTGCAAATTCTTAATGCATGAATAAGCACTGCTGATAATCAGATCAAGAGTATTACTCTGTCTGGTTGCCTCTTGAACATGCTGCTGTAGAAAACAGTCATCCAATAAATCCACAAAAGCCTTCCTAGTGTGCGAGTGACCAACCCACACATTCCAGTCAATATCTGGAAAGTTAAAATCCTCCATTATAAGACATTCTGATTTACTGGCCCAATTTATTTCTCTGCACAACTGCTCATTATACTCATCAGATTCATTAGGCCTATAACACACACCTACTCTCATTTTTCCTTTCCCAGTGCTTACGTCAACACCAAACAGACTCAAAACTGCATTGTCCACCAACATAAATTGGATGCACTTCCTTAGATTTATGTGTTTCTTAACTAACAGCATAATCCCTGTCTATCCTTCCTGTACACATTGTACTTTCCAAATTCCAATTCTGCACTGCTTATATCTGTGTGACACCATGTCTCTGATATCCCAACAATATCTGCCTTTAATGTCTTGACTAGCACTTCAAGCTCATCAAATTTATTAACTATACTTCTAGCATTGGTGTACATGCAAGTACACATGCACCTGTTCCTACTCTTAGTTACCCTAACACAGCCCATGTATTTACTTGTTCCACTATGACTCTCAGCAGTCCTGGAAATCTCCACAACCTTGCTTTCCAGGCTGCTGCTCATTCTAATAGAAGCAGTGCAAGAATCACTTTTGCCTCTGCCTGTGGCCATTGTTAACCTTTTAGTCTGTGTATCTCCCCAAGCTAGCAGTTTTCTGACCCACCATAGCATCACTGCCTCCATAGCATCAGCAAATATTCTTGCACCCTTTCTATTTAAGTGTATCCCTGTAGAAGCAGTCTCTCCTGTCAACAAGCCACGTTGAAAAAAATCCTACCCCTTGAGTCTCGAACAATCTGTCCAGGGCTGAATTGATCGACAAGGCTCTCATCATGTAATCCCTCCTATTGTGTCTGGGCAGAATCGCAGACACTTTCACAATCAACCCTAACTCGTGACTATTTTTCAACATCATTGAATTATACTTGTTGAGTAAATCTGCAGATCTCTTATCTTACTCTTAATGTCATTAGTTCCAACGTGTACAACAATATCCCCTTTTGTGCCCTTAAAAGATGATACCTGCTCTACAATGTCATCAACTTTTGCCACTGGCAGACACACCCAGGTCCTGTTCCACCTATCCTTCTTACATAGTATATTCCCCATCTCCCTGACAATAGAGTCACCAACAATAACTAGTTCCTTTGGGACCAGCACATTCTGCCTTGGAGATTGCCTCTGTGGTTCCTGATCCACAGGAGTGAGCTGGGAAGCTGATTATTATTATTATTATTATTATTATTTGGTTTTTAGGAGCATTAGCAACTAAGGCCATATTGCTCTGGGAATGTGCGGTGGTTATTCCCTGACCTTTCCGCATATTCCGTATTTGGTGGTGATGGGCTCGAACCCCGGTCTACTCAAGAAGCGTGTGCTACGCATTGCTGCTCCTTCCCACCTGGCTACGGAGGCGCCCTGGGAAGCTGAGAGCTTGATGAGCCCCTCATATTAATTTCTTCGAGGACATTTACCCTACACCTCAAGCTCTCAGATGCCCATCAGAACACTGAGTTGGCACCCAATTTCTTGACTCTAGACACCTAGCACTCACAAAGGCATCCTCCTTGGCTAGATCATGTCCTGTTTTAGAAAGGTCGGCAAACATTTCACATTTCGTAAATTTTTTGAAACTGTGATGCATTGGAGAATTGCTCCCTTTGTTTCTCCCCCAAGTCACAGCACTCTTGCTAGTCTGTGATCTTTGCTTCTCAGCTCTAGTCTGGGTCATGATTTCCATTTAAATACAATTTAACAAACAATGAAATTTAATAAGATTAATAAAATTTTTGATTAATTGATAATACTATAATAAGCTAACAGATTCCTAATACAGTGCTTCGTATTATGCTATTTAGTTTTACTTTATACCTTACACTATCAGTTTGAGATATATATACGTTACGCTTTTTCTTATCAACTAAAATATGGAGTCTAGTTCAACAAAATTGGTGCCAACACCGGGAGTCATAACTTCCAAAAATCGCTGGTTTAATTCAAAATAAGAAGCTAACGAATGCTACTAAACCTATTTAATATCTCTGTAAAACACAATGTGCTACGTTAATTAACGAAGAATACAGTAAAAATTAAAAATACTTATCTCTTTACAGCAGCCAAAAATCCACCTACTGTTCTCTTCTGCGACCAAAGCGTCCTCTCTTACAATGGAATGCTATGTTTCACAGTAAGTCCCTCCACTTTTTTTTATTAACAGAACATTATTGACTACTGAATCAGGCTATGTAGTTCAATATAACGTAAAGCTGTATCTAGTGTTTTTGGCTGTTGCATGAGAAATTTTTGGCTCTGAATTCGATACAATCTCTTCCTCATATATCTTTTGATCTGTCTGTTCCTGTCATGGCCTGTTGCTCTGGCACAAAGAGCAATTGGACAGTAATTAGTTGGAATTTTTGGATCCTTCTCTATCTTGGGAAAGGCAAGCATGACTGCCTTATGCCAGGAGTCCAGGAATTAATCTTCTAGGTACATACTGTTGTACAGACAGAGCAGTCGATCCAGAGCTTCAAAAGAAAGGTGTTTAATCATGTCATAATGGATGGCATCTGGCCCATAGGCACTTGCCTGGGATTGAGATAATGCTGCTTTCAATTCCAACTGTGTCAAAGACTGATTGTATGCCTCACAGTTGTTTGAGAACAGCTTCAAATTCTGCCTTTCAGCGTTTTGTTTGAAAGCCAGAAACTCAGGGAGGTAAGATGTTTCAGCAGACACTTTAGCAAGCAACTCCCCTAGAGTGTTCACAATTGCAGTTGGGACTGCAATTGCAAATCCATTATGTTCCAGGATCAATGTAGTATACAATGGGTACCTGCCCTTCATTTTGCCGACTTTAATCCCAGATGAGCTTATGGGACGTAGTCTGGGTGATGGAAGATGTGAAACAGATCCATGATTCTTTCTGACTCTGTCATCCAAGGTAATGTGCTTTGGCACATTCACATTTGAACGCTATTAGATTACCTGTGGTGGTATTACACCAAAATATCCCCCAAGCCTTACTTGTTTTGAGCCTTTCTTGCTGCTGTGCATTTGGCATTCCACTATGGTTTTAGAAATAGTGTAAATGGGTCAATGTTCTTGGAATTGCTATTACTGCTGCCTGGACAATACTTTCTGTGATATACTTCACTGTGTCGTTAATCAGCTCACTGCCGACTTTGGTGATATTAAATAATGCCAGATGTTTGAAGGATTCCAGTCAGCATTATCAATCTTCCACTTTGGTATCTAAGATGGGTGGCATGTCTCCCTTTACAAAGGGTGGATATGCCAGGGAAGCGATCACTACCATAAAGATAGTCTTTAACCTCCCATGTACATACAGGGTGGAGAGAAGGGAAGTATATCAAAAGATCAATTGCAATAAATTTATGGGTAGCTATGTGGAAGAAGGTGTCAGAACCCACATTTAGGAGGGCAAGTCATTGTTTTTGAGCATGCACTCAACAGATTGACTCCTTCCACTATTGTCAGTACTACTCCACAGAGTATTATGTTCAATGAAATCCCTTAGTTATAGAAAAGTGAGCAGTAATTGCTTAATGAGATCATCAAGATGTGCCTGGGGGATGTTTCCAGATGGCAAATAGATGGAGAAGACTGTTAAGAAGAACCCTATTGTAAGGTGAACTGCTACCACCTCTAAGCTAGTATTGAGTGGCCATAGCTTGAAAAGTGGCATGGTTACCCACAAGAATGGCCCTCCATGGATGGTCCATCCCCAGCTCTGGGGATGGACCTATCCACAAATAATTGAACAGTTACGCAAGTAAGGGTCCTCATTTGCTTTTAAATATGTCTCCTCTAAGCAAAAACAAGATGGCTCATGCTTACGCAGGAGGATCAAGATGTCATCACTATTCTGATGGAATCCACGGCAATTCCATTGTAAGAATTTTGAACATGCCCATTATTTAGACCTGTTGGGTCTGTCTGGTGGCTTACAAATGGCTGACGGCTTTGCTGTCTCAGTCTTCGATTTGTCTTCTTTTTTTTTTTTTTTAACAAGTACGGACATTGTCCAGTGTCCATATCTTCCTCTGCAAAAAGTTTAAAGATTGCATTGTCACTTGTCTCCTCCTCCTCTATCTAAATATTTTCATTTTTTGTGGGCAGCAAAGTCAGGTTTTTTATTTTTTTCTGTAGTATTTTGTTTAGTTAGAGGTAGAGCAGTAAGTGGTATCAATATGGGAGTGGCAGTTGATTGCATTTTTTGTACTGCTTTTGATTGCTCAATAAGTAGCATGCAATGGGACTAAAAGATTCTTTTGGTAGGATTACCATTATCAGTTTGAGTTCCAGCAAATTGCTTCTCTGCAGCCTTCTGAGCATAAGTGGGTTTATTGCTACTTATTGGTATTAGCAGTTTTCTCGCCTCCTGGTATGGGATATTCAGCTCTGCTTTGTGTCACCGTATTTGCTTTTTTTGTTTCTATCACTAGTATGCCCTCAAGTATGCAGGGTGCTTGCCTTCACAGTTGACACAAGTGAGTTTTGTGGTTGTACATGAATTGCTCTTTTTCACAACGAGCACAGGCAGGCAGGCACTCCATGGTAGGCCATCTGCCAATACCCATATTTCTAGCATTTATAGCATTGCAGGGGAATTGATATGTACGGTCTTACGTTACTATTTATGTACCCAGCTTTTATCGATTTTGGAGATGTTGGAGAATTAAACGTAAGGATGAGGTTTCTTGTTGGTACTAACTTTCCATCCTTATGCATGGAAATTCTTTTCACAGCTATCACTCCCTGTGGCTTCAGTTTGGTGCAGATTTCCTCCCCAGTAACCCCAAGGAGATCCCTCTCCGAGATGACACCTCTTAATGAAATTAGTGTTCTGTGTAATGTCTCGATAATTGGCATTCCTTCAAATGATGTTGCTAGGCATAGCTGCTCAGAATGTCTGTCATTTTTTTGTTTCAATTAAGAAGTCCCCAGAACGAAACTTCTTAACTGATTTCGGGGAACCTGCTAACACCTCTAAGCCCTTCTGTATGAAGAAGGGCAACATTTTCCCAATAGGTTTCTCAGTTTGTGAATGTATAATCAAGAATCTTGGAGTGGGATTTAACAGTTCTTCAGTTTGTGGTCTCTTTGCTGCACTGGCATTGTCTATTTCATTGGTTTCGTTTCCAGTTAGGGACTGGGTTGGGGCCCCCAGAGGAAATTACTTTATCAGGATTCATGGAGATTTTGTATTGGTTCAGTGTCCGGGTTCTCCATCCAACATGGAGCCCAAATGGGATGCCCACTACCTGGCAAGCAATAAATGTGCCCGAGTGGGACGCCAGGGCTACCCAGACACTGCCGCCAGCCTAATCCTGTCTCTTGGACCACAAGGGTAGAAGCATGGCATTGACATGATTGACCCCTGTGGGCAAACCCACTTAGCTGATTGATCCTAGCCAGGCCATCTACGACCACCCATCTTGTGGAAGCAGGGTGGTCCTAGATGGCCTTCATCTTGTGGAAGCGGGGGCCAAAGTGTGTTGAAGCTGGGCTCCTCAACTACCAGGATCCCCCTTTCTGAATTTTCATGGGTCTCAGTGCATCACAAACATGCTGGATTCGTATGATGTTAGCACGGAACCTAGGCTGTGGAAGCTGAATCCCAGTGATGCTAACTGGATTACTGGGAGGACCCCTCACCACATACAGGTGGCCACATCGAGGGGCAATTCCAGTGAAGTATAGTGTCCAAAACATGCTCTTTGAAACACTGACATAGCCTTAATAAACAATGGGTGTTTCTTTTGATCATAAGAAAGCAGTAAACAAGGTTCCAAAAAATTCATTATAAAAAGGTATTTTATTATATGGAAGTAAAATTATATATAATTTCTTCAAAATTCAAGGTTCACCAGAAATTTTCACTACAGAATGAGTGGGTATAGGCATTTATAGGGAGGTTTGCTATTGAGGGGTTCAACTGTACATGCTTGTGAAAAATTATAGGTATTTGAGAATCTTCCAGTGAAGTGTGATGTCCAGAATGTGCTGTTTGAAACAGTGACTTAGCCTTAATAAACAACTGGGAGCTTCTTTTGATCAAAGCAGTAAAGCAGTAAACAAGGTTCCAAAAACTTCATTATAAAAAGTTATCATTTTATTATATGGAAGTAAAATTATATATAATTTCTTCAAAATTCAAAGGTTCACAGATAATTTCACTACAGAATTTGTAATAGGGAGGTTTGCTATTGAGAGGTTCAACTGTACATGCTTGTGAAAAATTATAGGTATTTGAAAATCCTACTTTTTTTTTTTTTTTTTATCACTCCTTATATAGGGTGTTTCATAATGCGGGCCATATTTTCGTCATTGGTTCAGAACCTGAAAATAACAAAAAAGTTCAATATACGTGTCTGATTTTGAATGATTGTAGAGCTGTGGTTGCTTGAATTTTAAAAATGATTATGGAGTTGTTAATGGTAAAAAAAAAATAAATAAGTAAATGTACCTAGTACAAATAAACATTTTAATGTGTCTTCTTATTCTTATTTATTATGTTTTACCATTAAAAACTCCACAGCCATTTTTTAAAATTCAAACAGCTACTCTGTAACCATTCAGAAACTGACACTGCTTTCAGGTTGTTAATCAATCCTGAAAGTGTGACCCACATGTTATTAAACACCTTGTACATTTAAAAAGCTGAAGAAAAGAAAATTTAATCAATTATTAAATTAAGAAGAAAAAAAGCCAATTAAATAACTATTTCACTCACCTTAACTCTTACTCTTTCAGGCATTTAAACACTCACTATCATCATCCCATCCTTCGCTATCATATTCACTATCTGAAGGCGATTCTGAATCAGAAAATTCCATAGCTACCCTTCGTGCAAGTATAGAAGCAACATCATGTAATGGTGCTGCCTTTTCTACTTCTTTTTGTTTGATATCCTCTACTCTCCTTAATTTGATACCTTCATAAAATAAAACATACATAAATATGCATGCATTTACTGTATATATACATATACATACAGGGTAAGAACTCTCCTGACAAACTTCAGAAGCATGTTGAAGAATTGACAATAAAGAGTAAAACTCTTCTTTATTAAGTTGTAAACTATAAATTTATAATAATGTGAACATGATTTGATAATGTAATTATATACTGTAATTTTATCAGCGTACATACTATTCTCGCTAGTATGAATCAGAGCTGTACTGCTCAATATGTTCTATGTTGATTCTGCTTTGGACTCAGAAATACAAATATTAACTAGCAGATTCTTAAACAGGGGTTATTCCATTACCACAATAAACCGAATTAGGGTACAAGCTAAGGATAAGATACAAAATACTACACCAATCAACAATAGTAATATTAAAAAATACTTTATTTCTGTCCCATATGTTGAACAGTGGCACAAACATCTTAAAGATACCGAATTTAAAATTGTAGCTAGGCCAATATGGAAGTTACACACTATACTGAACAATCGCTCGGTTCTTTCAGCGTTCGCAACACAAATTAATGATCTGGTATACAACATTTCTTGCGGTGATTGCGACTCGTCTTATCAAGGTTCGACCCGATTTTCTCTTAATATTCGTGTAAATCAACACGAAACCTCAGTTCATGCTTCTCGTTCAGCAGCGTCAGAATTAGCCTTTCATGCCATTAATGAAAAACATACTTTTTTATTTAACGAGGCCAAAATACTTAACATTCAACGTAATTATATGCGACTATTAATTGCAGAAACCGTTGAAATTAAATTACACAAGAATTCTGTTAATGTTCGGCAGCCATATTTGATCTCTGATGCGTGGACCTTTACGCGCATGTGCGAAGACAAATAATCTCTATTTAAGTATCAGGTTAAACCTGATTCGGTAATTTTCATTCCTGTGATCACGACATACGGTCGAAAAGCATTGTCAGCTTCAGGAAGGAAAATCGTCTTGAATATTTTCGTTAGATTCTTTTAATTGCGTTAATTAGATTTTTAATTGTTTTAAATTGATTTGAATTGTGTTAAATTGATTATTTAATTATTTATATTTTACTCTAATGTACCAGTAAGTTGTCGATTTTTTAGTTTTTTTCCGTTTTAATTTCTGGAGGGTATCATGCGGAAGTGTTCTACGCACTATATTGAGGTAAACTCCTCTTATTATTTTACTAATACTATTCTCGCATAAACTAGAAATAGTAGTGTTATTATTGTGCTTACATATCTATTAGTGTGGTATTTTAAATTTAAATTTAAGCTAAAATAGAGAAGCAAGGAGCTCAAAATAGTGAGTATGCTCTGGCTTGGGGGAGAATTGCCAAGGATAGTTCTCTTATGAATCAGGACTTTATAACATGCTCTGCTTCTTGCATGTTTGTGAAGCCTTCTATAGTGGGACATGTACAGTAAAAGGTAATGCCTTTGTATGTTTTCAATGAAAGAGTGGCAGATTAAGCAAAAATTTGGCATTCTGATGGGTGAATATGAGAGTACGGCTAATGCTCTTGAAGCACTCAGTTACCCAGCTGAACACTAGAGCCTACACTTGTGCACTAGGCAACAAAGCTGTATACCCCACAAAAGTGGAATGTGTTGATCCTACAGGAAGTGGTTCGTATTTTGTGAGTATGGGCTTGGCACACCCAGGGTCCTGAGCTGGATATCATCATTCTTCTCTTTCTTGGTGATTCCCTTCCCTTCTATTTCTGACTCTATTCTCTCTCTCTCTCTCAGAGTAATTCAGAAATCTTTTTTTTTTGGCTGGTGTAGCATAAGCCTCAGGCCTCCTTACACCATATGGCTGATGATAATAATAATAATAATAATAATCATAAATAAACTTTGTGAAAGTCGCTCCAATGGACCTACTTACTCCAAGGTCGGAGTGGTGGTTAAGACAGATTGTGGTGCCATCTGATGTCAATCCCGAGAACTACCACTTGGCATAAGCCAAGTGGTCCACCTCCATAGATGGATGATGTTGCAGAGAAATATTAATCATACTGCATCGAGTGTGGCATAGGATAAAGTCAGTTGTCTTCAGGCCTTAGGCAGTCTAGATGGAGACTAGGCACCTGCGAGATGATCTGATTGAGGTGTATAAAGTCTTGAATGGTTTGAGCCTGCTCAATGCTGATGGGGTTCTTCCTCCTGCTCAGAATAATCACCTGAGAGGGCATAAATTCAAATTGAGGAAAGACAGTTGTAGGATAGATGTGCGGAAGTTTGCCTTTAGCCAATGGGTAGTTGATTGGTGGAACAGACTTCCATCTTTTGTTGTGGAAGTTGATAGCCTAAATAAATTTAAGGCTGAGCTGGACAGGTATTTGGAATGAATGGTGGGGTGAAATGGGAGTTGGGTTTTTTTTTTTTCCTTTGGCTGATGCTGCATAAGCTTGCTTTCTTGCATCATATGCCTCTGCTAATGTTACCATCAACAAATTCTAAATGGCAAGCATTCATGGGAATAATCACAGAAACTACTAGACTTTTTTATACCAATGAAATACTATGAAAAGTCTAGTAGTTTTTAGTTTACCAACAAAAAAAATACGGTTAAAGGCGTAGATATAAATGGATGTCAGATGAACTAATGAGACACGTGGCTTTGGGTTTGGGTTTGGGTTTTGGTTTTATTGGCGCAATAGCTACTAAGGCTATAATGCGCCAAGACCAGGTCATTTGTAAAACATTTTAAACTTTCAGTGACCTAATTAGTTAGGTCACTATGTCAAAAAGGTATAGCAAATACATAAAAGAAAAATGTCAAAATTTTATATACGAGTAAAAATATTTATTGATTTTAAAAAGTTAAAAACAGCAGACACATTGTCATTGTCAGATAAAATCTGACTAAGTGTATATGGCTCAGTCAGATGGTTAAAAGCGGTAAAACGGATATTGCTAAAATCTGGACATTCAATTAAAATGTGATGAATAGATAAAATGGTGCCACAGTTCTCGCACATAGGACAGTCATCTGCCCTCAGCAGAAAAGAATGTGTAAGATGACTGTGTCCTATTCGGAGGCGAGCTAGAACAACTTCCTCCTTACAATTCCTGCGCAGACTGGACTGCCACGGTTCAATTACAGGCTTTATACGATATAATTTATTCGCAGACTGTCTATTCCACGAATCCTGCCATTGGGAATGTATCTTTTGATGTATTATTTGCCTGTAGTCTGTATAGGGGACTAACAGGCAACGGTTATTATTGGGAATTGCTGATTTGGCTGCGGCGTCAGCCAAATCATTTCCCCTAATCCCAATGTGGCTGGGAATCCAGCAGAAGCGGATGTCATATTCGCGTTCACAGAGAACGTGAATCTTCTGCTGAATGCTAGACAGAACTGGATGAGGATTATATCTCACAGATATTAAAGCCTGTAACATGCTAAGAGAGTCGGAATATAAAATGAACCGTTCGTATTGGCATTTACTAATATGATCCAAGGCTAACTCTACAGCGTGCAGCTCTGCAGTAAATATGCTGCATTCAGAGGGAATCTGCTCTGATATAGTGCTGTCTGTAAAGACAGCAGCAGATCCCACATATGATTCTGACTTTGAACCGTCTGTGTAGACTGGCGCGAAGTCGGAATATTCAGTTCGGTGTGCTGAATGAAGCTGCAGGTAGACACATGATGGAGTGTCCGACTTTCCCCAGTTTCTAAGCGACAAGTCGCATGCCGGGACACGAACATGCCAGGGTGGAAAGGGTTGCTTTGATGTTTGGGAAACCTTGTCTACCTTGATATTAAGTTCATTGAGTAGCTCTTGGAGACGAATACCAAAAGGACGATTGGCAGTCTTACGGGTATTGTACAAGTTTTCCCATCGTGGCTCAAAAACGAAGGGCCACGTAGGATGGTCTGGCAGGGATTTCAGTTTTAAAGCGTACTTTAAAGACAACTGCTTATGTCGAAATGATAACGGTGGTTCGTTTGCTTCGACGTATAAACTCTGGACAGGAGATGTTCGAAATGCTCCAGTAGCAATACGCATAGCCTGATGATGGACAGGATCCAGCCATCGAAGTACACTGTCTCTGGCTGAAGAATATACTTGGGACCCATAATCTAATTTGGATCGCACAAGTGCACGGTAAAGCCGTAGAAGGGTGCATCGGTCTGCACCCCAAGATAAGGAGGAGAGCGAGCGGAGCATATTAAGGGCTCTTGTGCACTTTGTGCGGAGTTGACGAATATGATCCAAAAAGGTCAATTTTTTATCGAATATGAGTCCCAAGAATTTTGTGTTCGCTGCTACTGGAATGGCATTTTGTCCGAGCCTTAATTCAGGTTCAGGATGAAGATTACGCCTGCGACAAAAGTGTACGCAAACGGTCTTCTCCGGCGAGAACCTGAAGCCATTAGCAAGTGCCCAGGAATTCAGACTATCATCAATGGCTTTCTGCAGTTGTCTTTCAATAACCCTCATGTTGCATGACTGGCAAAAAATGCTAAAGTCATCAACATAGAGGGCACTGTTTACAGTTGGAGGAAGTTGTTCTGTGATGGAATTTATTTTGATGGCAAAAAGCGTGACACTTAATACTGATCCTTGTGGTACTCCCTCCTCTTGGCTAAAGGAGCGAGAGAGTGAGGATCCCACACGAACTTGGAACGATCGATTGGCTAAAAAGTTTTGAATAAAAAAGGGCAGATGCCCTCTTAGGCCGAGGCTATGTAAATCTTTTAAAATGCCAAATCTCCAAGTTGTGTCATACGCTTTCTCCATGTCAAAGAACACTGACACCAAGTGTTCGCGTTTTAGGAAAGCATCCCGGATGGATGCTTCCAATCTAATAAGATGGTCCAAAGTGGACCGGTTCCTTCGGAAGCCGCACTGGATGCTGGAGAGAAGGTCATTTGATTCTAAATACCATATTAAACGAAAATTTACCATTCTCTCCAGGATTTTGCACAGACAGCTAGTCAGAGCAATAGGACGATAATTGGTGGTGACTTTTGGATCCTTTCCTGGCTTAGGAAAGGCAAGAACGATTGCCTTTCGCCAGGAGTCTGGAAACTGCCCTTCAATAAAGATTCTGTTATACAGAAGGAGCAGACAATCCATAGATTTTGGTGAAAGATGTTTAATCATGTCATAATGGATGCCATCTGGTCCAACAGCACTTGCTTTGGAAAGAGCGAGGGCTCTTTTCAGTTCCTGAATAGTAAAATCCCCGTTGTAGGGATAGAGGCCCTTGGACTTAAAATTAAGTGCTTCTCTTTCCAGTTTATGTTTCAGGACCAGGAAATCTGGGGAATACGAGGATGTTGCGGAGATGTTAGAGAATGTTTCCCCAAGAGCATTGGCTATTGCAGTTGGATCTGCAATAGCGTATCCATTATAATCTAGGATTGAAGAAGGGTGGGATGTATATTTTCCCTTCATTTTCCGGATTTTATCCCAGACTACCTTAGAGTTGGTAGACTGGTTAATAGATGATGTAAAATGGATCCACGATTCCTTTTGACTCTGACGGCGGATATATCGTGCTTTGGCTCGTGCACGTTTAAAGGCTATAAGGTTGGTCGTGGTAGGATATCGGCGGAATATCCCCCACGCTTTGTTTTGAGCCTTTTTTGCTGCTGTGCATTGTGAATTCCACCAAGGTTTGGGAAATGGTGGAAACCGGACAGATGATTTTGGAACTGTATTCGCAGCTGCTTGGACAATATTTTCTGTGATGTACTTAACTGCATCATTGATAGGCTCTTGACTGACTGTGCTAAGATCAAAATTTGCCTGATGTTGGAAGGCAGTCCAGTCAGCCTGATCAAACTTCCACCATGGTAACCTGAAGGGAAGACATGGTCTTCCACTGTGTAACAAGGTTATCACAGGGAAGTGATCACTTCCGTATGGATTCTCCTCCACTTCCCAAGTGAGTAAAGGGAGCAGAGAAGGGGAGCAGATAGAGAGATCAATGGCAGAAAAAGTACGGGTAGGCATGTGGAAGAAGGTGTTTGTTCCAGTATTTAGAAGGGAAAGGTCATTGTCATTGAGCATACGCTCTATGACTCGTCCCCTTCCGTTGATGTTAGCACTACCCCACAGGGTGTTATGTCCATTAAAATCCCCGAGAAGTAAGAAAGGGGGAGGCAACTGCGTTAGAAGATCATCAAGGTCTTCCTGGGAGATGTCAGTCCCAGGTGGCAAATAGACAGAGCAGACGGTTAATAAAAATCCCACTGTAAGGCGAATTGTAACAGCTTCTATGCTAGTTCTAATTAGCAAGGGCTGCACTGGGATCTGGTTTCCCACAAGGATAGCCACTCCTCCATGAGCAGGACCATCCGCAATTCTATCCTTACGAAAAATTGTGGTGTTATGCATTGTGGGATCATCATTTGCCTTTAGGTAAGTCTCCTGCAAGCAAAAGCAGACTGGCTCGTGCTTTTGCAGGAGGGCCTTGATGTCATCAGTATTTTGCCGGAATCCATGACAATTCCACTGTAGGAATTTAGCCATTATTTTGGTTTGGTGGGTCCATCAGGCGGCTTCCGAAGTGCTGAGGGCTTACTTTTATCAGTCTTGGGTTTATCTTTTTTGGGGAAGAATGGACGCTGTCCCGTGTCCATTTCCTCCTCCGCAAAGAGTTCCAAGACTGAATCTTCGGGTACCTCCTTCTGCTCGACATCCATGTTTACTTGGGTAGTAGGGGAGACTTCCCCTTTCTTATTCTTTTCTTTCATAATTACCTTTGTTATTTGTGGAGCATTAGGAGGTACCGATATAGGAGTGGCAGCTGATTGGTCCTTCTGTGCAGGTTTTTGAGAACTTAAGAGATAACGCGCGATGGGAGTGAAAGACTCCTTTGGAGGAATGGTGATGTCCGTCTGAGTTCCGACGGAACATCTCCCTGCTACCTTCTGGGCGTAGGTAGGTCTGTTGATATTCAGGGGTTTGACCGATTTCCTTGCCTCCTGGTATGATATATTTAGCTCTGCCTTCAGCCGTTGAATTTCTTTTTCTTCTTTCCACCTCTGGCATGCTCTTGAGTAGGCCGGGTGTTCGCCTTCACAGTTAATACAGGTGGATTTTGCGGCTGAACATGCTGTTGTTTCGTGGTCCTTTGCACCACATCAAGCACATGCAAGAACTCCACGGCAGGCCATTTGAGAATGTCCATATTTTTGGCATTTAAAACACCGTAAAGGGTTCGGAATGTATGGACGCACTGAACAATTGATGTATCCAGCTTTAATCTCATCAGGAGGTTTAGGAGAGTTAAAAGTCAGGATAACGCTCCTGGTTTTAACAATTTTTCCATCCCTTCGCGCAGTAATTCTTTTGACGGCAATTACTCCTTGGGTTTTAATTCGGAGCAGATTTCCTCCTCAGTAACGTCGAGAAGGTCCCACTCCGAAATGACACCTCTCGATGAATTGAGTGTTCTGTGTGGTGTCACTGTTATAGGTATTCCTCCGATTGATGTTACTCGGAGGAGATGTTCTGATTGCCTGTCATTTTTTGATTCAATCAAGAGATCCCCAGAACGAAGCCTCTTAACCGATTTGGGTGAACCTGCTAACCCGTCTAACCCTTTTTGAATAAAAAAGGGCGACATTTTACCAATCGGTTTTTCACCGGTTGAGTGTATTATTAGGAACCTTGGAACAGGCCCTGATGGTACTTCAGTTCGCTGCCTTTTTTTTAGCAATAATGCTATCTGGATCGTTGTCTATGTTTTCAGATAGGGACCGGGTTGGGGCCCCTGAAGAAATGAGTTTATCAGGATTCATAGAGTTTTTTTAATTGTTCAGTGCCCGGGCTCCCCACCCACCACGGAGCCCAAAGGGACGCCCACTACCCGGCATGCAATAAATGCGCTCGGGAGTGGGACGCCAGGGCTACCCAGACACTATACCCGCACCGCCGCCAGCCTGAATCCTGTCCCTCGGACCATGAGGGTAGGGGCGTGGCATTGACACGGTTGACCCTCGCAGGCAAGCCTACTAGCCGATTGATCCTAGCCAGGCCTTCCAGGACCACCCGTCTTGTCGAAACAGGGGCCAAAGTGGTGTATTGAAGCTGGGCCCCTCAACCACCAGGATCCCCCTTTCCGAATTTCCACGGGTTGCAGTGCACGACAAACACGCCGGATTCCATTGATGTAAGCCTGGAACCTGGGCTGTGGGCGTTGGATCCCAGTGATGCTAGTCTGGAAGTCCAGCAGCGTCACTGGGAGGTCCCCTCACCATGTACAGGTGCCCACGTCGAGGGGAGACACGTGGCACAGAAGCGTAGTAGATATAAACTAGTCTGAAATCAAGTCACAAAGGAGGTTAAGCAAGCCAAGGCAGATTATGACAAGTCTGGCAAAGAATGCCAAGAAAAGCAGCAAAGATTTCTCTACTTATATGAACAGTAGAAGGAATGGGCTGAGTCACACTGTTCCAATTGATGTTGACCGTTTCACTGTGGATGATCCTGCACAGTTTCCTGACAAACTGAATAAGTATTTTGCATCTACATTCATACGTGAGGAATTCTTTACGGAATTGGATCCCAGTAGTTTATCAGATTCTAACAGGGAGCTAAATGATTTTGTAATAACTAGGGGGAGGGGAAGTGGAAGAGAAATTGTTAAAGTTAAGAAGGATACCTGGGGTGGATGGGATCTATCTAATTATATTAACAGAAGCAGCAAAGAAAGTAAGCAAACTCTTAGCTATAATTATGAGAGCAAATTTAGATTCAGGGGAAGTCCCTGTGGATTGGAGATCTGTGAATGTATTCCTCAATTCACAGAGGGGGATTAAAGGGTGATATGAGTAATTACAGGCCTGCTAGCTTAACTGCTGTTCCAGGGAAATAATGGAGTCACTGGCTAAAGACATAATGCAGGACCAACTAGACAGGAGTGCAGCTACACTTCATCACAGCACGGGTTTGTAAGGGGAAAATCTTGTCTGACCAATTTAATTGGACACTTCAGAGTCCAGTCACATTATGACCACCTACCTAGTATCCGGAATATGCGCCTTTCGCAGTATGCACCGCAGCCAGCTGCCATGGGAGGGACTCAATAAGTCTGTGAAAGGTTGCTATGGGTATCTGTGACCATGCAGACTGCAGTGTACCCTGGAGTTCCTGTAGATTTCTTGGTGGAGGATCCATCTGTCTGATGTGTCGATCGAGGTGTTCCCATAGATTTTCAATTGTGTTAGGATCCGGGGAATTCAGTGGCCAAGGGAGGCTTGAAGTCTTTGTCGTGCTCCTCAAATCACTCATGGGCAATTCTGGATACATGGCAGGGCACACTGTCTTGCTGATAGATACCATTGCTCCCAGGGAACACGGTCAACACATATGGGAGTACCTGATCGGCGATGACCGATAGGTAACCATTTGTGTTTTGGGTGCCCTCCAGAGGTATCAGCAGACCCAAGCCATGCCATGAAAACATTACCAAGACCATAACGCCGCACCCACCAGTCTGCTTTCTCCCACAATCATTCAGGGTGTCTGTTCTCGGAGGTTTCATGCATAATATGCCACCATCCATCCACTCGGTGGAGCAGAAACTGTGACTCGTTGGAGAAGGCCACCCGTTGCCACTCGGCTGGGATCCAGTGTCGGTATTGCTGTGCAAACTGATGGCGTTGTTTATGATGAACGGCCGTCAGCATGAGTGCTGTCACCAAGCGTCTGCTCCAGAGCCCAATGTGCAAAGTATAGAGTGTGTTTAGTGTCAAACGGCACCAGAGGTTTCCCCCATCTCTGCATAGTATACATCGTAGGTGTGAAACAGAACACTGTCAATGCCAGAGGTTTAAAAGTGCATGGATCTTGTGTATGTGTCGTGTACCGTTGTTCCTCTGGTCATTTGGCCGCTGGGTCCCTAACGATGGGACCCAACGTTGCCCACACTCTGCCCTGTGGAGGCAGACCAGGTACACGAGTATTATCGTTATTTACTCTGGCAGGTCCTGCCACATAATTTCCTGAGATTTCAGTGGCTAGGACCTACAAAAAAAAAAAAAAAAAACCCCGCTATAGATAGGGGTCAGCCAAAAACGAGTACTAGTTATGCAATTTGATGTCATTTTTTAAATTTTGGGTGTAGGGATCAAGCAATTTAACAATGATTTGAACGGCAGTAGTTGTAAGTTAGAGTTGGTTGTTGTTTGTTTGGTTGGTTTTTAGGAGCATTAGCAACTAAGGCCATATTGCTCTGGGATATGCGGAGGTCATTCCCTGACCTTTCCGCATCCTCCGTATTTGGTGGTGACGGGCACGAACCCCGGTCTAATCAAGAAGCGTGTGCTACGCACTGCTGCTCCTTCCCACCCGGCTATGGAGGCACCATTTAGAGTTGGAGGGGAGAATGAAGGCTGGGGGGAAAAGACAGCAATATGGGGTCCATAGAGAAGATGACCCCCCAAATCAGTGGAGCAGTCCTGCTCCACCAGAGCAGAAAGAGGGGCAGCGAGGGGGGGGGAGACCAGAGGTAACCTTCTCCTCTCAGGGAGTAGAGGCAAAGGACCATGCAAGGGAGAGTGGCTAGGAACGCCTAATGGCAGCAGCTGAGCTGTGTTGGTGGTTGTATCCCATTTGGGACAGCATTCCACAGCATGCCTGCTAGGAACAGCCAACAGGATGAATGACCTTGTGGTCCATAAGGTTTCCATGGCCATCCGTCCATCTGGTGGAGAGGCTGGAATAGAACATGCAATTTATATCATTCGCTCACTTTTTTTTTTTCCTCTCTTCTTTCTTTTCTTTACATTTTATAGCCCTACATTTCAAGGCAACATTTCGTAGTTTTTACATTTTACAACTTTTCATACTTTTTTTTTTCTTTTCTTCTTTTTCCATGCTTCCATCATTCTCACTGACAGCAGGGAGGGGTAACTTATTAAGCAAGCAAAACTGACACCAAGCTGTCAATCCCGCCTATCCAATTATTGCTTTTAATGCTTGTTTAACCATTGCTTTAAAGATAAAGCAACAATTTAAACAAGCAAATAATTTAAGTAAAGCTCACACAATTTAAATGACATACAAATAATCAAAAAAACAAAACACATTTTTAAGGTCTCAAGCACAGAACCCTGGCACTCATTTACAGAGCAGTGTTTATACCTGTAATCTCCTATGGTGCTGGCATATGGTTCCATCGCACAGCCATAGAAACAGCAAAATTAAATAGCATTCAAAGAACAATCTTATTAACAATAACTAGAGCATGCAGTACAGTTAGTATCCCAGCCATGCAAGTACTCTACCACTGCACCTTGACATTGCAAAAAAAGGGCTATATTATAGACTTAAAAAAGGATTTCCCATGGGTTTCCTAAGCATAATCCTAAACTTTGCCAATGACATCAAGGCAGAGAAACGACAAATAGCCACACGACTACATCAGATATGGCAAACTGAATAGCAGAAAGAGACCAAAGGTGCTACTACCAAAAATTTTTTTCCACAGGTGGCTATGGTTAGCTCAAAACCACCTAAGTGGTATGCTCCAGGACTTTATACCACATTTCTATTGACAGGTCATGGATCCCTTAAAGCTAGATTGCACTCTTTGGGACTGGCCGATGATCCCCACTGTACCTGTGGCAAAAGTGAGGATTGGGTACACATTCTGTATGACTGCGTAAACTATGAAAATCAATGTTGACAGTTAATCACAGAAATTGGACCCCTTCCTAGGGGCCAAGAACACCAATTCATCATGGAGGAGGCTTTGTACAAGGCCTTCACCAAGTACAAGTTGCACTCCGCTGAACGAGAAGTTTTTTAGCCATATTTAGCCGCTTTATTGGCCAACTGATACATCAAATTATTTTCTATAAGTAGCTTATAGACCTAGTCAGGATCATTAGTTTATTCTGAATTGAGACAGCGAGATTTGGAAGTTAATTAATACTTAAGTGTCCGTAGATTTACCGTTCGTAACTTCCGCCATTGTTATATGATACAACATTATATCCCGAACTAGATAGCGTTAGTATAGTATATATAGTATAGTACATAATATAATATTGGCAATTAATCAGCAAAATCTACTAATTTTGTTAAACTTTGTTATCAATTAAATTGTACTTTTAACTAAATACATATAACAACTTAAATTACAAACGAAACATAATTAATTAGTACATAACTTGATACGGAAGTTATATAAACAGAACTCGTAGATAATATTTGATACTGAAAAATATATATAGCATTATAACTGTGTTGGGGTACAAATTTAGGGTTGTAATTTTGTACAGAAATTGAAATTTTATTGAAATTAAATCGAAATCTTAACTCAGACCAGAGCAGCAAAGCAAAAGGCTCAAGCTAATGGGAGTGCTGTGGCTCAGAGGAGAACTGAGGGGGGCAGTTGCCCTTTGAATCACAGCCTTTTAATATGCACTGCTTGCATGATGTTTGTGGAGCAATCGGGTACGGGACATGATATTGCCATGGGGATGTCTGTGTGCGCGCGCGATGCAAGGAGTGTAACAAAATCAGGCGACAACTCAGCATTGTTATGGGTCTATATGAGAGATTGAAGGATTTAAAGTGAAGGGCCCATCAAGCTCTCAGCTGCCCACATCAACGCCAGAGCTTGCACTTGGTCATCACGCAACACAGCGGCAACCCCCAAGGCAGAATGCACTGGTTCCACAGGAACTAGTAGTTGCTGGTGACTCTATTGTCAGGGAAACAGGGAACATGCTTTGTAAAAAAGGATAGGTGGAACAGGACCAGGGTATGTCTGCCAGGGGCAAAGGTTGATGACATTGTAGAGGGGATATCATCTTTTAAGGGCACAAAAGGTGATATAGTTGTACATGTTAGCACTAATGATATTAAGAGTAGGAGACCACCAGAATTACATTACTTAACAAGTACAGGTCACTGTTGAAAAAAAGCCGTGAATTAGGGTTGAATTTGAAAGTGTCTGCAATTCTTCCCAGACACGATAGGAGGGGGTATATGATGAGAGCCTTGTCGATCAATTCGGCCCTGGAAAGACCGTGCAAGGCTCAAGGGGTAGAATTTTTTTCAGCCTGGTCTGTACTTGTTAACAAAAGGGACTGCTTCTACAGGGATGGGATACTCTTAAATAGAAAGGGTGCAAGAATATTTGCTGATGCTATCGAGGCAGTGTTAGGTGGGTCAGAAAACTGCTAGCTTGGGGGGGGTTACAAGGACTAATAGATTAACAGCAGCCACTGGCAGAGGTGAAAGTGATTTTTGCACTGCTTCTATTGGAATGAGCAGAAGCCTGGAAAACAAGATGCAGGATATTTCAGAATATTTGCTGATGCTATCGAGGCAGTGTTAGGTGGGTCGGAAAACTGCTAGCTTGGGGGGATACAAGGACTAATAGATTAACAGTAGCCAATGGCAGAGGTGAAAGTGATTTTTGCACTGCTTCTATTGGAATAAGCAGAAGCCTGGAAAACAAGTTGCAGGATATTTCAGAGACTGTTGGGAGTCATTGTGGTACAAGTAAACACATGGGTTGTGTTAGGGTAGCTAAGAAAAAGAACAGGTGCATGTATACTTGCGTGTACACCAATGCTAGGTTAGTTAGTTAGTTATTTGGTTTTTAAGAGCATTAGCAACTAAGGCCATATTGCTCCGGGATATGCGGTGGTCATTCTCTGACCTTTCCACATCCTCCGTATTTGGTGGTGACGGGCTAGAACCCCGGTCTAATCAAGAAGCATGTGCTATGCACTGCTGCTCCTTCCCACCTGGCCCAATGCTAGGAGTTTGGTAAATAAATTTGATGAATTTGAGGTATTGTTTAAAGCATCAAAGGCGGATATTGTTGGGATATCAGAGACATGGTGTCACACAGATATAAGGAATGCAGAACTGGAATTTGGGGAGTACAACGTCTACAGAAAGGATAGACTGGATAGGAAGGGAGGAGGGGTTATGCTATTAGTTAAGAAATACATAAAATCCAAGGAAGTGAAGCCAGTCGACATCGCTGGACAGTGCAGTGTCGAGTCAGTTTGGTGTGACATAAGCATTGGGAGATCAAAATTGAGAGTAGGAGTGTGCTATAGGCCTAATGACTCTGACGAGTATAATAAGATACTGTACAGGGAAATAGAGTGGGCCAGTAAATCAGAGAGTCTTATAATGGGAGATTTTAATTTCCCAGATATTGACTAGAATTTGGGGGCTGGTCACTCACACACCAGCAAGGCTTTTGTGGATTTATTGGATGATTGTTTCCTACATCGAGGCAACTAGAGGGAGTAATACTCTTGATTTGATTATCAGTAGTGATTCTTTATGCATTAAGAATCTGCAGATAGCGGAACCACTAGGTGGCAGTGATCACAGTGTGCTGAAGTGGGATTTACTCAAAGGGGTAACTACCATCAGGGGTAAAGGGAAGGGTTATTGCTTTCGTAAAGGCGACTACGATGGTCTGAGACAGTATTTAAATTCTATACAGTGGGACCAACTGATGATGTCACCAACAGCAAATTCAAAATGGGAAGCATTCAAAGAACATATCTTGGAAGCTACTAGGCTTTATATACCAACTAAGAAATATTGTTCAAGGTTTAGGCCTAAATGGATGTCAGATGAACTAATTAGACATACAAATCAGAGAAGAAAAATGCATGGGATACATATAAATTAACACGTGACACAGAAGCCTATGATAGATATAAGTTGATCTGTAACCAAGTTACAAAAGAGGTTAGGCAGGCAAAGGCAGATTACGAGAAATCTTTGGCAAGGGGTGCAAACAAAAACAGCAAAGTGTTCTTTACTTTTGTAAACTCTAGAAAGAAGGGAATGAATCAGATTGATCCACTTGATATCGATGGTTCAACCGTTGATAATCCTGCTCAGGTAGCTAACAAACTAAATGAATATTTTGCATCGACATTCCACATGAGGAGTTATTCAGTGAGGGGAATGCCAGAGGTGTATTCAACTCTGGCAGTAAGCTAGATAATCTTGTAATAACTGAGTGTAAAGTGGAGGAGAAATTGTTGAAGATAAACATAAGAAAGGCACCTGGGGTGGATGGGATCTATCCAGTTATATTAAAGGAGGCAGCAAAGGAAGTAAGCAAACCCTTAGCCATAATTATGAGAGCTTCCTTGGACTCAGGGGAGGTACCCATAGACTGGAGATGTGCAAATGTGACCCCAATTCACAAAGGAGGATCAAAGGCTGACACAAGTAATTATAGACCTGTGAGTTTATCTTCTGTTCCAGGAAATTTAACGGAAGCACTGCAGGATCATCTAGACAATACTTCAGTTATAGCTCGGACACAGCATAGTTTTGTTAAGGGGAAGTCTTGCCTGGCCAACTGATTGGATACTATGATGCAGTCACAAAAGAACTGGATGCAGGGCATAACTTTGATATTATATACTTGGATCTTAGAAAGGCTTTTGATACTGTTGCACATGGAAGACTGCTGCACAAATTGGAGCAGTGTGGCATTGGAGGCAAATTGCTGTTATGGATAAAGGGGTGGTTGAGGGGGAAAAGACAGAGAGTGGTAATCAATGGACACTGCTCATCGTGGACTAATGTTATTAGTGGAGTCCCTCAGAGTTCAGTGTTGGGTCCATTATTGTTTTTTGTATTTATAAATAATATTGATGATGGTATATCAAGCTTAATGTCCAAGTTTGCAGAGGATACAAAAGTTAGCAGGGTTGTTAAGGACACTACTGACGCTATACTGCTGCAACAGGACCTGGAAAGGTTGAGCAGATGGGCCGAGAGGTGGCAAATGAAGTTTAACATTGACAAATGTAAAGTACTAAATATGGGAAACAGCAACCCCAGAGCAACGTATCAACTCTGTGGTACTACACTGACAGTGGCAGACAATGAAAAGCACCTGGGGGTAATTGTGCAGGCAGATATGAAGTTCTCTGAGCAGTGCAGACGGGCGGCAAGAGTAGCTCATGGTGTCTTATCAATGATATACAGGAATATTTCTAGCAGGGATAAGGAGGTGATTATTCCCTTGTATAAGGCAATGGTCAGGCCACACCTTGAGTACTGTATACAGGTCTGGAGGCCTCATTTCAAGAAGGATGTAGAGCTGCTGGAACGAGTACAGAGAAGGGCAACAAGGTTAGTGAAGGGAACAAAGTGTTGCTCTTACGAAGAAAGGCTTAAGTTTTGCAAATTACAGTGTCTGGAGACTAGGCACCGGCGAGGTGATCTGATAGAGGTGTATAAAACCTTGAATGGTTTGAGCATGCTCAATGCTGATGGGATTCTGCCTCTTGCTCAGAATAATCACCTGAGAGTTGTTTGTTGTTGTTTGTTTGGTTTTTAGGAGCATTAGCAACTAAGGCCATATTGCTCCGGGAATATGCGGTGGTCATTCCCTTGACCTTTCCGCATCCTCCGTATTTGGTGGTGACAGGCTCGAACCCCAGTCTAATCAAGAAGCGTGTGCTATGCACTGCTGCTCCTCCCCACCTGGCTACGGAGATGCCGCTTCACCTGAGAGGGCATAAATTCAAATTGAGGAAAGACAGATATGCCGAAATTTGCCTTTAGCCAGAGGGTAGTTGGTTGGTGGAACAGACTTCCATCTTTTGTTGTGGAAGTTGATAGCCTAAATAAATTTAAGGCTCAGCTGGACAGGCATTTCGAACGAACGGAGGGGTGAAATGGAAGTGTTTTTTTTTTTTTTTTTTGGCTGATGCTGCATAAGCTTGCTTTCTTGCATCATATGCCTTTGCTAATGCTATGCTCAAACCATTTTTGAAATCTACCAAATCTTGCAGAGACAGGCTCTTCAACCAGTCCCTGTAGCAAATCAATAGACCAAATATATAACCAGCCCATTTCCCTCTCCATCCCCAGTGAATGACAAAATCTCTACATGACCGCACATACCTGAATTGACAGAAATTACCCGGACTTTACCAGAGTTCATGCCATTCCCCTGGGTCATTGCCAGTGGACCATAGAGGTAAGAAAATAACCAAATGTGACTGATGGCAATGAAGGCAGGCTGGTACTGCCCTCATTATAGCATACATTCAACCGAAATGTGACAACCTCACAGAAAGGACTTTAAAGAGACTGGTATAGACATGCAGCCAGGGTTACCTGTCAGCTGGAAAAAACTAGTAAGCTGCAGGTTTCTGAAGTATGCTAGTATGAGTGAGAAGTGGAGTGAATGTAAAGGTGAGAGTATGAAAGAAAATGCTAGGAAGGGTGAGTGAATGATAATTTATGCCTCTGGGTGTGTGAGAAGGGGTGAGTGCTGAAAGAGTAAATGTGGAAATTGAGTAAAATTAGCAAATGACTATGGAGTCTGAGTGAAATGGGTTGTGTAGGGGTGTAAAAGGTAAGGGTTTAAAAGTGTGTGCCTGGATGAGGGAATGAATGCGAGAAATAGTGTGTTGAAAATGTGCAACAGGGTTCACTGCACTGTCATGTTGGAGACCTTTCTGGTGGCCCCATGGTTCATTTGGACGGCCAGTTGAGCAACAATAGCACGTCGATCAGTCCTGACCAACCGTTTCAGCCGACATTCATATCTGGGATCAATGGCACATGGGGCTCCACAACTGGCACATCGGGTTGTCAAAACTGCCGCATTCGTCCAGTTTTGATACACTTTCACCACTTTCGCATGTGAGCATTTCACAAAGTCCACTGTTTCGGAAACGCTGGCACCCCTGGTCCGATAGCCGATGATCATGCCTTTTTCCAGATCTGATAGGTCGTGTGCTTTGCCCATGACAGAGGCTGTTACTGTGTTCATGGATGCCGAACAAGCCTTATATGCTTGCTGTGTATGAACGTGACATGTGCGCTGTATGATTCGCTGGACGTGTCTGCATTGGGGGTGGTCATAATGTGACTGGACCCTATATGATGCAGTAACAAAGGAATTGTATGTAAAAAATAATTTTTATATCATATACTTGGATTTCAGGAAGGCATTTGATGCTATTGCATATAAAAGACTACTGTACAAATTGGAGCAATGGGCATTAAGGGAAAGTTACTGCTATAGATAAAGATAAAGAGATAAAGATAATAGATAAAGGGGTGGTCGAGTAGCAGAAGACAGAGTGGTTATCAATGGCTATTGCTCTTCGTGGATTAATGTTATTAGTGGAGTCCTCCACCGTTCAGTGCTGGATCTATTGTTTTGTGTATGTATTAAATATTGATGAAGGTATATCAGGCTTAATGTCTAAATCTTCATGTGATACAAAGGTTGGTAGGGTGGTTAATGACAGCAATGACAATATGCTGCTGCTGCAACAAGATCTAGAAATATTAGGCAGATGGGCTGAGAAACGGCAATTAAAATTTAACATTGACAAATGCAAAATACTGAAACGGATAGCAGTAATCCCAGAGTAATGCATCAATTGTGTGGTGCTACACTCAAGGTAGTGGAAAATTTAAAAGACCTGAGGGTGCAGTCAGATATGAAGTTCTCTGAGCAGTACAGACAGGTTGCCCGGACAGTTCATGGGGTTTAGTCAATGATATACAGCAGTGGTGTCCAACCTATGGCCTGTGGGCCGAATCTGGCCGGCAAATAATTTTTATATGGCCTGCCTGGAAAGTGAACTAAAACAGCATTTTAGAGAGTCGTGCCACTGCATGTACAGGCATGCAAGCGTTGAGCTCAACTGTATCAAACGTGTACATGTTGTCCAATGTAGTCATATGTATGCTAAATACAGTTATGTATGCATCAATCTTTTCATATTGTGAAATTATACTATTTTGATATAACTTGTTAATTTTATTGAATTATTATTAATTTGTATTGAATTTGTTCCGAAAGAGGAACATCGATTTCAATTGTCGTGTTTTTAATCAATGGTGGACCGAAGACTATTTCTTCACTGAGTACAACAAAAAAGCAGTATGTTTGTTGAGTAAGGATACTGTATCACTTTTAAAGAACATACTGTAGTTTGTCTTGACAAAAAATTATGCAAAGAGTAGAAGATATTAGAATTAAGAAAACAACAAAACACACTGAAAACGTATCGGTCAAGAAATTTATCTGCTGTAAGTGCCAGTTATCAAGTTTTACATTTGATCGCCTTTGAAAGTAAACTGCTCAGCGATGATGAATTTGTTAAACGTTTTTAAAAGCTAATTTTACATGGGGCAGTGAGATGGCTTAGTCGTGGCAAAGTATTATATCGTTTCTTTAAACTGCATCATGAAATTGATAATTTTATGACAGAAAAAAGGGAAACCAATAAAACAACTATCAAATATGGAGTGGCTGTTTGATCTTGCAATTCTTACAGACATTTCTAGTCCTTTAAATGCTCTTAATTTAAAACGACAAGGTAAAGGAAAATTGGTTTCTGATTTGTATGGTGACATCAAATCATTTCAGAATACGTTGTTATTATTTAATTCCCAAATTGAGCAAGGCAATTTAGTTCGTATTGAATATTGTACCGAGCTAACAGAAAAACACATATTTCCAAAGAACCATTGCCTCTTGTTATTACAATTAGTTTTTGACGAATTTGAAAGTCAATTTGCTGATATGAGATCCCATGACATAAGCTTGTTTGAGAATCCATTTACTTCTATGGCTGAAAACTTCAATCCCAGCTCGCAATCTGAATTTATTGATCTTCAAGCCAAAACTTGGTTAAAAATAAGTAGATGGACTGCGAAAATAAACTACTTGTATTCTACAAGGCTCTCCCATCTTAAGATTTCCACTAATAAAAGAAAATACCATGAAAATGGCTACTTTGTTTCACACATGAAATCAAATAAATATTTAAAAAGAAAGAGAATAGCAGATGAGCATCTTCATTCCGTATTGAGAATTGGCATCACAAATTTTCAAAAAATTTTGAACAATTATCTAAAAACATTTAGCCTCAATCATCTCATTAAATGTTAAGTTTTGTTCAGTAAATGTTGTGTATTCTATGTAATAAAATTTTTGAATATTTTTCATTTTAGGGGTATCATTATATTTATTTATTCACCTTAATACTGAAAAGCAGTGATCCTCTTCAGGCTGCAAATTTTCTCAAGTGAACATTTAAAAGCAAAAGTAAGGTATTTTTTAAAAAGAAAAAAAAAAAGTCAAGTATTTAAAAAACAAAAGTCAGTCATATTTTTTTAATTTTAATAAAATATAAAAAACAAATCACTGACAGATAAAAGTGTTGGGAATTTCTATTTTTTATATATAGCCTGAAAATAAAACATGGTAACAAGAAAACAGAAACTTCCTTTTACATATAACAGCATAGGGAAAATGTAACACACTAATTTTTCTCGAATCACTCAGTGCGGCCCACGAAACAAATCTGACTTTCAATATGGCCCTTGTAATGGAAAAGGTTGGACACCACTGATGTACAGGAACACTGCTAGTAGGGATAAGAAGGTGATTATCCAATTGTACAAGGCAATTGTTAGGCAGCATCTAGAGTACTGTATTCAAGTCTGGAAACAATTTTTATAAAGGATGTAGAACTGCTGGAACAGAGAAGAGCAACGGGATTGGTGAAGGGAACAAAAGAGTGGGGTTACCAAGAAATGCTTCAGTTTGGCAAACTGTAGCATCTGGAGATTAGGCACCCGCGAGGTAATCTGATTGAGGTGTTTAAGGCTTTGAATGGATTGAACAAACTCAATGCTGATGGTATTCTTCCTCTTGTTCGGATTATGCACATGAGAAATTTAGGAAGGATGGTTGCAGAATTAATATGTGGAGGCCTGCCTTCATCCAGCAGGGCCAATAAACAAATGGATGTTTTAACAAACTTCCATCTGTTGTTGTGGAAGTGGGTAGTTTGAACTAGAAAAATTATTGGAGGGGATGGGCAGATGATGTGGGAAGGTTTTTTTGCTGATGCTGTATAAGCTTGCTTTTTTGCATCATTTTCCACTACTAATACCAATACCAATCTGATGTTGACAAGCTGACCAACAAAGACCTGGTGGAACTGCAGAAAGACAGGTTGCACGAAGACGAGCAGGTGTCCAAAATCCAGAAAAGGTCTTATGAACAGCCTGTTTGTAGGCTAAAATTCATGGCAAAATCAGGGATGCAGGTGCTGGTTATGAAGAACTTCTGGAACAAAAATGGCAATACAAGACACAGAAGATGCTGGATTCCTTCTTCATAACATTGAAAGTGTCATCCCCTTCCCCCTCAATGTGCCTTCTACTTAGACTAGCAAGCCTGCTCATCACAGCCAAGCTCCCATGGTACCAACAGTTGTTCCTCTTTGGGCTCCTCTGAAGTAAATTTTTTCTGAACTGTAAATTTTTTCAGTGAGCGTTCCACACAACTTCATTTGTGAAGCAAAGTTCTTCTAGATATAAGATAAAGTGATAAAGTTCAGTGTTTCACATTTTAATTTTTTAATTTGTTTGGTTTCTTTTTAAAATTTAGATATGTATTTTTTGTTACTGTACTATACAAGTAACTTTCAGCTAAATTTTTTATGAAAATCATTTTTTCTCATACAGTAAACAAATTTTTGTAACAAATATCATTTAATTTTATCTTATGTTAATTATAAAAAAATTCTATTACTTTTAATTTATCTTCATAAAATAAGCTGAAAAACTTATACTGGCAGCTATTTATGCATTTAAGAAACACATCCAAATTTTAGTGTATTTCTGTGGGATAATGTTTTTTAATCTGCATGAATTTGCTGTTCCAGGAATGCGCAAATCATGATCACCCTGTACTCACAAATAGAGTGCACTGATTGGTTGTAAAACAGCTCTTGAATGAGCTAACTTAAGAATTAGGGCAATACGCACTATACTGGTTACACAAATTTTAATGCACTGACATTTCAACAATTATACTACAACTCATGATCCAAATGACTAAATTGGGTTAGACTTTCATCTGCTATAAAGAGTTTAAGTAATGTCGCTGGCTTCTCTGGGAAATTGTGACTGAAGTTGCTAGGTAAAAACAAAGTTATTCTGCTTTGTTCAGCATGGATAAATAACTTGAGCCTAGTAAGGCAGAGAAACTGCAAAACTGAAATTCTACCATAATTCTCAATGCCTAGGGACTCTTTTGCAGTAGAATAAAATACAGGGAAACATGAAAGGGGTGGTACAAGTGCATCTATGGTTAAAAATGAAGTGCAATGAATATTTGGTTAAGTCACTAGCTAAAGAGAAACTTTTACTGCTGTCATTTCTTGTTCACAAAAATTCCCTTATAAAAATTACACTAATTAACTAGCAATATTTATAATATAAAATACATTACTGGGGCATTACAAAATGTTAGGGTCATCATAAAAAATAAAGGTAAGAAAATAAATGATGGCTCAAACATTTCTAGTCCACAAGCACCACCAAAACTTGCTGTCCATAGGCCATCTGTGGCCATTCCTTCATATTGTGCATGACCATGTAGGAAGCTATGTGTTATGCTCTTCCTAAGTTTAAAATTAGCGTCACAATATAGTTTCGCACTGACTTCTTTTGAAAATATCCATTTTTAGTAATAAATTTTTCTGGATTGCTTTTTATGATGGTTTATGTACCTCAGTATTTAACATTATTGCAACCATGAAATAAGATTGTTATTAATTATGTAATAATAGTGTTGGATTTTTGTATTTCATTATTAAATGTGCAAAATTAGACTGAAATATAAAATTAGCTTTCTGAAACCATTCTTGACAGTTTTAACAAATTTTATATAATACAGAGAGAACATTCAGAGAATAATCCATACAGCACTTACTGACAGAAGATAAAGAGATCTATCAGTGAGGATAAGAAAGTACATTTTTCCAAGAAAAATAATTTATTTGAATTGTTTGTGCTGTGATTGTTCCAAGTTTTCTTGCCCATATAGCTCCTAACAGATATAACGCATAATTTGCAATCCAGTAACATAAAGAGCAAAGCCTTCATGAGAAGGAACCCCAAGCAGGCTGGGCCCAGGGTGCAGCCCAAGTTCAGCTGCATTCCAGAATGTAGTGAAAAAAATCCAGTGTGTGTGTGTGGCACTTCCTAAACCACTGCACAGCCGTGTAGGCATGTAGCTTAGAAGGAACCATGTCCACAACCTTCAGTATTTTGTTTTGGCCTTTAGCCCAAAAAAAAAAAAGAAAAAAAGAGTTCTTTGGGGGGGGGGGCATAAAATGAGTATATACAGACAAGAATTTATTTTAGATGTGTACTGTATATAAAATAAAAAAATAACATAATAATAAAACATAGAGATATAAAATTTGGACTCTAAAAATATATACACCTAAACCTCTTATGTGATAGATACGTTCCTAAAAATTACGAGTAAAAAGAACTACTGACTCCATAGTAAAAGTGAAGATTGGTTCCAAACCTGAAATATAAGCAAAATAATGAAAAAAACAAACATTAAATTTGTTAGGATCATAAGATTTTTATTTACATTTCGTGGAGACCACACATACATATAATGAATTTTAATAACTTTAAAAAAAAAAAACATATTCATTTCAGTTGTTTGCTAAAGATTCTATAAAAAGTATGTTATTCGCTATCAGTTTCTGACAATAAACGCGAAAGCTTTCATTTTTGTGAGACTGTAATAACACTAGAACTACTAGATATGGCATTATTGTCATTGACTTCCACCTCAACTTGTCATGTCTTGAACAAAAGTACCACTGGTTGTTTCAGTAGTTTTAGGCATGAACTCAGTTATTAATCGCTGTGTTGATGCTTTAGATAAGTCACGATATAATTCTCTGTATGAAGACATTAACAACTTAAGGTCACGTGAAAACTTCCCAGCACATTCTTCATTTGGATCATGTCGGGCAAAATAATTGCCTAAATTATTGGCCAGTTTAAGACCTTCTTTAATTATTTCAGCAGTAAAAGTAGGATTATCTTGATCATTATCATTAACTTCTTCGCTTTCAGGAGTCTCAGAAACAATCTCCACTATTTCGTCTTTGCTAAGAGGTTTATCAATTAACAATTCTTCGATGTCTGCCGACGCAAAATCATCGAATCCTTCCCTGCCAATTTCACATGCCAAATTTATTATATTGGGGAATTCTGCAGTATGATTGAAGGGAACAGGAGCATTCTCTTTAACACATGCAGGCCAAATAGCATTCCAGCATTCATTCATAGTTTCTGATCTCAATTCAGATAACGAAAATCGAACCTGATCAATACAATACATAACTGAAAATTTTTTCCACACATCCATAACTGACAGTGTTTCATCATCATTTAGCTTGTTCAAAAGGAACTGAAATGTTCATCTGACATAATATGTTTTAAAAGTCACAATTATACCCTGATCTAGAGGTTGTAGCAATGATGTGGTATTGGGTAGCAGAAAACAAAATTGCACATTTGGATGTTCTATGGCAGGATGACCAGGTGCATTATCAAGAATCAAAAGCACTTTACATTCTTTAATTTAATTCTTTAATTTCTTTAAATTTAAGCACTTTAGAATTTTCTTAATTGAAACGAGAATGCAATTCTACAAAATTCTCAGAATTTTCTTGAATTACGATTTTTTTCCTAACTTAGACTTTAGGTTGGTTGCATAAAAGTGAATAAAAATCGCATAAAAAAATTATTTTTGATATCCCAATTCACGTAACTCTGCATTCGCGTAAAAAAAATTTGCATAAAAAGAGGTTTAGGTGTACATTATCATGTTATATTTTAAATTATATAAATAAGAGCAATTGCAAAAATTATCAAAGGGAACAATCAAATTAAGGAGAAATCAATACAATAAATAGGGATGGAAAATCATCTTTGTCAACAAAAAATTAAATTTTTCATTCATAAAGACAGTTTTTTTTTTTTTTTTTTGGAAAATACTGAAACTTGCTTGCACAATTCCAAAACAGGGATTTATACCAGGAATAAGTTACCATATACAGAGGGCAAATAAGAAGCCTGAATGAAGCAAGGAGCTTTTGATAATTCATTTGGATCCAGTATTTTATCCAATTGCCAAAGACATAGACAAAGTTCCAAAAAAATCTTAATAATCTTCTAGTTATCCAACTCTCTTGATGACCTCAGTGTTAATATAAGTGATCTTGCTATCTCTGGCTCCTTGTCACAACATACAGATGAAGCATTAAATTGCAATCTTCAAGGCTGATAGACATCAAAAGTGTTTTTGCCCAGCCATCACAGAAACTTAAAGTGAGGATGTTCTATAATAAAAGAATCCTGGAAGAACTGCAACAGCGTTAAGGTCATTGATAATGTCTGGACAATATAGAATGACTCATCAAAGTTGTAACTGGATTGCACTGAGGAAATCGAGGTTCTTGAGGATTCTATGGAGGTCAAAAGACCATAATGGAAAGGTTTAAACAAATTAGATTTAAATGAGTTGGATGATGATACTAAGTTGTTTGCGTCTCTTGTAAAGAAACTATCAAATAGAGACCCGAGCGAGAAAAATGGAACTACAGAATGAGGATGGCCAAGAGGAACAAACTGTAATGGCCTTGGACTCCACACAAAAACACTTAGTGAGGTTTTTAAAAAAACTGAAAAAGGAAGCTAGCGTAGTTGTAACAGAACCATTAGTGATGCAAATCCATGCTGTAGGAAGCTATATAGAAAAAACAAGAGGACTGCAATACTGAAGTTTCATCATGTAAATTTTAATAGCATTCAGTAAAACACAAAAATTTCCACATAGAAATCTTCCTTAAGGAAGATGGCTGCATGACAATGCCAATTTAAAGATAAGATGTCAGTGTTTAATGGGGATCCAAACTCTATTTTCTTAACCTCAGAATGATAATGTACATATGTATTGCAATTTATGGAGGTGTTTCACTGAGAACAGTCATAGGTTACAACAAAAGAAAGAAAAAAAAAAAAAAATTAAAACCCGAAGCAAAATTTTAAAAAAAATTTTGTGACCCACAGTTTGAGAACTCTGTATTAATTAATGCACAGCTTAAAATATAAAGAGATCAATATTAATTCAAAGGTTCTAAGAACAACAGCCAATTAAATATTATAATAAAAATTTACAATACAAAAGTATATTTAACTTTCTAAATATACAACAAAAGCTTATTATTATGCAAAATACCTTCTCTAATAGCAGCCAAAAGATCACTTCTTGCATCACTTTGTGCCATTGGAGGTAACTTTGACTTTGAATCTGTGCTCTCGCTAACTTTACTAACACTTGATGTTGTACTGGCTGATTCTGATGACACAGATACAACCTCTGGACCTTGATTTTCTGCAGTATCTCCATTCACTAAAGAATCACTAGGAAGTTCTGTTGGTGGCATAGGGGGTGGTGGAGGTGGTAAAGGAGTTCCATTCACTGGAGGAGGTAAAGGAGTTCCATTCACTGGAGGTGGTGGAAGTGGGGATGGAGGTATTGGTTCTTCTTTTGGAACAGTTTCTTTTGGTGTAGGAGGAGGAGGAGGTAAATCTAGACCATCAGGCGTAGGTTGTACCTCCTCTGGCGTTGGTTCTCTGCTCTCTGCTTTAGGAATGTGATTTACTATAAGAGGAGTATGAGTAGGAGTACTGTGCTTTGATTCTTGTTGAACATGGGATGGTGTATGAGGAGCAGATCCATTCTGATATTGGGCAATTCTTTGGGCTGAGTAACTGTTGGGTATTTGGGTCCCATTCACTGTAGCACCTTCAGGAGGAGGTGGTGGTGGGGGTAAATTGTCCCTCGAATGTGCAGGGGGTCGATATCTTCCGGCACCACTAGATGGAGTTCCTCCCCCAGATACAGTTGGAGTAGAAGATCCACTAGAACCGGATGAACTTGATATAGGTGGTGCTGGGGGTGGTTGTGTTGGCCTCATGGTATTTACACGATAAACATGCCTGCTGGGAGTTCCTGATGTGGGAGTACTTTGTGTGTCTGGAGATTCAGATGCATATGGCGGAGGTGAATAGTGATGCTGGGGAGAGAGTGGATGTTCTGAATATGCTGGAGGAGGAGGAGGATAATGATGTTTTGGGCTTTCTACATATAATGCCTGCTGACCAAGGCCATATGATGGGTGTAATTCCAAACTATTGGGTCTTACAGGATGCCCATCTGACTGCGGATGACCACCAGGTCTAGTAACTACTGTTGAACCAAACTGTACATGACAATAGTTTGAAGATTTGTCCAAAAACTCTTGTGTATTTACCACTTGACGGTACCTTTCCCTCGAGCTATGTGGTTGCCGAACTTTTTTATGTCTCTTTCCTTCAGGCTTTGGTCGATGGTGAGGCTGAAGGAAGAAAGAAAGTAAATAACACTTCTTATGATTAATGAAAGTAAATTACATTTTCTCTTTAAATATTTCGTGCATCTATGCTATCAAGGAAAAACAAATTTTATTCCTCTGATATACACTGAATAAAATTCATTAGATAAGATATGCATAATGAATTAAGACTACGAAGAATATCAACATATTTTGAATACAGATTTTACTAAGCCAGAATTACCAAAATAACTACTTTATTCATCTTCCTTCCTATTTGCTTGCATTTTTCTGTTTCAATCTCTTTCAATTGCTACGTAAAAATGCTGGGGTGGGGTGGGGGTATAAGACTGATTTTCAATCTTTCCCTTCTAACCTCCTTTGATTCTAACAGAAGTGGCATGCTCATACAGTATATAAAGAAATGTTTGTCAGTTCCAGTTCACCAATGATGACATGTCATTATTGGTGAATGGTGAACAGGAACTGACAATAACTGAAAGATTGCTGTGTTGTTGCAAAGTGATTTTTCAGTTACTGTAATGTTCTTTTTGTTAGTTTGGTAATCAGGACCATCATATTTGGTTACATCACATCATATGAATGATATGAGGTTAATTTAAATAATCAATTATGACTTCTCGAATATGCTTATACTGGTCTTGATGGCATTTCTACGGTTGTTCTCCAAGCCTGTGCTTGCTCCTGTTATTTCGCACCTTTTTTACACTTTCTTATTCCATTAGTGTTTTTCCCTATGCTTGGAAATTTCATATCCAGCCAGTTCCTAAAAAGGGATACAAATCCCTCCCCCTTCTAATTATGACCCAACTGCACTTACCTGTACTCTTTCCAAAGTAAAGGGGAAATCCATTAACTTCCAACTCTTAAACTATTTCGAAACCTATCTGATCGATGATTGCTGGTAAGTGTTGATCCGATCTACTGGTGATATATTGGCTTACGTTACTCATTTTTGACAAATTCTATGGAAAAATTTGGCAAAACTCAAAACAGATGCTCTTGTTATTTTTAAGGCTTTTCATTGTGTTTGACATAAAGGTCTTCTAAAAATCACACATCGTATATAAGGCCAGCTGAATGGAATTTACAAATGGATGATGGTAGGTGGGGCTCTATCTTCTAAGTTCTGCACTAACGTAGGTGTACCCCAAGTTATCCCAATCTTTTCCTCTTGTATATTAATGACCCATTTCCACTAAATAGAAATGCTATCCATAATTTTGCAGATGATAGCATGCCACATTCACTTCTAGTTTAAGGGGGGGGAAGAAGAAAACTTAGTTAACTTAAATGCTTCTAAAACTCATTCCTATCTTATATCTCACAAAAAAAAGTCCACTGTACCTATGCTTATTTTTGATGATACCCAGATTTCCAGACAATTGGGGATTTCTCACTTTTGATCTGTCTTGGCATAAGCAAATCACAAGTATATTGCTTCCTCTGGATCAAAAAAATTGAGTTTTCTATTTCAATCTCATTAGAAATTTATGGGATGTAGAAATCTCAAGTCTTCCCTGCCTAGTGTTCCCACATCTAGGATAGTATGTCCAAAACCTCTCTCAAGCTTCTTGACTACATTCAAAAGAGAACAGTCAGGCTAATTAATGGCCGATCTGTTACAAAGTCCCTCCATTTTGTCTCACAGACTGTTTTTACTGCATCCTTGTCTATAGATACTTCTATGGGTGCCATTTTTCTGAAATGGCATCTGTAATTCCCTTACTCTCTTCCAAATCAGTATGAATATGTGCTATAAGCAATCAGCATCCATTCACCACTCAAACCCCGGGGGTTCACATCTGGTGAGTATGGGCTTGGCACACCCAGGGTCTTGAGCTGGATATCATCATTCTTCTCTTTCTTGGTGATCCCCTTCTACTTTTGACTTTCTCTCTCTCTCTCTCTCAGGGTAACTCGAGAGCTTTTTTTTTTTTCCTGGTGCAGCATAAGCCTCAGGCTTCCTTGCATCATATGGCTATTAATAATAATAATAATAATAATAATCCCAAACTCACACAACCATCCTTTCCTCTTCTTCATTAATCTCTTCTTCTGTGTTTTCTGGAACAACCTTCCTTCACACGTATTTCCCAAAAAAAATACAATATTACAATCACTGCTCACCAGTAGGCCTTTATTTAAAAATTCTTAATACCTGATGAATCCTTACTGATAACCATCAAGAATATTTCTTTTCCTTGTGGCCTAACATGTTGATGTAAGAGGCAGTAAACCCACAATTACAGAAATGTCTGACTATTGGGTTGGTAACCAATCCACAAATAGTCAATTGCTGGAAAATTAGTCTCCCATAATAAGACACAAGAAATGAGGAGGTTTTGAGAAGGTGAGTGAGAAAAGATGTTTGACTGAAATAATCAGGAGGAAGAGAAATTGGATTGGACAAGTGTTATGAGGTGAAGGATTGCTAAAGGATGTAATGGAAGGAAATGTTGAGGGGAATAAGATCAGAGGAAGAAAGAGGAAAACTATGATACAGATTGAGAGGAGATAATGGATATGGGGAGAGATGAAGAGGAGAGCTGATGATGTGGAGAAGTAGCTGAGTGTATGCATGGAACTATATTTAGCAGAATACTGATAATGAAAGTAATGGTTGCAGTTCACATTCTTTGTAATTATATTAAGCACTTTGAAATTTACTGTTGGACTGAAGTGAAACTAATTTGTCACGAAAATGTGAAACAGAAATGACGTCATTACATGACGTAAAGGTTACTAACCTTCGCATTTCTTTTAGGTATTCTGATTTGTATATATTGATTACAAAATAAAAGTGCTTTTTTTATTGTAAATATTTTATTTCCATAATTTCAGCTGGAAGACAAGATGCAATGGATTTATGATAACTAAAGTAAGAGTTGTTTACTTGTGATTGCAACATATCTAAATATCTCTGGAAAACAGCATTGATTGAGGTAACCGATCTTGTAGTTGAAATTGAGGGATTAGTGTTGAGAATGAGATTGAACTTTTCTTGCAGGAAAGTAATTAACAGTTTAGTTACTTCCAATCTGAAGTTAACATTGAAATTGCCACTCGTGATCATGGTATGCTAGTACGAGTACAGCAACAAAATGAAATGAATGAAGCCTGTTATATTCTGTATGTCATTGTTAGGAGAAATACAGATAACTGTTGTATCACTTGGCCGCGGGTAACACTTAAGATCCTTGTTCTTAAGTGATCCTCTACAGCTATTACACACAAGGATCCCATCGATGTCAACATCGGGAAATGCAGTGCATATCAATGGTGTATCTTTAGCAGCTGGTTTCTTTGCATCCTTTTCGAACCACAGACGATCACAAATGCAGAATACAGAACAGAAATCATTTTTCATAAATATCCTTTCTAACTATCGATGCACGTTCTTATGTAAATAGTAGTCTGTGTAAGGAAAAGGAGCTTGATCATTTAAACTAATTTTCTCTACAATTGGAGATTGTTTGTTTGTTATATGGTTTTTAGGAGCATTAGCAACTTAGGCCATATAATTGTTCCGGGGATATGCGGTGGTCATTCCCTGACTTTCCGCATCCTCCGTATTTGGTGGGCATGGGATCGAACCCCGGTCTAATCAAGAAGCGTGTGCTATGCACTGCTGCTCCTGCCCATCTGTGCAATTGGAGAAATGTTCCATTGTACATAATTAATATTCACTTCAGGTACATCATTGTTAGATGGAGTGGCATTGCTGGTTGAAAACACTGCTAAATCCAACACTTGAGTTTCTGTTTGTCTTTTACACAATCTTGATAGTCTTTGTCGTTCTTGCTCACTCATTGCTACCTCTGTCTTTATTTTCTTAAGTTGACTTGCTCGATACTCTCAACAATGCTCTGCATTTGACTTCGGCATTATTGAACACTCGGCAATACCAGTGTGGCATTCAGTCCCTTTCACTAATCAGAAAATTATTGATGTGAAAACATCTATGGTGGCACCTAACAATGGAATGTAACAAAAATGCGGATTGCTACAATAAAAATACTTGTATTGTTGCAATCAAACTATTCAACAAATGGCTACAATAAAATGGGCACTTAGGCTACTGGCTTGAATTTTGCTAACTTCTTCCAAACACTGGTTTGGTAGAGTAAGTAGCTGGTGTAAGCATAAAACATTACATAGTTCATACTAAATATTTCGGACTGAAGTATGACACTAATGTCACTAATGTTGCTCGGTAGGATAAGTCAGTGGTGAGCAAACTATGGAGCATGACCCCCAGAGGGGTCGCAGCAATTTTTAAATAAAATTAGTTACTGTGTACATAAAAGCTGAAAAACCTGTTGTTAAAATTACTTTTTCAATACTGTAGGTGTAGAGACCTTACTACTCGAATGAAGTCTGAGATACGAATGAACCTTACTGCCACTTTATTTTTTAGGGCACTTTCACATGTGATGCAGGTGGCTTTCTTACTTATTGTACTTGTGGGTAATACGGTTTAATTTGCTCCCTAGCTATGAACACACAGAAAGCAGCTGACTAATGTGACTCCTCAGTATATATTAATACTTCTCAGTACTACTCAATTGCTGAACTGTAATCCCTTTAGCTCTTAATTCGTGCTTCCTACACCAAAATTTTCTGAAATTGCCTGAAGGCCAGAGGTGCGAATATGCGGTGGCAGTAAATTGGAAGTCTGTTGCACGCACACTTTATTCTGCTTCGTAATTTGGTGCTTTCATGTCAACTTGGATGTGTTTTTCATTCTTCTGCTACTTTTTATATTATAATTGTTTTTAAGAAGAAAAAAAAAAATTTATATTTTACCATGTACCAAAATGGCTAAGGAGTGATGACAACAAATTTCCCACAGACACATCAGAAGCTGAAAGGGTAAGAAATGTATATCATGTGAAAATTTGGACACTAATGTTATTTCAATTGTAGTGCAACCACCAATTTCTGGTAGAGAGCCATCACATTCCAAATGAAAAGGAATGAGAAAGAATAGAAAATATCAAGAAGAATTTATGAATTATGGCTTCACTTACAGTGCTGTTGGTGATGAGCAATGTCCTTTGTGCGTAATATGTTACGAAAAACTGGCTAATGAAAGCACGAAACCTATTAAGTGGAAAAAGACACTTACATACGAAACATCCAGAGATAATGAAAAATACTGACTCCTTTTCAAAAGACACACTGATGCCATGTAAGGTCTGAAATATTTCCTGAAGAAACATATGGCAGTTCCTTGTAAAGCTTTAAGAGTGTCGTTGGAAGTTTCATATTTAATAGGAAAAAATTTGAAATCACAAACTATTGCTGAATCCCTTGTTCTCCCTGATGCAATAAATATGATTTCAATTATGCATGGAGAAAAGTACAGCAACGATTTAAATACCATTTCTCTGCCCAGAGACACAGTCTCACAGCTTATTACAGTTTATTATTATTATTAGCCGTATGGTGCAAGGAAGCCTGAGACTTATGTTGCACCAGCCAAAAAAAAAAAAAAAAAAAAAAAAACATTTCTTAATTACCCTGAGAGAGAGAGAGAGAGAGAGAGAGAGAGAACAAGAGCCAGAAGTAGAAGGGAATCATCAAGAAAGAGAAGAATGATGATATCCAGCTCAGGATCCTGGTTGTGCCAAGCTCACATTTGGTGAGCCAGATGTGAGCCCCTGGGGTTAATTATCGTGGACAATTTAAAATTCAGTTTATTAAATCGATTGAGAGAAAGTCTAATTTTTGCAATACAGTTAAATGAGTTCACAGATATTTAAAACCTTGCTCAACTTATTGTATATGTGATATACTGCTACGAGGGAGATATTTTGGAGAGTTTTCTATTTTTCAAAGTTTTGAAAGGAAGAACGACGGGCGAGAAGATTTTTGATGCTATAAATATTTTCTTTCAATCAAACAATATAATGTGGAACAACTGCTTTGCGATTTGTACAGACGGTGTGGCTGCATTAACAGTATAAAATAAAGGTTTAAAAGGCAAAGTAAAGGAAATTGCTCCAAATATAGTTTTGAATTGTTGCATTATACAGTACATAGGGAAGCATTAGTAGCAAAGGAAATGCAAACTGATTTTCACAAAGTTTTGAAAGATGCAATACGTGTAATCGACTTTATTAAAAAGTAGAAGCTTAAACAGGAGACATTTCACAATGCTTTGTAATGAAATGGGATGAAGCACTTCTTTTATGTACAAAAGTGGTTGTCCAGTGACGTATTTTTGACCTCAAAAATGAACCTTTATTGTTTTTATCAGATAAAAATCAGAACCTTACTCAATTGTTTACAAATCAAAAATGGCTTGGAAAACTCTTCTTTTCCTTCTGATATATTTGAAAAACTTAATGATTTAAATTTAAGTCTTCAAGGTCAGGAAACAAATATATTAATAATCAGTGATAAAATAGAAACTTTCAAAGGGAAGCTGAACCTTTGGAAAACTGAATTTGAACGTAATAATACTGAAATGTTTCCATGCTTTTCTGATTTTGTTATAATATTGACATTTTACAATTTAGGGATATCATTGCCACCCACTTAACAATTCTAATTAAGAATTTTTCCAAATGATTTAATGTATCTCCAGAAAAAAAAGAGTTGTAATGGATTCGTGATCCCTTTGCTTTTGATATTTCTTCATGTCCTGAAATTACCATTGAGCAAAAGGAAGATCTTATCGACTTGTTGTCTGACAAAGCAATAAATGCTTCTTTCAAGATGACAACTTGTGAAAAATTTTGGCTTTCTCTTCGAGATGAGTATCTAGAATTATCGAAAATGGCGATAATACAACCATTGCTACCTTTCAGGTCAACATATTTATGTGAGGTTGGTTTCTCAAAATTAACAGCTATAAAAACAAAAAAGAGTTCCAGAAGATGACATGAGGTTAGTAATTTCAAACATTGTGCCAAATATGGACCAAATATTATCGGTTATCCAGGCTCATCCTTCTCATTAATTGTTTTGATTTATAATTGTTAATTTTTGCTGTATTCAATTAAAATATTAAACAATTATCTTAATGTGTAACTTAAAAAGGAAACTTTTTTTTTTTTTATTCATTTCTCAGTACTCGAATAAAATTTTCTACTACATAATTTATAAAATGCCATTTTTGTTCTCTAAAAATCTCGTCATCCTATCTAGGGGTTTACATTGAGGGGTCGCATCAATTTTATATTTAATAAAGGGGATTGCAAGCAAAATAAGTTTGCATGCCACTGAATCCATAGGGGCAGTGGCATAACTATGCCAATGCAAACAATGAGGTGCATTGGGGCCCACAACTGCAAGGGGCCCATTGTTCTCCTGCCTAAAACAGAAAAATTTAATTGAGTAAAAATGTAAGTTTTTTAGTTATGTTGATGATAAAATTTACTATGTCTATGAACAATAATTTTTTTCACGTGAAGCATGTTTACTGTTAGCTAGCTGCACAGCACAAGCAAAACTGCAATGAATAGAGGTGAAATGGTATTAGCATAGCTGCCATTTCAAGGGCAATTTTTAAGGATTAGTGACTGGGAGGCCAAAATCAAATAGGAGCCCACTTACTGGGGGTCATTATTATTGAGTGCAATAGTAATACTATACTCAATAATAATTACCCCCTATAAGTGGGCCCCTATTCAACTTTTGACTATAAAATTTTTCTGAGTATTACTGGGGGGACCATGCAGTTGGGCCTGCAGGGACCTTTGCCCCCACAGTTTATATGTCCAAAAAGTCCCTAGCTACTTCACAGTTCTTGTTTCATAGGAGCTGATTCAGCCATCATAGAAAGCAACTGAACTCTAGTACCCTTCTCCAAACTTTGTCCCATAGTAATGTAGTGCATTCATGATTTCCGCTCAATGTGTTATGTTTATATAAATGTATCCCCATATCCAGCCGGTGCAGTTTTTATTTATATAAACAAGGGCAAAGAAATAGTCACTAAGTCCAAGGTGCCGAATAGGGCAAAGCGATTAATGATACTGATGTTTGTTTCAGTTAGATTCAAATCCAAACTAAAACTAAAGTATCTAAAGGTTGTAGTTTACTTTTGTTCTTTATTTTCCCTCGATTGTCTCATAAATGACTCATGACATTATAACTCACATGGTAGTGTGCATTCATTTTTAAAACACTAACAGTGGTGGTAAAGTGTAGGTTATTGAGATTAGGAGTGATGTATTCTGCTACGTAACAGGTGACAACATAACTGAAGTAAGCCATGCTGAAATAATAATAAGAGTAATTTTAGATTTGTGCTAATATTCTGTCTCGCATATTCTAAAGCGAACTAATATCCTGGCACAATATTTTACAACTATATTATGAGTACTTTAGTCCTTATCAACATTTGTAATTTCTTAATCTTTTTAATTAATGCAAAGCATATGCCATTCCATTGGTAAGTTCAATAAAAGATTATATTTAGTTCAGTATAAAAATTTTATAATTATTTTTCAAATTACCATGGAGAAAAACCATAAAAGCGGTGCTTTTAAACGCAAAATAAAATGCACTGCTGATGATGCTCTAACAAAAGAAGTTAAAAAATATATCAAAACTGACTTTGTATTTTGCTTATCCAGAAACAGAATTAACATCAATGACAAGTCAATCTACAACTTTTGACACTGACGAAATGGTAAAAGAGCCATCAATTGAGGTTGAGCAAGAGAATGACATTCAAAAAACACCTGAAGAAGAAGAATCAACAAGTGGACATCTCCCTCCGCAAAAGAAAATGAAGTTTTTTCAATGTTGAAGGAAACTCAAAATATCAATATCAAAAATTTTAAAAAAGAAAATTATCCCACTGACACTGCAAACTATCCAGAGAATTTAATGGCAGATATGAAGACATTTACATGTCGACCATTACTAATCCGGTTCCACCGCTAATTCGGACATAATTTCCGTGAACGTAATTTCAAATTTTCCGGGTCGGTGCACCGACATGTCGCTACTGTTTTGGTGGCATTGGTTGCAGCATCAGATGTTGGCATGAACTCGTAAACACTGGCAAGCCATTCCCACTTGTTTTTCTGCAATTTATTATTATAACCTGCTCACATTTAGCCCCAGCCACGGTTCCAATGCATAAAGGAAGTGCCTCTCGTGGTGTAAAGCACAAACATCATACATTGTCCATAACAGATAAAGTTGAACTTCTGAAAAAACTCGACAGCGGTGTGTCTGTGAGAAGTTTAACTCTGCATAATTGTAAATTCCAGCAATTTCTCTCAGTTCCTCTTACCTTAGTAATTTTCTTTTAGCCATTCTTTTTTAGATTTTTTTTTTTTTTTTTACAACACACTTATACAAAGTTGCGGAAAAAACACAACACAATATGATGGATAATACAGCACGCTAACGAACTTGTTTTTACAAACTCTCTAACAATACTGACAAACTTATTGCGATGTTTGAGAGTTTATTTTATCGTAATTAGTTTTATTGCAGCGCTCGCCGCGTGTGCAATAAACTAATCACAAACGACCTTCACATGTATGCCGTAATAGCGATACACGTATGTGGCCGACATGGCTTCTCAAGAAATAAAGTAACCAAAATATGTGCCAACTTGGCCGCATATATGCGACATAAAAAAATACCTTTTTTTTTTTTTGATATTTTAAGCGAAAAAACGACAACATTGACATTACAATATTTATTTTAGAATTACTAATCGAATTATTTCCTAAATATTTTTTGCCCCCGGGGAATTTTTTTCTTAAACTAGCTTGGCAATCAACGTGTTAAAGGTAGAAGGAGGTGGTTAGCTGTTGGGTAAAATGTATGTGGTGCTAAAATAACCACCGGTGATCCGGCAAACTCACTAATCCGGCACCCCACAGGTCCCAACGCTGCCAGATTAGTGGTGGTCGACCTGTATTATAAAATGAAGTGCTTGCAAGTCAAAAGGACCATTTCAAAAAATAATAAAAACAGATCATTTTCGGTAAACTATTATTCAACCACAAGTAAATGTGGATTAAAAATGAACAGGCAATGGTTGTGCTACTCCAACAAACTGGATTCTGTATATTGCGAGCCATGCTGGATGTTTTCTGGAACTAGATGTAACTGGACAAAAGGCATCAATGATTGGCAAAATTTGTCTACTAAAATTAAGGACCACGAAAATAGCTGAAGCACATAGGAACATGCATCATGAATGAAAAATGGAAAAGCAGAACAGGACTTGATAGAATTATGGAACAACATTTGTAAGAACAATGCAATTTTTGGAGAAAAGTATTAGAACGGGTGATTAAAATAATCCTAAAATTGTCGAGAAATTCATTGGCTTTAAGGGGTCATCAAGAAAATTTAAGTAATATCTTTGTTGAAAATTTTTTGTTGGATGTAAAGTTGCGAACAAAATATCACCCAATTATGAGACAGGTTGTGGATTTAACGACCAGAAGCGTTACTCGTTTAAGTCCAAAAATCCAGAATGAAGTTACTGAATGCTTGGGCTAACATTTAAGAACACAATCAATGAAGGATTTTAAACAAGCCTCATATTTTTCCATCATTGCTGATACAACACAAGATATCTCAAAAATGGATCAACTAAGCTTGGTGTACTGTTATGTCCATATTGTAAAAGATCCATATGATGACAGACCTAAACGTATAATGTCAGAGAAACATTCCTTGGTTTACTCACAGTTACTGATGGATCAGCTGCTGGACTAATGTCAGTTATTTGCAACTCCATAATAAATTCAAATGATCTGGATCTTTCAAAATATTGTGGGCAAGGGTATGATGGAGCAAACACAATGATTGGTGCATATTCAGGAGTACAATCCCACCTATAAGAATTACAACCGAATGCATTGTAAATACATTGTGCAGCGCACAATCTCAATCTAGTTATTAATGATGCAGTAAATAGAGTACAGAAAATATACAACTATTTCAGCATTGTTCAAAGTACATATGATTTTTTGGCTACAGTATCAACCGTTGGGACTTGTTATCTCAAATTACAAGTGAAAGCGATATTGTATTAAAGAAATTAAATACAACTCGTTGGTCTAGTTGGCTTTCATCTACAATTGGTATAAAATTGAGATTTCCCGATTTGCTAATGGCATTAAATAAAATCATCATACAATTGTCAAAAAGGATGAAAAGTCGGAAGCCATCTGGGTTAAAAATATTAAAAATTTTGATTGTGTTAACCACTGTACTGATAGAAAAAATCTTGTTGAGTATTAATTCAACACCAATGCTTTTGCAAAGAATAAATATGGATATTGGTCAAGCTGCATTGGGCACAGAAACATCATATAATCCAGTGAAAAAAATTAAGAAATGAATTTGAAAATATCATCAAGGAAGCATCATCTATGGTACAGAAATGGGGTATACCGTGTCAATTTGCAAATGAAAGGAGGCGATTTGTTAAGATAAGAAACATTTTGATCAACTGACAGAGGACTACTGATTTGAAAATATAGAACTGCTCTTTAAAGTTATAATTTTTTACTGTGTAATTAATTGACTTAGTGACTACCCAACTGCACAAAAGGTTTCAAGGACTAAATACATTTTCTGATTTGTTTGCATTTCTTGCTCCAACCCAATTAATCCAAATGGATGAAAATTCCATTATAAAAAACGCAGAGAAGGTGCAAAAGAAATTTAAGTGACTTTTCAGAATCATTTTCAATGCAATTACTACTTGGCGTAAAGTCACTAAAAAGTGAAATTGTAAAAATTAAAACTATTCGCGAATTTGCAGAACTAGTCCTAGTAAAACACTACAATATGAGTGCTAGTTTTTTGGAAGTGTGCTCCTTATTGATATTATTTTTTACAATTTCAGACACTGTATCAACCACGGAATGCTCTTTCTCGAAATTAAAATTAATTAAGAAACACCATGGGACAACAATGTCTATCAGTGCTTAGCACAGAAGCACAAGAAGCTCAAAGAATGGACGTTTTTAAATTAAATAATGATTTTTCCATGCCAATTCTAGATGAAAATCATTCTAAAGTACATAAGTCAATATATTACTTCATTTAAGTTTCGGAATTTATTTTTCATTTGTATATTTAATATTATTTTTGTTTTTATATTGTATTGATAAATATTTTAAATACACGTTTACTGTTGTATTGTTAATTTTTTATTTTTACCAAAAAAAATATTTTCAGGGTGGGCCCACACTAAACTTTGCATTGGGGCCCACTTTTTCTAGTTACACAACTGGTAGAGGGTGTGAGCATAAAATGTTATTTCGTTCATAATTTCAAGTTCTAGCTGTTCAATTTTAAAAAGTTTCTGATTTTTGTCAGATGTTTTCACATAAAACATCTTGCGTGCGTACAGGGTACACATGCAGTTTTATTCTGTAATGGCATGGTAAAGCATACTTCTTGCTTTTAAAGTTAAGACTTCACATTGCAAATCTTTGTTAAATTTTACATAGCTATGGGTTCCTGACTTTTCAGAAGGATTTGAGAAGGCAACACCATTTCACTCTAATTGAATGCTTATACAGGGTGTCTTAAAAATACACAGCATAACTTCAGGAATGAGTTCCTCATATGTAGACAATAAAAATATTTTATATCAACACAGTTCCGGAAATGCTTGGTTTCCGAGTTTTGAAGGTCTGTCTATGACACTTAACTGTTCACATCACCTTATAGTAATTGTTCAAAATGTCCACCTTCTGCCCGAATACAGGCCTCACATCGACGTCTCACGGACTCGCGAAGATGATGCCAAATTCCTGGCATGTTTCGTATTGTCTCACAACCTGCCACAATTCGATTGCGGAGAGTTTCCACATCAGCTACTGGAGTCGAATACATCAATGACTTTAAATGGCCCTCACAAGAAGAAATCTAGTGGGTTTAAATGACATGAGCATGGAGGCCAGGCAGTTGGATCCACCTTTGCCTATCCACTGACCAGGAAACCTTTGATTCAGGTAATTGCGGGCTAGGTGGCTGAAATGTGCGGGAGTGCCATCGTGTATGATGTGTGCTTGTTGACGAATGATCAGTGGCGTGTCATCCAAGAAATCAGGCATGTTGTTTTCCAGAAAGTTTCTTTATGCCTGCCCTGTGAGTTTGTTTGGAAGTACATGGGGGCCCAAATAACGTATCACCAAAATCACCTGCCCAGATGTTGAGGCCAAACCGCTGTTGGTGATGTGATGGAAGAATTACATGTGGGTTTTCCTCAGCTCAATACATGCTGATTGCGAAAGTTTTGTATTCTGTCTCGTGTGAACTGCACTTCATCTGTGAATATCACTAAGGCAGGAAAGTGAGAAGTTGTACCGCACTGCTGCAAGAACCACTGGCAGGACATTACTTGCGCAGGGTAATCTGCTGGTGACAAGGCCTGTACCCGTTGCAGATGGTAAGGATACAGTTGGTGTTCTTGCAACACTCTCCAAATAGTTGAACGTTGAACAGCCAGTTGCATTGCTATTCTGCGTGTGTTGATTCCAGGATAGCAAAATCCAAAATCTCCTTCTCTACTTCAGGAGTCGTAGATCTTGGTCATCCTCTGTCGGCAGCACGAGGTGTAAAGGTCCCATGTTCACAAAGGCAGCGATGGATACCTTCAAACGTTTTCCTGTCTAGACATCTTCATTCTGAAAACCTTTTGTGTTACAAACGACGAGCCTCCAGAGCATTGCCATCCGCCAAACCGTACATAGAGTGCATATCCGCTTGCTCCTGATTTGTGTACATGGTCAGAATGGAAAACCACATTTCCTTCATCACAAGGTACTGACAGATTCTGTCAGTACCTTGTGATGAAGGAAATCACCTGTGGGAAATAAGACATTCCGGTTAATAACTCAGGAACCAAGCATTTCCGGAACTATGTTGATATAAAATATTTTTATTGTCTACATATGAGGAACTCATTCCTGAAGTTATGCTGTGTATTTTTGAGACAACCTGCATAGCTAGCCTTGAATGCTTATATACCATTAAAAAAATACTCCATTAGGAGGATTCCAAGTTGGATGAATAATGAAATCGCCAGATTATTTGAGCAGAAAAAGATGGCATAGAAAAGTTGCAGAGCAATAAAAAGTACTGAAGCCTACAACAGCTACAAATTGATCTCTAACACTACTACAGAAAAGGTTAGGCTGGCCAAGGGAGATTATGGCAAAGAGAGCAAAGAAGGGGGATAAGGAATTCTTCACATATATAAATGCAAAGAAGGGGAGGATAAACTAGGTCGGATCCTTATGTAATGGATGTGGAATAGTATTAGATAACCCAGCTGAAGTTGCAGATGAACTCAACAGTTACTTTGCATCGATATTTACAGAAGAAAAACACTTTACGTCAATGAGAAATTGTGGGAATGAAGTTCAAAAAAATGTAATTAATGATGTTGAAATTTCACATGTTTATTTAATTAAAAAAACTTTTGAGTCTACATGCCAGTAAGGTTCCTGGGGTTGATGGAATATACCCTATAATCTTAAGGGTGGTGGCAACTGAGTGCATTGAGCCATTGAGGTTAATTATGAGAGCATCACTGGACTCAAAGTGATTCCGTTGGATTGGAAAAGTGCCAACGTATCTCCAATACATAAGGGTGGTTCTAAGATTGAAGTGGGAAATTACTGGCCAGTTATTCTAACTTCAGTAGTAGGGAAAATCGTGGAGACAATGTTCGTGGATGGAATTCAGGTTCATTTAGATAGAGTGGAATTCTGAAGGATACTCGGCATGGGTTTGTAAAGGAAAAATCAGGTTTAACTAATCTGGTTAGCTATTTTGACAGGGTGACTCAAGAGCTGGACTCAGGGAATAATTTCAACATTGTTTATTTGGATTTCAGTAAAGCATTTGACTCAGTCCCACATGAGCAGTTACTTGATAACCTGGAACAGGTTGGAATCACAGGAAAAATCCTTAGATGGATAGCTGGATGGCTTCAGGGCAGGAGGCAGAGGGTTGTGATAAATGGTTATTCCTCAGATTGGGTTGATGTAAGAAGTGCAGTTCCCCAAGGATCAGTATTAGGACCACTTGTTTTTGATTTTCATAAATGGCATTGATGAAGGGATAGAGGGCATGATGTCTAAATTTGCAGGTGATGTAAAGATTGGTAGAGTAGTTAATGATCACCACCAAGCAGAACTTCTTCACAGTGACCTAGATAGACTTCAGGAATGATCAGAAAAATGGCAGCTATGCTTTAAATCCAGCAAAATGTAGGGTATTGCACCTGGGGAACAGTAACCCCAAAATAACTTATACATTTGGCAGAGTTGAACTAAAGCCAGTAATGGAAGAAAGGGACTTAGGTATTATGATACAGTCAGACATGAAGTTCTCCGAGAATTGTAGACTGGTTGTGGTTGCAAGGAAGGCCCATGGTGTCCTATCGATGATTTATCGAACAATTGCAAGTAGAGATAAGGATGCCACAATCCCATTATATAAGGCTATTGTAAGACCACACTTGGAATACTGTGTTCAAGTATGGAGACTGCACCTAGAGAAAGACATTGTTCTTCTTGAAAGGGTTCAAAGACAGGCAACTTGCCTGGTGAGATTGGCAAAAGGGCATCCATATGAGGAAAGACTTCGAATATGTGGGTTGCAGAGCTTTGAAACTAGGCACCTTAGAGGCATAAGCAAAATGAACAATGACGAAATTTTCATGGTTATAAATGATTCTAGAACAAGGGGCTATAATTTTCAGTTACAAGGGGCTATAATTTTCAGTTACAAGGGGAGACTGGATTGCAGGAAGTTTTATTTGAGCCAGCGAGGTATAAATTACTGGAATAAGTTACCTACATGGGTGGTAGAGGCTGACAGTTTGGGGAAATTCAAAGGTCAGCTGGATTACCTATGATAGGGGGGAAATGCATAGGTTGTCTATTTCCTTTTCTTTTATTTATTTTTTGTTATTATATTTTATTATTATTTTTGGCTAGTGCAACATAAGCCATAGGCTTCCTTGCACCATGTGGCCATTGCTAATACTGAAGTACTAATACATGCAATACAATTCCTTTGTCAAAAGAAACTTATAACAATTATATTTTTCTGAAAACAACTGATATCAAATGATGATACATTTTATTCTACTTAAGTTTTAAGTAGAATAAAACTGATGCATTTTATTCTACTGATGCATTTGCACTATATTTATACATACTTAAGTTTTATTAATTTGCAGAATCAAACAGAGAACCAGAAAGGAAGATTGGTTGGTTGGTTGGTTGATTTACCAAATGTAAACAGAAAGGAAGATAAGCTTCATTTGTTCTCACATAATTTTTTTAGAAAATCTAAACAAGAAAGGTTTCTAGAAACTGTAGTACTTAATACCATGCAAGGGTTGAAGGCAGAGAAGACAGAAATTACTTGTTAATGTTAGACTTGAATTTCTGTAAATTGTTATTTTTGAGAAGTCGATATGAAGGAAGGTTGTTCCAGAGAACAAAGTAGAAAAGGTATATGAGGCAGAGGAAAAGTTGGTTCTGTGAGTTTGGGAATAAACAGTGAATGAATGCTGATTGGTTATGGCATGTGTTACAGATGCCAATTGAGAAGGTAAGTGCTCGTGGAAGTATCTACAAAAAAGGCATGCAGCAGAAACTAAATATCTATGAAACAAAGTGGAGAGATTGAAGAGATAGGTCATTAATTAAACTCACTGCCCTCTTCTCAACAGAGTGCAAAAACAGTATTCCATTGTAGAAAGGATTTGAGATTTGTACAGAAGAAAAGTAATAGTAACAGCATTTGCTTTATAGTAAAAGGAAGCAACAGGCTTTTGCTGCACTTGCCAAAAAAAAAACAACAACAACATGCAGATAAGAAAATACAAATTATATGCTTCTCTCCTCACATAAGTAACTATCCAGTTGACCTTTGAATTTATTAAAACTGTCAGCCTCAACTACCTGTGAAGGAAACTTGTTCCAGCAATCAATGACCTGCTGGTTGGTTGGTTGTTTTAGGATTTTATGGCGCATTAGCATCTAAGGCTATAATGTGCCAGACCTGCTGGCAACAAATAACTTCCTACAATCTAATCTAACCTCATTTCCTGTAATTTCAATATATGGCCCTTAGTTCCAGAATTCTTTATAACAGTAAAAATTCCACCTTCAATCATTTTACTAACCTCTCTTGAAGCCTTATAAACCTCAATCAGGTCACCTCTGAGTGTCTGATTGCCAAGCTCAGTAGCCCACATAATCGGAGTCTTTCCTCACATGGTCATCCTTTTGCCGACTTCACCATGCAAGTTGCCAGTCTTGGGACCCTTTCATGATGTTTAATGTCTTTTTTTCAGATGAGATCTTCATACTTGAACAATGTATTCCAAATGTAGTCCTACAACTGCCTTTTACAGTGGGATTATGACCTCGCTATACTTACAGATAACATTCGATAAACCATTGATATGACACCATGAGCTTTCCTGGCTGCCTGTTACACTGACTCAGAAAACTTCATATCTGCCCACGTTGCACCTCCCAGATCGCTTTTTTCCTCTACTGCATTTAATTCAACTCCACCAAATGTATAATTTACTTTGGGGTTCTATTCCCCAGCTTGAATTTTGCTGCATTAAAACTTAGATGCATTTTTCTGGCCATTCGTGAAGCCTTTTCGAGTCATCCTAAAGGAGTGCTGCTGGGCATTGATCATTAACGACTTTATTGATCTTTACATTCTCTGCGAATTTTGACAACACATCTTCATCGATGTCATTTACAAAAATGAGAAACAACAGTGGTCCAAGAACCAAACCTCGGGAAGTCTACTCCTGACATTACACCAATCTGAAGAATATACATTAATCACAACCCTCTGCCTTTTGCACTGCAGCCACCCACCAATCCATCTTTTCATTAATCCCAACCTGTTCCAGCTTATAGAGTAACCCTCATGAGGAACTGACTTAATGAAAAGGGTGAAAAAGAAAAAGTTTTTTAAGACACAAGAAGTAACATTTGTAACGTGCTTATGTCAAGAGAGATTAGAGGTCAGTATAATCCCTAACAGAAATAAGTGATCTTTTCTAGAAATATAACTACGAGATGCATTCAATAAATTATCTACCTACTTATGACATAAATGAGATAGAGGCAAAAATCTTTTATTTTTCAATTTAACTTCCCCAAACTTCAAATCACTTGTTCCATTTTGCTGACAATAAGAAAATACCAGACAAATAAAATTCTTTGTCTTGTCCATCAAAGAACGCAGAAACAGCAGACTTCAGTTAATTATCATCAGCAAAGCGACATCCACGTACGTTTTTCTTGAGGTGTCAAAACAGGTAATAGTCACTGGGGTCAGATCCTGCCTCTAAGGTGGATGGGTAAGTTCTGTAAAGTCACAGTCTCTCAAAGCAGCAGCAGCAGCAATGGCATGTAACCTGGTGCATTAGCCTGAAGAAGCAGAACACCTCTGGAAAGTTTTCCAAGGCATTTTTTTCCCCTTTATGACATCCTTTAGACAGCACAGTAGGAATGCATATGTTAAATCATGAATCACTGAAATATAACTATGGCAAGCACCTTAGGTAGATCATTTACCGAATGCCCATCATATGACAAAAAAGCTGTTGAGAAATAAGAGCTTCCATATTCCTTAAATGCTTTCCTCCCAAGCTAAAATATGAATAAACATGCATTTTTTCCAAATCTCTGAAACGATTAAGTATAATGACTGATCATGTAATAAAAAATATACCTCCATGTAAGAAAGCCAATGGAGGGTTTCAAATCGACTTCTAACAAACTGTTATTGCAAAATCCTCAAATATGATTAGTTTGTTTGTTATGCTTTACGGCGCAAGGCCATAATGCAACTAACTATGGTGATGTTAAATACAGTTATATCTGTTTGAGAAAACTAAAAATTTTGGTCACATGTGGCATATCTGCTAGGGGGTTAGAAATTCTGAAAGAGGTGTTCATCATGGAAAATGAGTTAAACATAGCTTGTCACTTAGTATTGTATTTGGGGCAATCAATAAGTACATGTTGGACAGTGAGCTGAGTGTTGCACTTTGTTCACTGTGGTGGATCAGTGGCCGCAAGCAGATAAAAATGTGTCGGGTGTGTGTGGCCTATCTGTAATCAGGCTAATACGACTTTTTCATGTCAGTTCTCCCATATGCTAGATTTCCATGGTTTTAGTTCTTTTTTTTTATACCAAGTAGCTTATTGTTGCCTTGGCTCTGCCAGATGCGTTGCCATTGTTCAAGACATTGTTTCCTTATAATGTACTTGTAGTCAGATGCAGGTGTAGTAAATGATTAGTCTATAGGATCGGTAACAGTTTTGGCAACTAGGTTGGCCTGTTCATTTCCAGAATTTCCAGCATGACCAGGGATCCAACAAAAGAGAACATGCTGCATCTTCTGGTTTAACTTAGTCAGAGTATTCCAGATTGGTATGAGTAAGGAGTTATCATGATTTTTATTCTGCTGTATTGCTTGGATGGCACTAATGGAGTCGGTGTATATAACACTGCAATATGGCTGTTGAGAGTATGCAATTTAAGGCTATGTGGATAGCACAGAGTTCAGTATAGTTGCTACATTCAGTAGGGAGTTTGTGCTATGTGTTATTGAATTCATGTGTTATGTGTTACAGAAAGAGTTATGTGTTAATGAATTCATTATTATATTAAAGAGAGTGGCACTTAGCACTGACCCTTGTGTTACTCCTTCTTCCTGGATAAATTTTGAAGATAATTGGTTGTGAATTCTGACTTGAAATGAGCGGTGGTGTAGGAAATTTCTGATAAACTGTGATAGGTATCCACGTAATCTCAGATCGTATTTTGCATTATACCATATCTCCAAGCAGTGTCAAAGACCTTTTCAATGTCAAAGAGAACCATGGCAAGGTGTTCTTTCCATACAAAGGCATCATGGATGTTTATTTCTGTTCTAATCAAAAGGGTGAGAATAGATCTACCTTCATAGAAGCCACACTGCACTGGATTTATAAGGTCATTTCAAGCTAGAAACCAGGATAGCTAGGCATTGACCATTTTTTCCATGACATTGCGCATACAGCTGGTGAGTGCAATAGGTTGATAATGTTGCAGATTTGTAGGATCTTTTCCTGGTTTTGGAAATGCCAAAACGTAATCATGCCGCCATTTGTCGGGGGAAAGTATTTTCTTTGAATATTCTGTTGAATAGAGTAGTCTTGAGGGCTGGTTCAGTAAGTTTCGCCATCGTGATGTAATGTATTACCCCACCAGGGGCTCACATCTGGTGAGTATGGGCTTGGCACAACCAGAGTCCTGAGTTGGATATCATCATACTTCTCTTTCTTGATGATTCCTTTCTACTTCTGACTGACTCCCTCCCTCCCTCCAAAGGTAACTCAGAATTTTTTTTTTTGCTAGTGCAGCATAAGCCTCAGGTTTCCCTGCACCATATGGCTAATAATAATATTAATTACATCTGGCCCTGCTGCACTGAGTTTAGTGGAGGCTAGAGAATGGTGCAACTCTGACATTGTGAAGGGAAGATTGTATGCAGCACTGGATGCTGATTCAAAATTGATTATGTGTTTATCAGCTTGTGCTTTGTGTTCCTGGAAATGTGGTGATTATGATGTCACAGCTGAGATTTCCACGAACGATCAACCTGGAATGTTAGCAATCTCTTCTGGTTTTGTTTTGTGTACATACAATGTATTTTGGCCCATACTGTTTGGGTTTTTGTAATTGTGGAAGCAAAACACCTCCATGCTTCCCATTTGCTGGTCTGCCTAATTCATTTTGCCTTTGCCTGCTTAAAGAAGATTAGGTTTTCTGTTGTTGGGAACTTTCTCAAGATGTTCCATGCTCTATTCTCTTTTTTAGCAGCACTACCTTCATCATTCCACCACACTTAGAGTGGGCTGATATTTTTGTGGGTTGTTTTGGAATTGCTTTGTCCGCTGCCTGCAGTATTTGGTTGGATATATATTCTACTGCCAGGTTTATGGGTGTTTGTTGCACCACCTGTTTTGCTTCTAGCATAGCTAGCTGCTTGTACACCTCCCATTCGACTTTTGAAAAGTTTAATATTTTAGCCTTTTGGTAGGTTATATTATGTTCAGTCTTGTACCACTGTATCTTTTTTTCACGTTTCCAAAGGGACACACCTTCGAATACACTGGATTCTTTCTAGGCTTCTTTACAGTTAAGACAGTTTGGTGTTGCGGAGCCACATTTGGCATAGGCAGTTGCTCCTCTGCAGACTGTCTGTGAGTGCCCAAACTTCTGACACTTGTAGCAATGTAATGGGTTTGGAATGTGAGGTTTAACACGGCAGTTAAGGTAACCTGCTTTTATAATTGTTGGTAGTTTGGGATTGTCAAATGTGAGGATTATGTTCTGAGTAGGAACTAGTACATCATCCTTCATCTCACAATTCTTGTTTCAGTTCTTCATCTGAAAGATTGATGAGGTCTCATTTGGTGATGACACCTCTTGATGTGTTCAAGGAAACATGCAGTCAAATGGTGACAGAGGTTCTGATGAAAATTTTTAATTTTTGTAGTTGCTCGGACTGTCAAGTAGTGGCAACTTCAACCAGTAGGTCTCCCGATCTTAAACAATAAACTGTCTTGGGAGTACCTATTGTGCTTTCTAGGCATTTCTGCACTAGGAATGGAGACAGTTTTCCAATCGGTTGTTCTTGAGTGGAATGTATAATTAGGAAAGTTTGAGTTCGGATTCTGCCTATGTCAGTCTTTTGATGTTTTACTGTGACAGAATCAGAATCCTCTTGTCTTGTCAGGGTTTCTTCTGTGCACCCAGTGGTTTACTGGGTTTTGGGAACTGTTTACTCTATTTTGCCCTAGAAGGGAGACCTTTTCCTCTTCAGGCTACTGGCCCCATCATATGAAGGCAGGAGCAGTGCCACCTTTGTGACCAAGTGGTAGTGGGTTAGTAATAATATGCAAATAAAAGGAAAAAAAAAAGAAAGAAGGTTACTACTCCTGCTGATCAAATAAAGTGATTTATTTACTGAAGATTATTTAACTAATTGTTAGTGTAACACTAAATAAAGAAGGCGATTTTATTTATTCAAGAGAGTGCTAATTCACTGGCAAATACACTTTATTTATCATAAAATCGCTTGGCACCTGGGCCCCCCAAATATGGTTAGGTGGTCAAAAGACAAATTATCAGAATATTTTCCTTTTAGATCAGGATTAGTATCATAATAGATAACTGCCAGGACCAATTGTTATAAAGATGTATTAATGAAAAACTCATTTACGGAATTGAAGATGAAAAATGCAAATATTCAAGAATCAAAAATTTTCTTTCCAATTCAAATAGAAGTTTCTATTTGAAATCTACAGTACAAAAAAGAATTACATTTGGTAATTTCTTGTTACTGGTGTGCAGTCATTTTAAGACAACTGCGTGAAGGAACAAGATACATCACAAAAAAAGACTGGGGTTTTATTTGAAAATTTAGCAGAAAACTTCATAACAATTTGTTAAAACAGCACAATCACTGAATTATTCATTTAGCTAAATCTTAATTCAGGTTGAGAAATATTGAGTAAAAAAGCAAATACTAATACATAAGATTTCTCCATTATCATATTTTTGATGGGAATAAACATTTAACTGCAGCCTTTCTGACAAATCTGAAAACTATTTCAAAACAACCCACATCATAAATAATAGAAGACAATCTGATATTTACAACAGTGCAGCAAACATAAACTAGGATAGCACAAGGCATTTCAATAGAAATCCATTCAGTGCACACAGGTGAAGAATATTATATCCTCCTCCTCCTCCTCCCACTGCAATATATCTGTCACTGTAGGCTACAGAGTCAGATAATCAGCAGGTCATACATTATAGCATATCATACGGGTGGCCAACCTAATTTGTGATGTGATCTACTTTTTTTCTTCAAAATGTGCTGCTATCTACCATCTCAAAAATTTAATTGCACATGGTTAAAAAAGTTAATCAACACATATTGAAAAATGTTGTTTATAAATTTTAAAATTAAATACAATTCAGAATTCTTATTTTAAATTTATACATATTCAAAATTTTAATTTATGCAAAGTTTGTGTCTTCGTGTCATCTGCCAAGCTTTCAAAATCAGGGATATATTGTGATAAGGCCAACCATAAAGAACTTCTGTATGCAAGTCTGTAAGAGTAGAGCAATTCTTCATCTTTGTTTGTTTCAAATACGAAAAGGCTAATTCACATAGATAGGTGGAACCAAAACAGGAATTTAAAAGTTCCTGCATTTTTTTACATTTGGGTACTTTTCTCGGCAAACATATTTCCAAAAGTCTTCTTCTGATGATGTGGCTTTTAGGAAGATATCGTTTCGCAATATAATAATTTCATTTTCAAGTGATATTTTCTCCATTTGAAAAATCTCAGTGATTTTTCTGCAATTTGTTTCGTATCTAAATCAACATTAAATGGATAATAAATATATTGAAAAATGTCTTCAATTGTTTTAAAATCACTGAATCTGTTTTCAAAATCATCCACAACTTTCTCAATTTCATAAACATATTTCTCACTATTAAATTCAAAAACAGGATATTTTTGCAAATGATCATGCTTATTTGCCAAAATGAACCGAATGTTTTTTCTTTGAGATCCGTAGCCATTGCCAAAAATTGATATTTACGTATATGCAGAAATACTACTAACAGTGCGTTGAAGTCCCTTTCTAAATTTCCTTTTTATGGGTATAGCCACGGAAGCATTGCAAATCAAACAACATTTTTCTTTTATCATTATAAAAAAGTATTCTAGTTCCCACTCTTGATGAAAATGATACATTTTGCTCTTTTTTGTAGTATTCATTTTAAATCAAAGGTTATTAAATTAATGTACAAGTACTGTCCAGTTATTAATATTAAGTAAGCTAAATAAGAATTTGACATACACTATGCTCTCCACAACATAACTACATGCATTTTCACTGGACAAGCCTAGCAGCTGCGTGACGAATAGAATAGTCATGTGGTCCAACAGATTTGTAATAAGCGTATGCTGTGGGGCATATAATAATAATAATATTTAGATTTTGACTAATCTGTTTTATATATATATTTAAAATTTGTCACAATCGGCCGAAATTAAAGCCACGATTGATTGGTAGATGCGATCGACTAGTTGGCTATCTCTGGCATATCAGATTCACATAGGGATTCATTGCAACAATCATGCAATGTATGACAATTCATAAACTGTGTTTTGGCAGAAATATTGTAGTGCATATAACCAGTAGCGCAAAAGAATAGTAGAGTTTTAATTATAATAAATATGCATTTTGAAGGTTTTAATCACTTTTTGGGCATATATCTTTTGTATTTAGCCAAGGATATAACTTATTTGACATTGTGATTGTTACCATATATCTCAAACTTGACAGCTAAAGTATAACGTAAAACTATATAGCAGAATATGTATCACTGCATTAGCTTAGTATAGTATTGTATAGTCGAGTATAGCATAGCCAATTAATCAATTAAATTTATTAAACTTATTAATTTTCATTGTTAATTAATTACATCAAAAACGTATTACATCGTATTTAAACAGAAATCACTAACTATTCTTAGTATGAAAAGCTTAATACTATGCAAGGTTTAGGCTTAAATGGATGTCAGATGATCTAATGAGACTCATGGCACAGAAGAAACATACATGGGATGCATATATGGTAGATATAAGATAGTCTACAATCAAGTCGCAAAAAAAGACATTAGGTAAGCAAAGAGAGATTATGAGAAATTGTTGGCAAAGGATGCAAAGAAAAATAGTAAATATTTCTTTACTCAGGTAAACTCTAGAAGGAAGGGGATGAATCAGATTGGTCCACTTGATATTGATGGACTGATTGTTGAGGATTCTGCTCAAACTGAACTGACAAACTGAACGAGTATTCTACATCTACATTCATCCATGAGGAATTCTGTAGGGAAGTGGAGGACCAGAAGCTTGTTGAGCTCTAACAGGGAGTTGAGTGGTTTTGTAGTGACTGAGAGCAAAGTGGAGGAGAAATTGCTGAAGTTCAACGAAAGGAAGGCACCTGGGGTGAATGGGTTCTATCCAGTTATGTTAAAGGAGGACAGCAAAGGAAGTAGGCCTTTAGCCATGATTATGAGGGCATCCTTGGACTCAGGGGAGGTCCTCACAGACTGGAGATGTGCAAATGTACCCCAGATTCACAAAGGGGGATCGAAAGGTGACATAAGTAATTACAGACCTGTTAGTTTAACTTCTGTTCTTGGAAAAATAATGGAGTCACTGGTTAAAGAAGCACTGCAGGATCATCTAGACAAGCTGCAATTATAGTTCAGCCACAGCATGGGTTTGTAAAGGGAAAGTCATGTCTGACCAATTTGACGGAATACTATGATGTGGTCACAGAGAAACAGGATGCAAAAAATAATCTTGATATCATATATTTAGTTTAACTTCTGTTCCCGGTAAAATAATGGAGTCACTGGTTAAAGGTATATCAGGCTTAGCGTCGAAGTTCGCAGATGATACAAAGGTTGGCAGGGTTGTTAATGACAGTAATGGCAGTGTGCTACTGCAACAGGATCTAGAAAATTTGGGCAGATGGGCTGACAAGTGGCAACTGAAGTTTAACATTGACAAATGCAAAGTACTGCATATGGGTAGAAGTAACCCCAGAGGAACGTACCAACTGTGTGGTACTACTCTTAAAGTGGTAGAAAATGAAAAAGACCTGGGAGTAATTGTGCAGTCAGATATGAAGTTTTCTGAGCAATGCAGACAGGCTGCCAGGGCAGGTCATGGGGGCAGCCATTTTGTCAATGATATACAGGAATTTTGCTAGTAGGGAAAAGGAGGAGATTGTCCCTCTGTATAAGGCAATGGTCAGGCTACGCCTTGAGTACTGCATACAGGTCTGCAGGCCTCATTTTAGGAAGGATGTAGATTTGCTTGAGAATGTACAGAGAAGGGCAATAAGATTGGTGAGGGTAACAAAGGGATCCTCTTACCAAGAGAGGCTTAAGTTCTGCAAATTGCAGCGTCCGGAGACTAGGCACCTGCGAGGTGTACAAGGCCTTGAATGCGTTGAGCACTCTGAATTCCGATAGGATTCTTCCACTTGTTCAGATTACGAACCTAAGGGGGTATAAATTCAAACTGAGAAAAGACAGATGTAGAATAGATGTGTGGAAATTTGCCTTTAGCCAGCGGGTTATTAATTGTTGGAACAAACTTTCATCTGTCGTTGTGTAAGTTGATAGGTTAAATAAATTTAAGGAGGAACTGGAGAAACATTTAGAGGGAATTGTTTTGTAAATTTTTTTTTTTTTTTTTGGCTGATGCTGCATAAGCTCATATACTTGCTTTCTTGGACCACATGCCACTACTGTTTTGTTTGTTATTTGGTTTTTAGGAGCTAAGGCCATATTGCTCCGGGGATATGCGGTGGTCATTCCCTGACCTTTCCGCATCCTCCGTATTTGGTGGTCTACTACTACTACTAGTACTATTTGGATTTTAGGAAAGCCTTTGATACTGTTGCATATGGAAGATTACTGTACAAGTTGGAGCAGTGTGGTATTAAGGTCAAGTTGCAACAATGGATAAAAGGATGGCTGAGTGCTAGAAGACAAGAGTGGTAATCAGTGGACATTGATAAGACCCCATGAGCTACTCTTGCAGACAGGCTGCAAGAGTAGCTCATGGGGTCTTATCAATGATATATATAGGAATTTTGCTAGCAGGAATAAGGAGGTGTTATCCCCTTGTATAAGGCAATGGTCAGGCCGCACCTTGAGTACTACATACAGGTCTGAGGCCTCATTTTAGGAGTGATGTTGGGCTACTAGAAAGAGTACAGAGAAGGGCAACAAGAATAGTGAGTGGAACAAAGGGTTGCTGTTACCAAGATAGGCTTAAGTTCTGCAAATTGTAGTGTGTGTCTGGAGACTTGGCACCTGCAAGGTGTATGAGGCAATGGTTTGAGCAAACTGAATGTTGATGGGATTCTTCTTCTTGCTTAGATTCTGCACCTGAGGGGACAAATTCAAATTGAGGAAAGAGTTGTGGAATTGATGTGCAAAAATTTGACTTTTGTCAGCAGGTGGTTGATTGCTGGAACATATTTCCATCTTTCATTGTGGAAGTTGACATCTAAAATAAATTCAGGGCTGAACTAGACAAACGTTTGGAGTGAATGGAACGGCTCTGCTAATGCTAACTGCAGCAAACTGATGACAGACCTCAACTAAGGACTTTTTATTCATATGCACATGTGGCAAACTCAATAAATATTAAGTTAAGGAATATGATGGGAGATGTTAAAACACCACACTTTTTTTACTTGCATTAGATCTCTCTTGCATCTTATATATATTAGGGTCTCTGCTGAAGAGATGTCGATTACAACAGGTCCAAAGTGCAGGAGGCTGCCTGTGGCTGGTTTCATCACCAGCCATTTTCAGATTCCCTCTATCAGGAAGGTAGCCACCCTTGCTAAAACAATAGGATACACACCTTAACACTATGAGTGATTCTGTGTGAATCAGTGTAACAGAAAGGCAAGTGGCCCAAAATTAAGATTCTACTGAATGAATCTCATATATTATGAACCTAACACCACTCAAACTGCAAAGATTTTATTCCATTAAAGCAACTGTTATAATTTTAATACCATAGTATTACTTGTAGTTAAATTTAACAAAGCATGGAACCCTTTAGTCCTTTGCAGTCAAGAATTATTTTCACTACCATCTTCATGCAGCCCAGCAGCTATAAAGAGAGAGAGAGAGAGAGAGAGAGAGAGGGGGGGGAGAGAGAGAGAGAGAGAGAGAGAGAGAGAGAGAGAGAGAGAGAGAGAGAGAGAGAGAGAGAGAGAAATAATTCTTCCCAGAAAAAAAAAAAAAAAATAAATAAATAAAAAATATATATCCATGGAACTTTTCATCCAGATCACCAAAAATATTTTTAACTAGATCCCCTACTTTGAATTCCTTTTGTTTCCTATTTTATTGGTGAGAAGAAAAGCAACAGCCAAAATACCTGCAGAAATTTCTTCCTGCTGAATACATTCTGAAAATGGAATTCTGTGTATCCGTTTTCTCCAGACAAGTATTCCTCTATATTAGTTTTTTTTCATTTAGTTTCATATTAATACCAAAAATCACCTTTAATTCATTAAGATTTTCAATTAAAAAGTTCTGATAATTTCTCCATCAAAGGCTGCTTTGAGAAGCTGACATGTCTAAATTCCTCACTTCTAACAGAGTATCTTATATGACAAACAGCTGTCAACAGCTTTTAACAATTGTTTATATGAAGTATAAATGGATGACAGTACAATAATTATGCTAGCACAGCAGAAAAACAGTCAGCAGCACTACTCATCATGGCAATCATAACACTGGATCAAAAAAGGATAAAGTATATGAGAAATTTCTGTGATGTCTGTGTACTGCTCAGGAATACCACTTTATCACTTTATATCAATATTCAAAGAATGGTTAAAAGAACACCTACTAAAAATTTTGGTTGATCTCTATGATAACACACAGAAGACAAAAAATAAGACAACCACTATGCAGGAGTATAGTAACATATAACTGCGAAAAAATTTATTTTGTTGCACAGAGCATTAAACTACAATACATAAATAAGCTTTCGGCTGGGTGGCAGCCTTCATCGGATTAAAATACTTGAATGGCAGTTGGAATAGAGATGCACTGCCAGGATGGTGCGTGAGGCGCGTGGTTAATTGTTTGTTGATGTTTGTGGCTGTGACGTATAGTGGTGACGTGGCCAGCGTTTGTCTATGGATAGAATTACTGACTCTGTGATGGGATTAACTTGACAACCACTGTTCCTGTTCAAAGAGGTGTCCGAGCATTTTATATTTAACGATTCCAACCAGTTACGCCTTTGGTAATGGTGGGACCTGTCCACAACCACGACATCGCGGTGTGGGTCGATGTCGTGGTGGGTTGTCCAGACATGCTCGGCGATAGCTGAGTGTTCCACATCTGCCAAACGGATCGCCCTTTTATGTTCTGAGAGGCGTTTCTCGAGTCGACGTCCAGTCTCTCCAAAGTAGCAGCTCGTGCAGTCAAACATATAACTGAAAATGCATTAAGGATATTCAGAAGAAAGATGTTTGGATAATCTGAAATTAATTTGTCACTGATAAATGGTCCCAACATCAAATCTGGGAGACTCCACTAACAACATTAATCCACGACGAGCAGTGTCCACTGATTACCATTCTGTCTTCTCCCGCTCAACTATCCTTTTATCCATAGCAACAAATTTCCCTTAATGCCATACTGCTCCAATTTGTACAACAGCCTTTTATGTGCAACAGTATCAAAAACTTTCCTGAAATCCAAGTACAGTAGACTGTTGAAATAATGCCACCCCAAATAATGGAACATTCAAGCTAACAGCACATTTAGATCAGATGTTTACATAGAGCACAGATGTCTTGCAGTGTCAAAAAGAGAAAATGGCAAGTCCTGTGTTTACTGTATTTGTTTAAGTGTGCCATTTTGAAAGTGAATTTTGTACTGATATCATGGATTATACTGCTGTTTTACATTTATTTTAAATTAAAAACCCCTCACTATGGCTCCTAAAGTTAATAAACCTCGTACAGAGTAGAAAAGAATAACAACATTAAAGCTTAGTGACAAACTTGATATAATAATAGAAAATAGAATGGGGGTAAGTAGGAGTGTATTAATGGCAGAATATAACATTGGATTATCAACATGTTTATGTTTTTTAGGCGCAGTTAGTAAAATTACATTCTTAATCTCTCTATTTCTGATTTAGCCTCATTATTTCTGAAGTAAATATATTAAAAATAAAATTTTCTAGATAATGGAAAAATCGAAATAACAACATCTTGAATCCCTGAAGGTGCCATTATTCTGAAAGTCTACTGCAAATGATTTCAAAATTATTTTTTGCATCCAGTTCCTTTGTGGCCACATTGTATTAACAAATCAAAGTGGTCAGACAAGGCTTCTTAACAAAGCATGCTGTATCTAAACTATAACTGCAGTCTTGTCTAGATGATCCTGCATTGCTTCTTCAACCAGTGCCTCCATTGCTATCCCCATAACAGAAGTTAAACTAACAGGTCTGTAATTACTCATATCACCTTTTGATCTCCCTTTGTGAATTCAGGATAAATTTGCATTTCTCCAGTCTGTGAAGACGTCCCCTGAATCCAGGGATGCTCTCATAATTTTGGCTAAGGGTTTGCTTACTTCCTTTGCTGCCTCCATTAATATAAGTGGATAGATCCCATTCACCCCAGGTGGCTTTCTTATGTTTAACTTCGCCAATTTCTCCTCCACTTTCCTCTCAGTTATTACAAAATCATTTAGCTCCCTGTTAGAGTTTGATAAACTTCTTGCCTCCACTTTCTACAGAATTCCTCATGTGTGAATGTAGATGCAAAATACTCATTCAGTTTGTCAGATATCTGAGCAGCATCATCAGTCAAACCATGGACACTAAGGAAACCAACCTGACTCATTCCTTCCTTCTACAGTTAATGGGATTTCAGAGAAGCTTTTTAGACTGTTGCACATGGAAGACTACCGTACAAATTGGAGCAGTATCGCATTAAGGGCAAGTTATTACAATAGATAAAATAATGGTTGAGTG